>NC_052161.1:9867715-10191286 GCF_902713615.1 Scyliorhinus canicula
GCCAAACTGCACACTGCTGTTATACAGTGCCGTCATCGTTCGGCCACGGGAGTGGGCCGAGGTAGGGTAGGGTGACGGTTAGGGTTTCAGAGGGTCGGTGCAGACTCGATGGACCAAATGGCCTCCTTTTGCACTGTAGGGATTCTATGATTCTATGAAGCCATTCAGTTCAAGGACAATCAGGGATGGGCTGCAACAAATGTTGACCTTGCCAGCCTCACCCACGTCCAATGAATTTTTAAAAAAATAGAGTAGGTGAGGTGGGTTTAGTGCAACATCAAGGCTGTTCTGGGGAAAAACATAATTTAATGTTGGCCAGAGTCACCTTCACACATAATCTGCTCTTTACTAATGGACATAGAGCATCTGAAGAGCTGCTGCAGCCATGGTCCAAGGTTTGGGCATCGTTTAGGCCCATAATAAGCCTTAAACAGAAGTTAATTACAGAGGTGCTGGCTGCAGATGGTGCCTACACTGAGGGGACACAAAGCACTTCAAGTAGATGATGGCCCTTAAGTCAGTGTGTCATCCTTCCAAATCTGGAACTGATGTGGTGGTGTATGTCAGCACACATACTCAGTGTGTTGCAAGCAGCACTTGGCATTCATGCTTTACTGTAATAAATGGAATACAGAACACAGATGTTGCAACAGTTCTATTTTACGATGCTGGCCTGGATTGGCAAATGACTTTGCAAAATGCTCATTCAGAAGGAATTTGGAGCAGGGTTACAAAAGCACTGAATAGTTATAGAATTTACAGTGCAGAAGGAGGCCATTCAGCCCATCGAGTCTGCACCAGCTCTTGGAAAGAGCACCCTACCCAAGGTCAACAACTCCACCCTATCCCCATAACCCAGTAACCCCACCCAACACTAAGGGCAATTTATCACGGCCAATCCACCTAACCTGCACATCTTTGGACTGTGGGAGGAAACCGGAGCACCCGGAGGAAACCTACGCACACACGGGGAGGATGTGCAGACTGCGCACAGACAGTGACCCAAGCCGGAATTGAACCTGGGACCCTGAAGCTGTGAAGCGATTGTGCTATCCACAATGCTACTATGCTGCCCTGAACACATTAAAGAAAAGTTACGCCACCTTCCGATCCCAGTGAGGTGGAGGGACATGAACAGACTCTTCCAAATGCTGGTCATTCAGAAAAGGGACCCTTCCCTTCGACAAAGATACTCCTGAAGGGAAAAACAGAAAATACTGCACAATCTCAGCTGATCTGACAGCATCTGAGGTGAGAGAAGGGGGCTAACGTTTCCAGTCACGACTCTTTTATCCACCCAGACTGGAAACTTTAGCTCTGTCCTCACTCTACAGATGCTGTCAGACCTGCTGAGATCCGGTATTTTCTGTTTCGCTTTCAGATTCCCGCATCCTCAATAATTTTCTTTTCATCTCTTCAAGGAAATGGATTTCTGCAGAACAATTATTTGGGGAAAGTCAGCAAGTTAAACATTAAGCTTTTCATAAAAGGAAGAAGGAAGAGATTAATTGCTGCCAAGTTAACTTGCTCCCAGCAAATTAATGTGTGATAAGAAGAATGCTTGGCCTCTGTTTTTACTAAACATAAATTTAACATACCAATCACAGTAGCAGGATTAAAGCTGTTTTCCAATAAATAGCTATTTGATCAACATGTCAGCCTGGCTCAGCTGCTCACGCTCTTGTCACTGATGTAGAAAGCTTGGGTTCAGGCCTAACAGGACTGGAGCACCTGTTGTTGACTGACACGTCAATGCAGTACTGAGGGAATGTGATTGTAGTGTTGGCGGTGCCAACTCACAGGCGAAATATTTAACTGAAGTTGTGAATCTTTGTAATTCTCTACCCCAGAGGGTTGTGGATGCTCCATCGTTGACTATATTTAAGGCTGGGATAGTCAGATTTTTGATCTCGGGGAATGAAGGGATCTGGGGAGCGGATGGGAAAATGGAGTTAATGCCCACAATCAGCCACCGTCTATTGAACCTCTTAACGGGCCACGTAGTCTACTCCTGCCCCTATTTCCTGTGTCCTTGGGCGCTATCGAACCAAATGGGAATTATGTCCCATAGCGAGCGCATTTAGCCACGTGTTTCCTGGCGCCCGCAGTGCCCAGAATCACCACGCTATCTAACGCGACTCCAGTTAGATACGGGGTATCAGCGGGGAACACACTGCCAAGACCGTACTGAAGAGCGCCGCTTGCTGGAAGACCTCAGTGCAGGGAAAGGAATGGCGGCCAGAGCCCCCAACGGAACCCCTGAACACCCCCCCCCCCCCCCCATGCCCCAACTCACGTATAAAGGGGTCATCGAACTCCCCACATCCACGCAGGGCACCCCTTTCTGGCCTGATTCCAGCTGTGCATAAAAATGCCGGCTTGGCATCCTGGCACACCAGCAGTGCCCCTGTCAGCTGGCAGTGCCAACTGGGCAGTGCCAGACTGGCACCCAGGTGGTACTGCCAGGTTGCCAGGCTGGCACCAGCAGTGCCAGGGTGCCACCCTGCCCAGAAGGCAAGCACCCGTGGGCCTCCGATCCCCTGGGAAAGCCCCACGAGTGCCGTTCCATCGGACCCCCATTTGTGGAGACCAGTGCTGAACGGTGCTCGCCCGAGGTCTCCAAGGCGAGGGGGGAAGATCCCAACACCTTGGTTACCTCAGCACCATCTGGGTGCCAGCCTGGCACTGCCCAGTTGGCACTGTCAACTGGCAGGGGCACTGCTAGTGTGCCAGGATGCCAAGCTGGCATTGTTTTGCACAGCAGGAGTCAGGCCAGAGGGGGTGCCCTGTGTGCGGAGTTCGAGGACCCCTTTATACGTGAAACAGCTTGTGAAAAATGTCCTCAATTGGCCTAATTGGCTCCCCACTGCCAGCGGGCGATTAACCCTCATCTTTCCTTAGAAAGTACCTTCCTGTGGCAGAGCAGTGGCGCAGTGGGTTAGCATTGTTGCCTCACGGCACCGAGGTCCCAGGTTCGATCCCGGCTCTGGGTCACTGTCCGTGTGGAGTTTGCACATTCTCCCCGTGTTTGCGTGGGTTTTGCCCCCCACAACCCAAAGATGTGCAGGGTAGGTGGATTGGCCACGTTAAATTGCCCCTTAATTGGAAAAAATTGATTGGGTGCACTAAATTTATAAAAAAGAAGTTACCTCCCTGAAAACAGGCCGGAGGAGGGGACCTGTCAGATCGGCCAGTAATGCAAAATTACTAGCATGTCCACATCCGAACCTTACCCTGCCTTGAAATTAAAGTTCAGCCTAATGATTGTGCTGGCCGGTTTGCCCTGGAGAGGCCCTGCAGCATTTGCCGGAATGTGTGTTCTGATTTGTTGTGGTCTGTACTTTCACTGGGGCCATCGTTTGGACAAGATGTGATGCCAAATGGTGGTTTGTTTGCGCAGGTCATAAACGATAAACAACATAAAAGATTCCCTGGTGATATTCAAAGAGCCGATATTTATCCATCAACTAAGATCACTCGTCGCTGCTGTTTGTGGGAACTCTCTGGGAGGTGTTGGGTTCCTCACTCCCTCCACAGTGTGCTTCCCAGCTGCGGGATGCGGCCCACTGATACCTGGCTTTGGGGTCTTCTGGTCCCGCTGTTTTCAATGGGATTCCCGCGGCGCTGGATTTGCCATCCGCGGGACCAGGAAATCCCACTGGCAATGACCGCTGGAAAACCCAAGGGGCCCAATTTAAACGGCAACAGATCTTCCGGTTGGCACCGAAGAATTTTACGAAGTATTGAGGAATTCTTCCAGGAAGGCCTAGGAAAAATTAAGGGAGCTCTGGCCAAAGTATATGTGGACTCTGAGGCCCAGGCTATCTACGTCCAAGCCCACCCTCTTCCCAAGCACTGCTGGCAAAAGTCACGGATGAACTCAGCCGACTGGTGGCCTTGGGATCACCCAGCCAGTGCGGCAGTAACCCCAGTACTAAAACCTGGCAAAACGGTATGCCTGTGCAGTGATTTTAAATTGACCATCAACAGAGCCTCTGAAAGGGTGTCCAATGGTGCAAATAGAAGACCTATAGGCAATGTTAACCAAGAATCATTCCTTTTCCAAACTTGACATGAGTCATGCCTATCTCCAACTGGAGCTGAACACAATTCCAGGCAAAAAGTAGCCATTAATACCTACCGAGGCCTCAGGGCAGCACGGTGGCGCAGTGGTTAGCACAGCTGCCTACAGCACTGAGGACCCGTGTTCTATCTCAGCTCTGGGTCACTGTCTGTGTGGAGTTTGCACATTCTCCCCGTGTTTGCGTGAGTTTTGCCCCCACAACCCAAAGATGTGCAGGTTAGGTGGATTAGCTACACTAAATTGCCCCTTAATTGGAAAAAAATAATTGGGTACTGTAAATGTTATTTTAAATGCACAGAAGCCTCTACAAATACCTGAGGCTGTTGTTTGGAGTGTCATTGGCTTGTGCAATTTTTCAGCCTGTTATGGAGAACTCGGGTCCTCGGTGCTGTGAGGCAGCAGTGCTAAGCACTGCGGCACCGTGCCGCCCTGTCTACAGCTCTCCTTTAGCAACCTTGGCATTCAGGAGGTGTTGGTCACTGACAATGGTGCCCCCTTCGCCAGCGACGGGTTTGAGTGTTTTATGAAGACAAGCGAGTTGCGCCACATCGGCACAGCCCCGTATCACCCTCCCTCCACCGGACTGGCCGAGCGAGCGGTGCAGACCTTCAAGGGAGGAATGAAGAATCAGACGTGAGTGGCAAGGTTTTTCATCAGCTATCGGTCCACACCGCATTCCATGACTGACGTAGCACTGGCAGATCTGTTGGTGCGCCGAAGGCTCAGGACCCTCCTCAGCCTCACGTGCCCCGATATTGGGGGGAAAGTACGCCAGGGTCAGGACTTGCAGGGGCGAAGCCAAGCCAGGCGGACGCGGACCAGGAGTTTCAAATCAGGGGACTCAGTATACGTCCAAAATTTCGGGACGGTGCTCGATGGATCGCAGGGACAGTGGTATAGGAGACCAGACCAATTTCGTACCAGGTACAGACACGGGAACGGATGGCGCAGAGGCACCTTGACCACCTCGGGAGCAGGGGAGCAGAGTTAGGCGATATCTTAGCTGAGGAACCGTCTTCCAGCCACACCGCCCCAACACATGGGGGCCTAGAGGCATCACCCCCTGTGGGCCCCAACACCGAGATGCCAGAGGTGGTCGACTCTGAATAGGAAATGAAGACCTTGGCGTTCGAGGATTCTGACAGCGACCCAGGCAGGGAACAGCTGCCAGTGGTGGTACCCCCCCCAAGACTGTCATCAAGGAAACAACATTCCCCGATGGGCTATACACCACCGACCCAGCGGCACAGCCACTGGAAGTACAGCCATAGGTGAAGAGGAGCAGACGTCATCCTGTGCGATGAACCTCAGAGGTACTTACGGACTTCGGGACGGGGAATGTTATAACCCCCACGAGACCCACGGGTATGACCCGATTAATCTCCCCGTGGAGTACGGGTTAACTCAGGACCTTAAAAGCCGGCCCAGGTAGGAGCCGAGCTGTAGACTGGGACTGGGACAGTTACTTGTAAATCCTTTACTGTTGGCAAGAAACCATTCATTTGACTCTCCTTCCCGGACTCCTCTGTGCCGACTAAAGTTACCCATCTTGGAGCAGCTCCTGCCACTCAGTAAGTCCATTTTCCCATCTGCCGTAGCACCGAGCTGTGCAGATCTCATTACCCGGGTGAGAAAGAGTTGGCAAGAAAATAGCAAGGAAAAGTTTTTGCAAGAACCCTAGTGCTTACAAACATCTGTATATTCAACATGTTTTTCCAAGGTCATAGAAATACATAAACAACTGATTATCTCCTTGCTCTGTTTTTGCTGCCGGTATCTGTTGTACTTATTTGATAATGTCGCATTTACGTGGTCTCGTACTCATTCATTTATTTCTGAAATCGCTCTGCCTCTCTCTCTCTTGCTCTGCATACTGCCTTTTTTCTTTCACTCCTCTTTTCCTGCACTGCTTCTTTTCATCATTCTCTCCTTCTCCCTCTTCCTCTGCTAATCAATGCGCTACAATGTGCTGCCTTTGTAGAAAGCTGGCGGATCCACCGAGAGAATTCCATGCTACTGTTGCAGGTGAGGGGAGGGGAGTTCTTCCCTGGTGTCCTGGTTAATATTCGCCCCACAAACAGAACACCCAGATGATCACACTGCTGTTTGTGGGAGCTTGCTGTGCCCAAATTGGCTCCTGCATTTCTCTCATTTACAGCAGAGACTACAGAGAGATCCAGGATGTCCTGAGATTGTAAAAGGCTCAGTATGAATGCAAACTCCTTCATATATTAACACATTAAATTAATTCCAAATGACTTTGAAAGCACTTTAACCTACGCACATTGTGAAAACCAGGCTTGCAGACAGTTACAATTACCCGTAGGACTTGCCTGCCAAGCCAGCACTATCTTCTTGTGGGTTTGAACTTCAATCAGTACCTGGGCAGCCAAGAGGCATACTTATAATAATGATCATTTTTATTAGTCACAAGGGGCTGGTTTAGCTCACTGGGCTAAATCACTGGCTTTTAAAGCAGGCCAGCAGCACGGTTCAATTCCTGTACCAGCCTCCCTGGACAGGCGCCGGAATGTGGCGACTAGGGGCTTTTCACAGTAACTTAATTGAAGCCCACTCGTGACAATAAGCAATTTTCATTTCATTTCAAGTAGGCTTACATTAACACTGCAATTAAGTTACTGTGAAAATGCTTTCGTTGCCGCACTCCACCGCCTGTTCGGGTAGACAGAGGAAGAATTCAGAATGTTCAATTCATCTAACAAGCACATCTTGTGGGAGGAAACCAGAGCACCCAGAGAAAACCCACGCAGCCACAGGGACAGACAGTGACCCAAGCCGGGAATCGAACCCAGGACCCTGGCGCTGTGAAGCAACAGTGTGCTACCGAATTTGGGCCCTTTGAGCTGACTGCTATTTTGAGTGGAGCCCTCTGCAGGGAAGATGATCGAAGCCTCAACGCCAGGTCAACCTAGCGGGAAGAGGAGGCAGGGCCACGAGAGACCCGAAAGGTTTCCATTTTCATTAGGGGGGGGGGGGCAGAGGGAGCAGGGAACCTTCTCCCAGCCACACATGAAAAATTTAGGCCTCTCCTCCTATTACCTGCCCCCCCGCCCATTCCCCCACTGAACCACACTTTCATCTTCATCCATGACCATGAACTCCTCCTGTTGCCTCTCCTAACTACTCTGAGTGCTGGGGAGTGGAACGTTGGCCTTGTTTCCCTCAATATTCCACTCATTCCCAGTGGCCAAGCGCCAGTGCCCAGGGTTACAGTTTAGGAGACTGATGGGTTCTGTGAAAATGAGCCCTGGGTGGTACAATTTCCCCAAACCTCCTGCTGCTGAGGTTGTAATGGTTAGGTAGCTGACTGGCCTCCAGCCATATGACCCCCTTCCCTCAGTTAAAATCGGAACTTATGTTTTTGGCATTCTGCTCACTGACTGGAGAAATCCTCACCTTTCCTCTGTCTGCACTTTTCACAGCATTTTAGTCTTTCTCTGCATTTCTGTCTTCTGGTTCTTTGCTTTGGGTTGGCGTGTATCTGCCATCTTTAATTCATGTCAAGAGAAGAAGTGTAGACCAGTACTAAACGCCGCCTGGCTGAGGCCTCGCTGGGGAGAGCCGTTAGTTCCCAAGGGCCAGAGGAATATGACACAAGCGAATTTAAATGAGCCACACAACTCACTTAAATATGCAGATCTGGATCTCACCCAGCGCGGGCAAGATCCAGATCGCGACGTCTCACAAGGTTTGTTTGGATCTCGCTAGACGTCTCGAGCGTCACAAATCTCGCGTGAGGCCTCTCGTGAGATTCAACAGCCTCATCGCGTCACCAAGTTGGGTGCGGCAAGGCCGGTAAATCGCGCCCTAGATCAATTGACAATTTAACATGTGAGATTGATAAATTTCTATGATCTGAGGGTATTAAGGGATATGGGACGAAGGCAGATGTTTGAAGTTCGGTCACAGATCAAGCAGGATTCCATTCGACGGTGGAACAGGTTTGACGGGGCAGCACGGTGGCGCAGTGGGTTAGCCCTGCTGCCTCATGGCGCCGAGGTCCCAGGTTCGATCCCGACTCTGGGTCACTGTCCGTGTGGAGTTTGCACATTCTCCCTGTGTTTGCGTGGGTTTCGCCCCCACAACCCAAAGATGTGCAGGGTAGGTGGATTGGCCATGCTAAATTGCCCCTTAATTGGAAAAAAATGAATTGGGTACTCTTAAAAAAAAAAGAAAAAGAAAAAAAAAGAACAGGTTTGACCGTCTCAATGATCATTTACCTCCTTGTCCCAACATCAATGACTCAGCTGCTCACCTTCGATCTCTTCTTTCTCAAAATGTATGTCTATTGGCCAATTGAATCCATTCCACTGCCTACTTCACCCTCGTTCCCGAGTAACTAATTCCAAAACATTATTACCCTTTGTGTAAAATGTTTTAACTGTGGCCTCCGTGTATCTAAATCTTCTCTTACAACGAATAGTTTTCTTGATCAGATCTGGCAAACCCTTTCATAGTCACGGAGTGCTTAGTTGAATCAGATCAATGGCTCCGCATTTTGCAACAATACAGAACTCTACACATGGCCAATTCCTACTAATCGGGTGATTCCATAACAAATGCTCCCTTTTATCACAATGATTGATATCATCCATTCTATAATAACCCCCACTAGCACTGCTGCCTCACGGCGCCGAGGTCCCAGGTTCGATCCCGGCTCTGGGTCAGTGTCCGTGTGGAGTTTGCACATTCTCCCCGTGTCTGCGTGGGTTTCGCCCCCACAACCCAAAGATGTGCAGGGCAGGTGGATTGACCACGCTAAATTGCCCCTTAATTAGAAAAAATGAATTGGGTGATCTAAATTAAAAAATAAGTAAGTAAATAAAATCTGGAATTAAAAGTCTCATGATGGCCATTGTTCATTGTCGTAAAAAAAACCCATCTGGTTCAGTGATGTCCTTGAGGGGGGGAAATCTGCCATCCTTACCTGATCTGGCCAACATGTGACTCCAGACCCACAGCAATGTGGTTGACTCTTCTTTTATTTGAAGTGCCCAATTCATTTTTTTTCCCAGCTGAGGGTCAATTTAACGTGGCCAATCTACCTACCCTGCACATCTTTGGGTTGTGGGGGTGAGACCCACGCAGGCACGGGGAGAAAGTGCAAACTCCACACGGACAGTGACCTGGGACCAGGATCAAACCCAAGTCCTCGGTGCCGTGAGGCAGCAGTGCTAGCCACTACGTCGCCGAGCCACCCCATTGTGGTTGACTCTTAACTGCGGTGGTGATATGTCTGTAGATAATATTACATGTACTCAACAGTGCGACCTCCCACCAGCAGGTGGCCATGTACTCAGCAGTGCGACCTCCCACCAGCAGGTAGCCATGTACTCAGCAGTGCGACCTCCCACCAGCAGGGGAGACAGATATAAGTCAGGGCACATCCGGCGATCTATAGAAGGCGTCGTGCACAGGGGTAGTTCCAGGGGAGTCTAAAGATAACTTGCTCTGTATCTGATCGTTACCTTACCACGTGTACATTAATAAATCCTAGTTCTGAGACTTCCGGTGGCAGCAATGCGGAGCTAAGCCGCACATTCGGCAGCTCCCGCTGAAAACGGACTTTGGGGCTCTTTTCAGGGCCCCCAACGGAACTTTGTCGGCAAATCCCGACGTGGGAAGAGGACAGGAGTCGACCCCTACGGTCCTATGGTCCGGACCAGGAGTGGGGTAAGGAGAAAAACGGTGGAAGCACCCCTGGAAAAGCGGGGGAAGAAAAACAAAATGGCTGCCGGCGGAGGCCCGGAGGAGTGGAGGCAGTGGGCGCAGGAGCAGCAGGTGACTCTGCTGCGCTGCTTCCAGGAGCTTAAGGTGGAGCTGCTGGAGTCGCTGAAGGCTACCACCAGGGAGCTGATGGAGGGTCAGACAGTCCAGGGGGCTGCGATCCGGGAGCTGCAGCAGCAGGCCTCCAAAAGGGAGGATGAGGCAGTGGCCGTCGCGGGGAAGGTGGAGATGCACGAGGCGCTCCATAAAAGGTGGCAGGAGCGGTTCGAGGAGCTGGACAACCGGTCGAGGCGGAGGAATTTGCGGATCCTGGGCCTCACGGAGGGGCTGGAGGGGTCGGACCTGGCAGCCTATGTGGTTGTTATGTTGAACTCGTTGATGGGGGCTGGGTCCTTCCAGGGGCCCCTGGAGTTAGAGGGGGCCCACAGAATTCTGGCTAGGAGGCCCAAGCCGAACGAGCCGCCGCGGGCGGTGTTGGTGCGGTTTCATCGGTTCGTGGATCGTGAGTGTGTGCTCCGGTGGGCCAAGAAGGAGCGGAGCAGCAAGTGGGAGAACACGGAGGTGCGGATCTTCCAGGACTGGAGTGCGGAGGTGGCGAAGCGGAGGGCCGGGTTTAACCGGACGAAGGCGGTGCTCCACAGACGGAGCGTGAAGTTTGGCATGTTGCAGCTGGCGCGTCTGTGGGTCACCTATAAGGATCGGCACTATTATTTTGAGTCCCTGGAGGAGGCGTGGGCCTTCGTGCAGGCCGAGAAACTGGACTCAAACTGAGGGTCTAAGATGGGGGATGCTGTATAATACTGTATTTGTATTTGCTTGGTTTAATGTAAGATGTGGGTTGGCCTTAGGGTGGGTGGGGTGATGTCGTTATGTCTTTTTTGTATGGGTTTTTCTGTGTGGGTCTGGTGGACGGGTTTGGGCAGGGGGGTAAACGGGGAGTTCGGGGAGCTGGTGGGGAGGACTGACAATGGGAATAGCCCTGGAGGAGGCGGGGCCAGGCAGGGCGAAAGCGCGGGCTTTTTTCGGGTTTCCCGCGCTGGGGGATGGTGGGGGGGGAGTCGAGGCTGAGAAGCGCGGGTCGTTGCTGGCTGTTTTCTTTTCCCGCGCAAGAGCGGGGGGGGGGGGGAAGGACCCGTTGACGAGCACAATGGAGGAGGGGTAGTCCCATGTGGGGAGGAGTCGGAGGTAGGGCGGGAGTCACCGGGGTCAGCAGAAGTTAGCTGGCTCACGGGAGTGCTATAGAGGGAGGGGCGCGGCTAGGAGGGGTCCTAGCCTTGGGGGGGGGGCGGTACCGGGTTGCTGCTGAAATGGTCAGGAAGGAGCTGGAGGATGCAGAGGGTGCTGGAGGGGGGGGGAGTCACCGGGGTCAGCAGAAGTTAGCTGGCTCACGGGAGTGCTATAGAGGGAGGGGCGCGGCTAGGAGGGGTCCTAGCCTTGGGGGGGGGGGGGGGGGGGGGGCGATACCGGGTTGCTGCTGAAACGGTCAGGAAGGAGCTGGAGGATGCAGGGGGTGCTGGAGGGGGGGAGTTGCTGCCATGGGAAACTGGCAGAGTGGGGGACGCTGGCCGGGGGTGGGCAAGGGATGGGGTATGGCTAATCGGCAGGGGAGGGGGGCAGGGAGCCCTCTGATCCGGCTGATAACCTGGAATGTGAGGGGGCTGAATGGGCCGGTCAAACGGGCCCAGGTGTTTGCGCACCTGAAGGGGCTGAAGGCGGATGTGGCCATGCTCCAGGAGACACACCTGAGAGTGGTGGACCAGGTTCGGCTGAGGAAGGGATGGGTGGGCCAAGTATTTCACTCAGGGCTGGATGAGAAGAGTCGGGGTTGCCGATCCTGGTGGGGAAGAAGGTGACGTTTGAGGTGTTAAATGTGGTGGCTGACAGTGGCGGGAGGTACGTGATGGTGAGTGGTAAGCTGCAGGGGGAGCGGGTGATGTTGGTGAATGTTTACGCCCCAAATTGGGACGATGCGGGGTTCATGCGGCGTATGTTGGGCCGCATTCCGGACCTGGAGGTGGGGGGCCTGATCATGGGGGGGGGACTTCAACACGGTGTTGAGGGGATTTATGGAACAGATTGGGGGGGGTGGATCCCTGGAGGTTTGCGAGGCCAAGGGCCAGGGAGTACTCATTTTTCTCCCATGTGCATAAGGCCTATTCGAGGATTGATTTTTTTGTCCTGAGCAGGGGGCTGGTTCGAGGGTGGAGGATGTGGAATACTCCGCCATTGCCATTTGAGATCATGCCCCGCACTGGGTGGACCTCGGGCTGGGGGAAGAGAGGGACCAACGTCCGCTCTGGCGCTTGGAGGTGGGGCTGCTGACAGACAAGGAGGTGGTTGGGAGGGTTCGGGGTGTATCGAGAGATACCTTGAGGCCAACGACAACGGGGAGGTCCGAGTGGGGACGGTCTGGGAGGCGTTGAAGGCGGTGACTAGAGGGGAATTGATTTCCATCCGAACCCATAGGGGGAGCAGAGGGAGAGGGAGAGATTGGTAGGGGAGATGGTGAGGGTGGATAGGAGATATGCGGCGGCCCCAGAGGAGGGATTGCTGGGGGAGAGGCATAGCCTTCAGGCCAGATTTGACCTACTGACGACCAGAAAGGCGGAAGCCCAGTGGAGGAAAGCACAGGGGGCGGTGTATGAACACGGGGAGAAGGCGAGCAGGATGCTGGCACACCAGCTCCGAAAGCGGGACGCGGCCAGGAAGATTGGGGGAGTGACGGATAGAGCTGGGAAGGTGGTGCGGAGGGGGGTAGTTGTTAATGGGGTCTTCAGGGACTTCTATGGGGCACTGTACCGGTCTGAGCCCCCGGTGGAGGGGGGTGGAATGGGGCGCTTCTTGGACAAGCTGCGATTTCCGAGGGTGGAGGAGGAGCAGGTGGATGGACTGGGGGCGCCGATCAAGCTGGAGGAGGTGGTTAAAGGGATAGGGAGCATGCAGTCGGGGAAGGCGCCGGGGCCGGATGGGTTTCCGGCGAAATTTTATAAAAGGTATGTGGACCTGTTGGGCCCCCTGTTGGTCCGGACCTTTAACGAGGCATGGGAGGGGGGGCTTTGCCCCCAACTATGTCACGGGCGCTGATTTCCTTGATCCTGAAGCGGCACAAGGACCCTCTGCAGTGCGGGTCATATAGGCCGATATCGCTGCTAAATGTCGACGCCAAGCTGCTGGCAAAGATCCTAGCCACAAGAATAGAGGATTGTGTGCCGGGGGTCATTCATGAGGACCAGACAGGGTTTGTGAAGGGAAGGCAGTTGAATACGAACGTACGAAGGCTCCTCAACGTTATTATGATGCCGACTGTGGAAGGGGAGGCGGAGATAGTGGTGGCATTAGATGCGGAGAAGGCCTTTGATAGGGTTGAGTGGGAGTATCTGTGGGAGGTGTTGGAGAGGTTTGGGTTTGGGGAGGAGTTTATTCGTTGGGTGAGGCTGCTCTACGAGGCCCCGATGGCGAGTGTAGCCACAAATAGGAGGAGGTCCTGAGGTTTTTGTTCCTGTTCCAGTGCCTCCGCATCCTTATCCCGAAGGCCTTTTTTAGGCGGGTCAACAGGAGTATTACGGGATTTGTGTGGGCGCATGGGACTCCGAGGGTGAGAAGAGTGTTCCTGGAACGGGGCAGTGATAGGGGGGGACTGGCGTTGCCCAACCCCTGTGGGTACTATTGGGCTGCCAACGCAGCGATGGTGCGTAAGTGGGTAATGGACGAGAAAGGGGCAGCATGGAAGAGGATGGAGGTGGCGTCATGTGTGGGCACGAGCCTGGAGGCGCTGGTAACGGCGCCGTTGCCGCTCCCTTCAACGAGGTATACCACGAGCCCGGTGGTGGCGGCTACCCTCAAAATTTGGGGGCAATGGAGACGGCATAGGGGAGAAGTGGGGGGCTCGATGGAGGCCCCGATACGGGGGAACCATCGGTTTGTCCCAGGGAGCATTGATGGCGGATTTCTGGGCTGGCACAGGGTAGGGGTTAGGAGTTAGAGGGGAAGTTTGGGCTCCCCCCGGGGAACATGTTTAGGTACATGCAGGTGAGGGCGTTTGCCAGGTGGCAGGTGGAGGGATTCCCCTTGCTGCCCCCACGTGGGGTGCGGGACAGGGTGCTCTCGGGGGTGTGGGTTGGAGGAGGGTGTATTTCGGACATATACTGGGTGATGCAGGAGCTAGATGAGGCCTCGGTGGAGGAACTAAAGGGTAAATGGGAAGAGGAGCAGGGTGAGGAGATTGAGGAGGGGACGTGGGCGGATGCCCTGGAGAGAGTGAATTCCTCTTCTTCCTGTGCGAGGCTTAGCCTCATACAGTTCAAGGTGCTGCATAGGGCCCACATGACTGGGACGAGGATGAGTAGGTTTTTCGGGGGCGAAGACAGGTGTGCTAGGTGCTCGGGGAGCCCAGCGAACCACGCCCATATGTTTTGGGCGTGCCCAGCGCTGGGGGAGTTTTGGAAGGGGGTAGCAAGGACGGTGTCGAGGGTGGTGGGATCCAGGGTCAAGCCAGGCTGGGGACTCGCAATTTTTGGGGTTGCAGTGGAGCCGGGAGTGCAGGAGGTGAAAGAGGCCGGTGTTCTGGCCTTTGCGTCCCAAGTAGCCCGGTGGAGGATCTTGCACCAATGGAAGGATGTGAGGCCCACGAGCATGGAGGCCTGGATCAATGATATGGCGGGTTTCATTAAATTGGAGAAGGTGAAATTTGCCCTGAGGGGATCAGTACAAGGGTTCTTTAGGCGGTGGCAGCCTTTCCTGGACTTCCTGGCGGAATGGTAGGGAAATAGGCTGGCAGCAGCAGCAACCGGGGGGGGGGGGGGGGGGGGGGGGGCGGAGGTGAGGGGAGGGGGGGGGGGGTTTGGATCAGGGGGAGGGAGAACTGTGTACATGGGTTTGTGGGATGTGGCGGGTGTTATCTCTTTCCCTTTTGTTGTTTTGGTGTTCTTTTGTTTTTTCTTTTGTTTGTAGTTGCTTTTGAAGTTGGGTGGGTGTTGTTTTGGGGTTTTTACCACGGTTGTTTTGTTAATATTATTGTGATGTTTATGTTTTGTAAAAATTTCAATAAAAATTATTTTTAGAAAAATAAATAAATCCTAATTCTGGCTAAGTCCCCAGCAGTTATGTAGATTCCTTGCTAGACAAAGAACACGGAACACAACAACCACCACTCAATTCAAGGGCAATAAAGGATGGGCAATAAATAGTGGCTCAGCCAGCGACGCCCACATCCAAGTGGATACATTTTAAAAATAAACCTTTTGATTTGAATCCTTCTCGCGACTCCTTGAATTTTAATACATTCTAATCATCGCCAGTCAGTGATCTCTGAAAGAAGAATCTGAAGATCCAAAAGTCAATAATAAATGACACACACGTACATAAATAAAACAAACAACTTATATTATACAGCGACTGTAATATAATAATAATATGTTCCGAGGTGCTTCATTAGGGCAATATAAAGGAACCTTTGGCACTGAGCTATAAGCTGATATTAGAACATAGAGTGCAGAAGGAAGCCATTTGGCCCATCGAGTCTGCACCGACCCACTTAAGCCCTCACTTCCACCCTATCCCCGTAACCCAATAACCCTCTTGGTCACTGAGGGCAATTTATCACGGCCAATCCACCTAATGTGCACGTCTTTGGACTGTAGGAGGAAACCAGAGCACCCGGAGGAAACCCACACAGACACAGGGAGAACGTGCAGACTCCGCACAGACAGTGACCCAGCGGGGAATCGAACCTGGGACCTTGATGCTGTGAAGTACTATGCACTTGTGCTACCCTGCTTGCTCCAATCAAGCATCTGAGAGGAGCAAGCAAGGAAACCAGGAGGAAAGGTTCAGGGAGGGGAGCCCAGGGTGATGGGTGATCAGGATTTGGCATGAGTAAAAACATTGGTATCAGTAATATACACATACATAAGGACATGAACACACACGGTGACACACATACAGGCACAGATCAAGACTCCATCTGGCTGTCCAAGTGAATAGGTAGCAGGGAGTTCAAGGTAGTAACACAATCTCAGGGCTCAGGTGACCTGTACTAACTATTTGAGCTGCACTTCCACAACACATGAGGTAATTGGAAACCCTTGGCCACATTATTGCCAGTAGCAACGTCCAACCCTCCCATTCTGCAGCATGTAACAGGCATCCAAGCTTAAATTATTGCTTAAATAATGCATGAATAATTCAGCTGCAATAGAAGACAGATAGAAGCAGTTCAACAACATTGTAAAGGAGATGGTTTCTCTAAAACTGATGGTGGCACAGTGGAGCAGTGGTTAGCAATGCTGCCTCACGACGCCGAAGACCCAGGTTTGATCCTGGCCGTGTGGAGTTTGCACATTCTCCCCAAGGCTACGTGGGTCTCGGGTGGCACAGTGGCACAGTGGTTAGCACTGCTGCCTCATGCTGCTGATGACCCGGGTTTGATCCTGGCCCTGGGTCCCTGTCCGTGTGGAGTTTGCACATTCTCCCAATGCCTGCGTGGGTTTCACCCTCACAACCCAAAGATGTGCTGGTTAGGTGGATTGACCATGCTAAATTGCCCCTGAATTGGAATAAAGTAATTGGGTACTCTAAATTTATTTAAAAAAAGAATGACCTGCTGACTATATATAAGTTAAACGTTTGATACTCCAACCAATATGAAAAGAATTATTGGTCGATTTTGAAAGAACCCAGTAAAGCCACAAGATTGTAAAGGAAGTACTCATTATGGAGATAAGACACAAATCATGCTATATCAGAGATAGAAAGGCAAATGTATAAAGATAGACTCTCCACTGGGAGTGCAGTCAAAATCCTGTTCAAATTGCCGGTCTTGTCGGAACACAGGCTCTTGGGACTGTTTGTGAATATGAACCCATTACCCTTAAGAATTGTATTCGGCAAATGTTCGGGGCAGCACGGTGGCGCAGTGGTTAGCACTGCTGCCTCACGGTGCCGAGGTCCCAGGTTCGATCCATGTAGGGGCCAGAATTACTCCTGGCAGCGGCCTGTTTACGCCGTCGTAAAACGCGATGGCGTGTACACTCTGCCGCGGGATGGGAGAATCCCGCCCTGGATGTTCGCCAGCAATCTGAATCTACTGGAATGCTACTTCTGATCCTGGTGACACAGTCCCGATCCAGTGAAGACAGTTATTTCAGTGTTTGAGCAACACTGGAAAGGAACTCAGTGCTTCCTTTTGGGGCAGGCAGGTTACGCATGAATCCCCACCCAAAATACTTGGGTGTCACCCTGGACAGGATTCTGCTTAACCTAATCTCATCAGCACTGGCCAAATAGGACACAGTGGAACAACATTCTCTCGGGGCTGGTTTAGCACACGGCTAAATCGCTGGCTTTGAAAGCAGACCAGGGCTGGCCAGCAGCACGGTTCAATTCCTGTACCAGCCTCCCCGAACAGGCACCGGAATGTGGCGACTAGGGGCTTTTCACAGTAACTTCATTTGAAGCCTACTCGTGACCAGCGCCGGCCCTAGGGTTGCTGGCGCCCCGGGCAAGCTGAACTTCGGCGCCCTTCGGGGGGGGGGGGGGGGAGCGGCGGCGCGGGGGCGGACGGAGGGCGGACAGAGGGGAGGGGGGCGGGAGGGGGCCGCACTGGCGGAGGGCGGCCACCGCGCATGCGCTGGTTGGCACCGGCCCAACTGCGCATGCGCGGGACCCAAATCTCTGGCGCCCCCTAGCACATGGCGCCCCGGGCGACTGCCCGAGTTGCCGGTGCCTTGGGCCGGCCCTGCTCGTGACAATAAGCGGTTTTCATTTAATTTCATTGGGGAGCACAACCAGAACACACTGCAGTGCAATAGTGGCCTTACTCTGCTCTGCTGCAGAATACTACTGTGCCTTATGGTCTTGTAGCCCAGGACAAACATTGTGGGTGTACAGCTGAACATCACTGGGAGGACAAAGTCATGGATACTTCACTGTAACTAAGTGGCTCCTAGTGCTCTCACTCATTGTCCTTCCTGCGTTCACCCCAAAGTCATCGCACTTCATCAGCAGGATGTACACCATTACAATTCCAGGCCTGACCCCAGCTGTGGCTAGGATACTGGACCGAAACTCCAATATTTTAGTCTATTTTTATGCCTGTACAGAAGGAATGTTTTGGAAGGGCAGCACGGTGGCGCAGTGGGTTAGCCACGGCGCCGAGGTCCCCGGTTCGATCCCGGCTCTGGATCACTGTCCGTGTGGAGTTTGCACATTCTCCCCGTGCTTGCGTGGGTTTCGCCCCCACAACCCAAAGATGTGCAGCGTAGGTGGATTGGCCACACTAAATTGCCCCTTAATTGGAAAAAATGAATTGGGGACTCTAAATTTAAAAAAAAAGGAATGTTTTGGATGAAAAAATATGTGTTTTTTTTTAAAACAAAACTTTAATTTAAAAAAAAATAAATTTAGAGTACCCAATTATTTTTTTCCAATTAAGGGGCAATTTAGCGTGGCCAATCCACCTAACCTGCACATCTTTGGGTTGTGGGGGTGAAACCCACGCAGACACGGGGAGAATGTACAAACTCCACACGGGCAGTGACCCAGGGCTGGGATTCAAACCCGGGTCCTCAGTGCCGTAGGCAGCAATGCTAACCACTGTGCCAGCGTGCAAAAGATATAATCTTAAACGCTTTAACTTCACACCCAAAACTAACAGCTAACAATTACCCCTTAAGCACTACTAGTCAATTTCCCATTAAACAACAATCTATCTTAAAATCAGCATTGTATAGAGAGATACTGGCATTAAAAAACAGATTCGGCTCCTGTTCGAACCCTTTCAGACTCTGGCTGAATATCTTCAAAAAAGCTGGTTTCAGCTTCCTCCTTGTCCACAGACAAGATTGCTCTGCTATAAATATTATTACTGGGGCAGCATGGTGGTGAAGTGGTTAGCACTGATGTCTCATGGCACCGAGGTCCCAGGTTCGATCCCGGCTCTGGGACACTGTCCGTGTGGAGTTTGCACATTCTCCCTGTGTTTGCGTGGGTTTCGCCCCTACAACCTAAAGATGTGCAGGATAGGTGCATTGGCCACGCTAAATTGCCCCTTAATTGGAAAAAATGAATTGGGCACCCTAAATTTATTTTTAAAAAAAATATTATTACTCTGTTATATCTATCCGACTGTGAAAGAATTGTGGACTCAGTGTCAGACAGATTAGAATTCACCTCGCCTCTCTCCAAAGCCTTCTCTGAAACCGGCTCTCTGCCATTTTTTCATAAATAATCTTAATTGTCGCAAGTAGGCTAACATTAACACTGCAATTTTAAAAACATTTTTCTTTTTTAGTATAAATTTAGAGTACCAAATTCATTTATTTTCCAATTGAGGGGCAATTTGATGTGTCCAATCCACCTACCCTGCACATCTTTGCGGTTGTGGGGGTGAAACCCACGCAGACATGGGGAGAATGTGCAAACTCCACACATGCAGTGACCCAGGGCCGGGATCAAACCCCGGTCCTCAGCACTGTGAGGCAGCAGTGCAAACCACTGCTCCGCCCTGCCACCCTATCCTATTGGCACCCTATTGGCACCCTATCCACCACCACCACCTTCAACGTTCAATCCCTCCTTCACCGACACACAGTGGCAGCAGCACTTACCATCTACCACAACAAGCAACTCCCCAAGGCTCCTTCAACAGCGCCTTGTAAACCCACAACTTCTACCACCTCGAAGGACAAAGGCAGCAGATGCATGGGAACACCACTGCCTGCATGTTCCCCTTCAAGCCACATATCATCTTGATTTGGAATTAAATCGGCATCCCTTCATTATCGCTGGGTCAAAATCAAGGAAATCCCTTCCTAAGACTGTGGGTGTACTTCCACCACATGGACTCCAATTTGGGGCAGCACGGTAGAATTGTGGATAGCACAATTGCTTCACAGCTCCAGGGTCCCAGGTTCGATTCCGGCTTGGGTCACTGTCTGTGCGGAATCTGCACATCCTCCCCGTGTGTGCGTGGGTTTCCTCCGGGTGCTCCGGTTTCCTCCCACATGTCCAAAGATATGCAGGTTAGGTGGATTGGCCATGATAAATTGCCCTTAGTGTCCAAAATTGCCCTAAGTGTTGAAATGAAATGAAATGAAAATCGCTTATTGTCACGAGTAGGCTTCAATGAAGTTACTGTGAAAAGCCCCTAGTCGCCACATTCCGGCGCCTGTCCGGGGAGGCTGGTACGGGAATCAAACCGTGCTGCTGACCTGCTTGGTCTGCTTTAAAAGCCAGCAATTTAGCTGAGTGAGCTAAACCAGCCCCTTTGTCCTTGGGTGGGGTTACTGGGTTATGGGGATAGGGTGGAGGTGTTGACCTTGGGTAGGGTGCTCTTTCCAAGAGCCGGTGCAGACTCGATGGGCCGAATGGCCTCCTCCTGCACTGTAAATTCTATGATAATCAATGATTCAAGATGGCAGCTCACTACCTCCTGCTAAAGGGCAATTAGGGATGGGTGATAAATATTGATTTAACCAGTAATGCCCACATCCTGCGATAGAAAATAATTGCTACCCAGACTGAAGTGAGGTGACCCAGTGTGGGCCAGGCATTGCACCTAGGGCCTTTCGGCCTGTACTGCTCAGTTCTGTACTGTGCTACCCATCACGCCAGCTGCAACAAGACGTCTGCCAGGTTAAACTGCAATCAGGGCAAGTGGGCTGGGCCATTGTTCTCAGAATCAGAAAAAAACCAGAATCAAAGCAATTATATATTTATATATAATGTATTTTTAATTATACATTAAAGAAGAAAGGAGAGGTTCTCTGTGGCATTGAGTTTGAGTGAATTGGATCGAAGCCCAGGCTTGTCTTCCGTGAGACGGGAGGATGAATGTAAAGTGAGCAGAATTCAGCAGCCTCGCAGTTAATTTCCCCAGTGAATGGGATTTTAATGGAAAGATGCAGTAGGGAAGGAGTAATGTTCTGTGTTACCGATATTCCAGTGGCCTAGATGCAGCTGCGAAGACGAATTGAGACCCAATTAATAAAGCAGCGCAATGGTGAGCACTGCTGCCTCACTGTGCTGAGGACCCGGGTTTGACCCCGGCCACGGGTCACTGTCCTTGCGGAGTTTGCACATTCTCCCCTTGTCTGCATGGGTCTTACCTCCACAACCCAAATATGGACAGGTAAGGTGGATTGGCCATGCTAAAGTGCCCCTTAATTGGAAAAAAAATAATTGGGTACTCTAAATTTATATTAAAACACCCACTTTATTCATAGAAGCCCTACAGTGCAGAAGGAGGCCATTCGGCCCATTGAGTCCGCACAGATCCACTTCTGCCCTACACCTGCAACACCATAACCTAACCTGCACATCAAGGGGCAATTTATCGTGGTCAATCCATCTAACCTGCACATCTTTGGGCTGTGGGAGGAATCCGGAGCACCCGGAGGAAACCCACGCAGACACTGGGTGCTAACCACTATGCCACCCACGAGAAAGGAAGGTGAGAGAACAGCGGCTAGTTAGTCATTGGTAAGTGCTGGAAGATATTAAAGGTAAAGTCACCATAGTCCCAGATGACTGCCATGTTTCGTCCTTGTGGTACATAGCTGCAGGTTTCCCAAGTCCTTCGCTATCACATTCAGTGGCCATTTGTTGCACATCAGTTTTGGCAATGGCGATGGGCAATTTGACTGCAAAGTGCACCACAACAGAACTTGATTTCACCCTCATTCACCTTCCATACTGATCTTCTAACAGAAATCGCTGAATAGCCTTCAGGAGAAGGATCAATGTCTGTTGCGTCACCTTCCTCGTTCATTCACATAAAGATGGATCTTAACGGTGAGATCAGTTAACTAACTAGGATACATTGCAGCAACTTGCCAAGGATCCTTCAGCAGCACCCATGCCTCCATTACCTAAAAGGATGAGTGCAATCCCAACAGCATTCAAGACGTTCGACATCATCCTGGACACCAGCCCTCTTAACTGGCACCCTATCTATCACGTTGACTATTCATTCCCTCCACCACTGACATTCTGCGGCAGCAGTGCACTCCACCTCCAAGATGCACTGCCGCAACTCACCAAGCCTCGTCCAACAGCACCTTCAAAACTCGTGACCTCTACCACCTAGAAGGACAAGGGCAGCAGATGCATGGGAAGACCATCATGTGCAAGTTCCCCTCCTAGCCATGCACCATCCTGACTTGGAATCAAGAGCAGCACGGTAGCACAGTGGGTAGCACTGTTGCTTCACAGATCCAGGGTCCCAGGTTCGATTCCCGGCTTGGGTCACTCTGCGGAGTCTGCACGTTCGCCCCGTGTCTGCATGGGTTTCCTCCGGGTGCTCCGGTTTCCTCCTACAAATCCCGAAAGACGTGCTTGTTAGGTCATTTGGACTATCTGAAATCTCCCTCAGTCTACCTGAACAGGTGCCCGAGTGTGGTGACCAGGGGATTTTCACAGTAACCTCATTGCAGTGTTAATGTCAGCCTACTTGTGACGATAAAGATTCTTAAAAAAATGAAATCAACATTCCTTCAGTCCCAGTCTGGAAAACCAGAGAGGGCAGGAGCTGCTGACTTCACCTTTTACGGCACTGCTTGTGGGCCATGAGATGCAGGAGTGCTCCATTCCACCACCCCTCCCCCCTCCCCCTCCTCCCAATTTCCTCTGGTTCTGTGAGGAAGACTTCAGCATACCTGCCAATCATGCCCTCGATCTCCTCCACCTCCCAGCCCGAGCTATATGGCCTCATTCTTCCCTTAAGCCCCGATGACCAATTTTCCTCCCTCTCGTTGCTTGTATCCCTCATGGCCAATGGCCAGACTAACAATTTGGAGAGCTGCCTGACTGGAAATGGAACACAAAGATGATAACGTCGAGCTGCGGTTAGGTTTGACTCCCTGAGGCCTTCATCACACTCTAGCTCAGATGGGGACCAGACAGATTGGGTCATTTCCTTAACAATTTCTGCACCATATAAAAGTCAAAAGAAGCAGCTAACATAATACACCACAGGTCATTTAATTCTTGTCACCCTGTGTGTTAATGTTGGGATTATATGGGGATTAGGAAATGGTGGAACAGTACTTCCAAATTTAGTTAATCAGAATTGATTGAGTAAAAGAGATCGTAAACTTTAGGAGTGAGCAAAATTAACCCAAAATATACATCCCTCCGTGAAACAAGCTTCACAAAGAAATAAAAGGGTAAAATTCTAAAAGGGGTGCAGGAGCAATGGGATCTGGGTGTATCTGTGCATAGATAATTGAAGGTGGCAGGACAGGGTGGCACTGTTGCTTCCCAGTGACAGGGGGCAGGATTCTGTGATCCTGAGGCTAAGTGTTGACGTCGTCGGAAATGCCGTCGCGTTTCTCGACGGCGTCAACACGGCCTCAGGATCAGCAATTCTGGCCCCTACAGGGGGCCAGCACGGCACTGGAGCGGTTCATGCTGCTCCACTTGCTGATCCAGGCATCAACTGGGCGCCGCGGGATCCGTGCATGCGCAATGGCACCAGTGCCACCGCGCGCATGCGCAGTGGCTTCCTTTTTAAAAATGTTTTAAAATAAATTTAGAGTACCCAATTATTTTTTCCAATTAAGGGGCAATTTAGCGTGGCCAATCCACCTATCCTGCACATCTTTTGGGTTGTGGGGGTGAAACCCACGCAGACACGGGGAGAATCTGCAAACTCCAGACGGACAGTGACCCAGAGCCGGGATTCGAACCCAGGTCCTCAGCGCCGTAGGCAGCAAAGCTAACCACTGTGCCACCGTGCTGCCCTGCAGTGGCTTCCTTCAACACGCAGCCCCGACGCAACATATCACAGGGCTACAGGGGCCAGCGCGGACGAAAGGAGGCCCCCAGCCAGAGAGGCCGGCCCGCCGATCGGTGGGCCCCGATCATGGCCAGGCCACATTGGAGCCCCCCCCCCCACCCCGGGGTCGGACCCCCCCCCCCCCCCCCCCCCCCCCCCCCCCCACAGGCTTCCCCCCAAACTTCCACGGCGAGTTCCCGCCGGCTGAGAGCAGGTGTGGACGGCGCCAGCGGGACTGGGCTTTTTTATGACGGCCGGGCCAAGAATCGACAGGCCGGCCACGTAGAACGGCCCCCGACCAACGCCGCGCCAACACTTGCCGGCGTCGGGGCGGCATGGCTCGATTAGGCAACTTGCGCATTCTGAATTCTCCTTCCTTGTGCCCAAACAGGCGGCGGAATGTGGTGACTAGGAGATTTTCACAGTAACTTCATTGCAGTATTAATGTAATCCTACTTGTGACAATAAAGATTATTAAAAGAAATGTGTAGAGAACAATTAACAAAGCAGATAGTATTCTGGGCTGTGATTAATAGGGGCATAAAGTACAAGAGCAAGGCGGTTACGCTGAACTTGTACAAGACACTAGTTAGACCTCAGCTGGAACATTATGTACAGTTCTGGGTGCCGTTCTATTGGAAGGATGTGAACATATTGGAGAGAGTGCGGAAGAGGTTTACAAGAATGCTTTCAGGGAAGAGAAACTTCAGTGATGAGGATAGATTGGAGAGAAGAAGGCTGAGAGGATATTTGATGGAGATATTCTAAACCATGAAGGGGCTGGACAGAGCAGATAGGGAGAAACTGTTCCCATTTGTAAAAGGATTGAGAACGAAAAGACCCATATTTACAGTGATGTACAAAAGAAGCAAGTGTGATGGAGGGCGCTGCCTGAAAGTGTGGTGAAGGCAGGTTTAATTGAGGCATTCAAGAGGGCATTAGATGATCATTTGAATAGAATCAATGTGCAGAAGTACAGGGAAAAGGGAGGGGAATGGCACTAAATCATGATGCTCGTTAGGAGAGTCTGTGCAGACAAGATGGGCTGAATGGCCTCCTTCTGTGCCGTAACAATTCTGTGATGCTGTGAGGATGTAAGGGTGACACAAGATGTAGCACTAAATCTGTGATGGGCAACCTCAGCTTGGGGGCACACCTGGGTTCGAAATGCGGCCCACAAGACATTTTGTTGACCATTGTCCACGTGCAGGATAGCCAGATTCCACTTGTTTCTGCCCATGTAGATTTTTTCCAGTATCAATGAAGCAATATGCACATAAAGCAAGGGCACGTAAATGAGGTGTGTTCCGATTGCACACAACATTGACTGTGAGAGCCGTGTGCTCCGTCTGCATCCAATCAAAACGTAAATACTCATTTTGTTTCTACCATTTGAAGTTGATGACAGTTCTATTAACGACTGAATTTTTAAGCATTATGAAATATTCAGCCTGAATTAAATGTATTCAATCTTATTCATGGAGTCATGGTTCGCCAACATGACCGACTTCTATCTTGCGGCCCACTGAGATGAAGGAAGGCCACTTAAGCGGCCCACTCACGAGCCTAAGTCTGAGGGTTGATTTTAAGTTGATGCACTCTGTGGAAAGGGGGCGGTAGTCATAATCCTAAAATCATAATTCCCCATCCTGCTGGGATCTTGCCTGTTGCCATTTTGCCTTGGGCCTTCACTTTGGATGGGTGGTGAACTTTAAGACAAATTTTTTTTAATATTAGAGTACTCAATTCTTTTTGTTTCGAATTAAAGGGCAATTTAGCATGGCCAATCCACCCTGCACATCTTTGGGTTTGTGGGGGTGAGACCCACGCAAACACAGAGAGACAGTGACCCGGGACTGAACCTGGGACCTCAGCAGCGTGAGGTAGCAGTGCTAACCAAACTTTAAGACAAAATGATGAATGTGTAGGAAAGTTAATTGGGTGCTGTTCTTTTTGATTGATGACGTTCATGGAGGTCCTATAATGCGCATGGTAACCAGGCATCAAGGGCGTGTCAAGCATTGAAGCACAAAAGTCAATGGACGGAATTCTCCGCAACCGGAAAAAATCGGCAAAGCCGTCGTGATCTCAGGCCGAGTTTCACGACGGCCTCGGGGGCCGCTCCTCACCCCCTATTCTCCCCTACTGGCAGGGATAGGAGGGCCATGCCGGGAAATTTGTCCGCCGGGCCTTGTCCCTGGCATCAAGGCCCGGCAAGCCAAGAATGACGCCACGGCGGCGCCTAATGACGTCAGCCGCGCATGTGCGGGTTGGGCAGCTCAAACCCGCGCATGCGCGGTTGCCGTCTTTCCCCTCAGCCGCCCCGCAAGACGTGGCGGCTTGAACTTGCGGGGCGGAGGAAGGGAAAAGAGTGCGTCTCTTAGAGACGCCGGCCCGACTATCGGCGGGCACCAATCGCAGGCCAGTCCCCTCCCGAGCACGGTCGTGGTGCTCGATCCCCGATCCGCCCGCCCCCCACAGGCCCCACACTTACCTGGCCCGCCATGTTCACGACGGCAGCGACCAGGTGTGGTTGCCGCCGTCGTGAACAGATCGGGAACGGCAGGCCGCTCGGCCCATTCGGGCCGGAGAATAGCGGGGATGCTGGAGAGTCACCGTTCTGCCTCCGTCGGGCGACTCTCCGTGGATTTCCGCGAGTATGCCGACCACGGACATTTGGCCGGTGGGGAGAATAGTGGGAGCGCGTCGGACCGGCATCGCGGGAAAAAACGGCACGGCCCGCTATTCTCCCACCCATCGTGGTTGCCACGAATCGCGCCCAATGAGTTCAGAATGCTTTCTGCCAGCCAGTAGCAGCAAGGTTCCTCTTTGTGGAGTCTTTAGTCAGTCATCGTGAAAATATTACGCAACATAGAAATAGCTTCAACAGTCAGAAAGAAAGAGAAATCATTGGGCTTTCCTTGGTTGCATTAGACCCGACACTTCACCATTTCCTCAACTTGTTCTTTCTTGGAAACCACAGGCTAGCCAGGATCTTTGATTGCTTCATCCAGAATTGGCGTCAGTTCTCATAACTAAGTTTCATTATTAGTTCCCCTCAGGATGTTCACATCATCAGGTTAGGTGGATTGGCCACGCTAAATTACCCCTTAATTTGAACAAAAAGAATTGGGTACTGTAAAATTAAAATTAAAAGATATTCACATCATCACATTCTCTTTAAGAGATGCGTTCGGCCCAGCTCATCACCAAAAACTAGGGATTTGGATTTTGTTTATTGTCACATGTACCGAGCAGCTCAACAGATCATTAAATGCATGAAAAGAAAAAGAAAAGAAAAGAAAGTACATAATAGGGCAACACAAGGTACACAATGTAACTACATAAATGAAAATCGCTTATTGTCACGAGTAGGCTTCAATGAAGTTACTGTGAACAGCCCCTAGTCGCCACATTCCGGCGCCTGTCCGGGAAGGCTGGTACAGGAATCGAACCGTGCTGCTGGCCTGCTTGGTCTGCTTTAAAAGCCAGCGATTTAGCCCTGTGAGCTAAACCAGCCAACACTGGCATCAGGTGAAGCATACAGGGGTGTAGTGTTAATGAGGTCAGTCCATAAGAGGGTCATTTAGGAGTCTGGTAGCAGTGGTGGAGAACCTGTTTTTGAGTTTGTTCATGCATGTTCTCAGACTTTTAGGAGCTGGTTTAGCAAAGAGCTAAATCGCTGGCTTTTAAAGCAGACCAAGGCAGGCCAGCAGCACGGTTCAATTCCCGTACCAGCCTCCCCGAACAGGTGCCGGAATGTGACGACTAAGGGCTTTTCACAGTTTCTTGAGGTCCTGGGCCGAGCAGATGCCGTACCAGGCTGTGATGCAGCCAGATACGATGCTTTCTATGGTGCATCTGTAAAAGTTGGTAAGAGTTAATGCGGACATGCCAAATTTCCTTAGTTTCCTGAGGAAGTATAGGCGCTGTTGTGCTTTCTTGGTGGTAGCGTCGACGTGGGTAGAACAGATTTTTGGTGATGTGTACCCTAGGAACTTGAAGCTGTTAACTATCTCAACCTCGGCCCCGTTGATGCTGACAGGGGTGTGTACAGTACTTTGCTTCCTGAAGTCTTTAGTGTTGCTGGCATTGAGGGATAGATTGTTGTCACTGCACCACCCCACTAGATTCTCTATCTCCCTCCTGTATTCTGACTCATCGTTATTTGAGATCAGGCCCACTACGGTCGTATCTAGGGGCTGGTTTAGCACAGGGCTAAAGAGCTGGCTTTTAAAGTGGACCAAGGCAGGCCAGCAGCGCGTGTTCAATTCCCGTACCAGCCTCCCCGAACTGGCGCCGGAATGTGGCGACGAGGGGCTTTTCACAGTAACTTCATTTGAAGCCTACTTGTGACAATAAGCGATTGTCATTTCATTTTTTTTCATTTCGTCAGCAAACTTGTCGATGGAGTT
Source organism: Scyliorhinus canicula (assembly GCF_902713615.1). NCBI lineage: Eukaryota > Metazoa > Chordata > Chondrichthyes > Carcharhiniformes > Scyliorhinidae > Scyliorhinus > Scyliorhinus canicula. The sequence goes on from NC_052161.1 coordinate 9,895,737, forward strand.
GGAACCAAATTTTGCCACGCAGTTGTGTGTGTACAGGGAGGTAGGGGGCGAAGTACGCAGCCTTGCAGGACCCCAGTATTGAGGACTATTGTGGGGGTGCTGTTGTTGTTTACCAACAGAGAGTTACCAACCCGCTAGGATTGGCCTGGAGTCTCCAGGGAGAAAATATTAATCTCCAGGAAATTGCTACAAGCAACTCCAGGAAAACAAACAGAGGAACATTTTATTTTTTTATTCATTCATGGGATGTGGTCGTCGCCCCCGAGGCCAGCGCTTACTGTCATAGATTATCATAGATTATCATAGAATTTACAGTGCAGAAGGAGGCCATTCGGCCCATCGAGTCTGCACCGGCTCTTGGAAAGAGCACCCTACCCAAGGTTAGCACCTCCACCCTATCCCCATAACCCAGTAACCCCACCCAACACTAAGGGCAATTTTGGACACTAAGGGCAATTTATCATGGCCAATCCACCTAACCTGCACATCTTTGGACTGTCCATCCCTAATTGCCCTTGAGATGGTGATGGTGAGCTGCCTTCCTGAACTGCTACAGTCCATGTGGTGTAGGTCCATCCACAGTGCTGTGGTCACGTTTATCGATACTGTCATGGACGAATGCAGCAGGCCAACTAGTGAGGATGACGCCAAGAATGTTTCTTCCCCTTGTTGGTTCCCTCACCGCCTTTGGATCTTTCCACAAGTTCATTTTCATTTTGTTCTTTCGCAGGACATTGGTACCATTTGCAGGACCCGCATTTATTACCCATCCCTAGACAACTGAGTGGTTTACTCTGGTTTAGCTCACTGGGCTAAATCGCTGGCTTTTAAAGCAGACCAAGCAGGCCAGCAGCACGGTTCGATTCCCGTATCAGCCTCCCCGGACAGGCGGCGGAATGTGGCGACTAGGGGCTTTTCACAGTAACTTCATTGAAGCCTACTCGTGACAATAAGCGATTTTCATTTCATTTTTGTAGTGAAGTGTCCTTCTGCTGCTCTTAATTCAAATGTTGGCATGTTTGTATGCCATTTCAGAGGGCAGCTAAGAATGTGGGTCTGAGGTGAGACCAAGTAAGGAAGGCAGATTTCCTCCCTATTGAACTAGGTAGGGTTTTACAGCAATTTTGTTGTTTTGTGATCGCCATTTCTAATATTAGCTTTTCAATTCAGGTTTATTTAATAGACCAAATTCCCCAGCTGTCTCTGTGGGATTAAATCTCATGTCCCTGGATTGTTAGAGCAGGCCTCTGGATTACTAACCCAATAGGAGAACCACCCTGCTGATACCCTGCTTGTGAAAAAATATTGTAGCTAAAAAGGAAAGGCTGTTTGATTGGGCAGGGTAATTGAAGGCAGGAGGTCTGAAATTACGATGAATACATTCAACTAAAACTGACAACCCAACAAGGAGAAGAGAAAGACCTGGGCTCAGAGAGTCGGTGGAGAACGCAACACCGCCAATACTGGCTGCCCCGCAGTCATTTATTTTTTAAAATATAAATTTAGAGTACCATTTTTTCCAATTAAGGGGCAATTTAGCATGGCCAATCCACCTGGCCTGCACATCTTTGGATTTGGGGGCGAAACCCACGCAGACACGGGGAGAATGTGCAAACTCCACATGGATAGTGACCCAGAGCCAGGATCAAACCTGGGACCTCGGCGCTATGAGGCAGCAATGCTAACCACTGTGCCACTGTGCTAACCCTAACCCTCCACAGCCATTTAATGATCCAAGGAGTGTTTATTGACTGGAGGTGGGGCAATTACCACGCAGTTAGGAGGAAGTCCCACCCAAGAGATGCAATGGGCAGGACTGGGTCTGTATGCAATCCCCAGACTCTAAGTCCCAGGAGTCCAGGACCAGATAAGTTTGGGTCTCAGGGCAGGGAGCAGAGGTGATTCCCTGCAAAGGGGGGAAGCGTAGGAGTGGGCAGGGGATGTGTGGGTGTTGGTGGAGAGGCCAAGGGGGAGGGGGCACGTGTGTGTGTGTGTGTGTGTGTATGTGTACAGTGGTGGTGGAAGGAATTAATGTTTAGTTTGGTGGATGGAGTGCTGCTCAAACGCTGCCTTGTCTGCGATGGTGTCAAGCTTCCTGAATGTTGTTGGAGCTATGGCACCAATGTCTGATGCCACTTTTCAGCCCAAGCCTAAATATTGTCCAAGTTGTGCTGCGTTTACACATGAACTACTTCAGTATTTGAGCAGTCGAAACTGGTGCTGAACATTGTGCAATCATCAGTGAGAATCCTCAGGGGCGGCACGGTCACGCAATGGTTACAGCTGCTGCCTCACAGTGCGCAGGTTCGATCCCGGTTCTGGGTCACTGTCCGTGTGGAGTTTGCATATTCTCCCCGTGTCTGCATGGGTTTCGCCCCCACAACCCAAAGATGTGCAGGGTAGGTGGATTGGCCACGCTAAATTGCCCCTTAATTGGAAAAAATTAATTGGGTACTCTAAATTTATTTTTAGAAAAAGAAAAAATACATCAGTGAACATCCCCACTTCTGACCTTATGTTGGAAGGAAGGTCATTATTGAAGCAGCTGCAGATCGTTAAGCCTAGGACACCATCCTGAGGACCTCCTGCGGTGATGTCCTGGGCCTGAGATGATTGACCTCCAACAACCTGAACCATCTTCCCTTTTACCTTGTGGGGCAAAACTTACGCAAACACAGGGAGAATGTGCAAGCTCCACACGGATAGTGACACAGAGCCGGGATCGAACCTGGGACCTCGGCACCGTGAGGCAGCAGTGCTAACCACTATGCCACTGTGCTGCCCACATCTTCCTTTTTACTAGGTATGACTTCAACTGGTGGAGAGTTTCCCCCCCCGATTCCCATTGGCTCCAGCTATGCTAGGGCTCTATGATGCCACACTCAGTCCAATGCTGCCTTGACATCAAAGTCAGTCACTCTCACCTCATCTCTTGAGTTCCGCTCTTTTGTTCAGTTTTGGACAAAGTCTGCACTGAGGTCAGGAGCTGAGAGGCTATGACAGATTCCAAACTGAGCAGGTTATTGCTGTCGTATGTGCCACTTCATAGTACTGTTAATGAAACCTTCCAACATTTTGCTGATGATCGAGAGTAGCCAGGTGGAGCAGTACTTGGCCAGGTTGGATTTGTTCTGTTTATTGTGGACATGATCCAACTCGGCAATTTTCTAATTAGCTGAAGACTGAGATGCAAGGGGAGACTGAAATGGATTGTCCACTTTGGCTGAAGGTGGTTGCAAGTGCTTCATCAGCCTTGTCTTTTGCACTGAAGTGAGGGAGCTCCCTCATGATTGAGGATGGGGATATAGGTGGAGCCTCCTGTTCCTGTTAATTATTTAATTGTCCACCGCCATTCCTGACTGAATGCGGTAGGATTGTAGAGTTTAGATCTGTTGGTTGTGGGAATGCTCATCTCTGTCTATCACTTGCTGCTCCCGGTGTCTGTTTTCCAAATAATCCTGATTTGTAGCTTCACCAGGTTGACACCTCAGTTTTCAATCTCTCGTCTGAGTAGAGCACTTCTGAGAAAGCAGCACTTCTTCCCTGGAGGGGTGGCCTGGATTAACAACCCCGGTGCAATAATTTACATGGACTGCTTTGGATTTTCCAGATAGAAGTATTATTAGACAAGAAGAGAGCCTTGTTTCATTCAAATGCAAGGTACTGTGGAAGCTGGAAGTTTAAAAAAAAATTTAGAGTACCCAATTATTTTCTTTCCAATTAAGGGTCAATTTCGCGTGACCAATCCACCTAACAAGCACATATTTTTTGGGTTGTGGGGGGCGAAACCCACGCAAACACGGGGAGAATGTGCAAACTCCACATGGGCAGTGACCCAGGGCCGGGATTCGAACCCAGGTCCTCAGCGCCGTAGGCAGCAATGATAACCACTGTGCCACCGTGCTGACCCAGGGCCGAGATTCGAACCCGGAGAAGCTGGAAGTATGACGCTGGAAAAACTCAGCAGGCCAGGCAGCATCCCTGGAGACAGAAACAGAGTTAATGTTTCAGGTTGATGACCTTTCATTGTAACTTAAAAACAGATAGAAATGTAAGAGTTTTTTAAACCAGTGGAAAGAGGGAAGGGGCAGGAAGAACAAAAGAGACAGGGTGGGGCTGGGGGGGGGGGGGGGGGTGGTGCAGGAGAGATTAAATAACAAAGGATTTCATGATGCAACAGATATTGTAAAGAAACAAAGCTTGCGTCCAAATGAGGTGTGAATTGCTACGTTAAGAAACATCTTTTTTTTCTCTTTTTTTTAAATTAAGGAGCAATTTAGTGTGTCCAATCCACCTACTCTGCACATTTTTGGGTTGTGGGGGCGAAACCCATGCAGACACGGGGAGAATGTGCAAACTCCACACAGACAGTGACCCAGAGCCAGGATCGAACCTGGGACCTCAGCGTCGTGAGGCGGTTGTGCTAACCACTAGGCCGCCGTGCTGCCCAAAACATCTTAATGCAACATGAAGGGGCTAAGAAAGTAACAAAGCGAACACCAACCCAGCAAATCAAAAAAAAAGAACAAAATCCCACAGAACAAAATGCTGAAGCTGAGGTTATGACCTCAAGTTGTTGAACTCAGTCCAGAAGGCTTGATTGCAATGTTGAAAGATAAGGGTGCTGTTCCTCAAGCTTGTGGTCATTTATTTATCTTCTCTGTGGCCTGTCACGAGAGCATATTTGTAATTTTCACCATACCTTTCATCTGATAGAGAACCTGGCGGAGTGGTGTAATAACAATAATCTCTCCCTCAACGTCATTGCTGGTCATTGACTTCAGGAAGTGAAGTATCGTACACACCTCTGTCTGCATCAATGGTGCTGAGGTGGAGATGGTTGACAGCTTTAAATTCCTAGATGTGCACATCACCAAAAATCTGCCCTGGTCCACCCACATTGATGTTACGACCAAGGAAGCACAACCACGCCTGTACCTCCTCAGGAAACTAAGGAAATTCGGCATGTCCACATTGACTCTTAACAATTTTTACAGATGCACCATAGAAAGCATCTTATTTGGCTGCATCACGGCCTGGTATGGCAACTGCTCGGCCCAAGACCGTAAGAAACTACAGAGAGTCGTGAATACATAGACATGGACATAGAATTTACAGTGCAGAAGGAGGCCATTCGGCCTATTGAGTCTGCACCGGCCCTTTGAAAGAGCACTCCACTTAAGCCCACAGCTCTGCCCCATACGTGTAACCCAGCAACCCCACCCAACCCCCTTTGGACACTAAGGGAAATTTAGCATGGCCAATCCACCTAACCTGCTCGTCTTTGGACTGTCGAAGGAAACTCCGCGGAGCACCCGGAGCAAACAAACACAGACAGAGACCAAGCCAGGAATCAAAGCTGGGCCCCTGGAGCTGTGAAGTGACAGTGCTATCCACTGTGCTACCATGCCACCCATACAGCCCAGCCTATCACAAAACCTGCCTCCCATCCATTGACTCTGTCCACACCTCCCGCTGCTTTAGGAAAGCGGGCAGTATAATCCCACCCTGTTTATTCTCTCTTCCAACTTCTTCCATCAGGCAGGAGATACAAAAGTCTCAGAACATGCACTAACATAGTCAAAAACAGTTTCTTCCCCGCTGATACCAGACTTCTGAATGACCCTATTATGGACTGAACTGATCAATTCACACATCTTCTCTACTGAGTACAGTAGTACTACACTCCAGATGCTTCACTTGATGTCTGTGCCTATGTATTTACATTGCGTATTTATGTATGCCCTATGTTTTTTCATGTAAAAATTATCTGCCTGGCCTGTGCACAGAACAATACTTTTCACTGTACCTCGGTACACGCGACAATAAGTCAAATACAAATCCTGAAAGGTTATCAAACAAAACAGGCAAATAGCATCTATAATTAAAAATGCATATTCAACTCTACAGGTGCTAAATTAATAGTTTGGTTGACTTTTCACTTTGGGGACAGAAACGGGCCATTTGGTCTGCATTGGTCTTTGTGAAGCCTCCTCCCATCTTCTTCATTCATCCCTCTCCACAAATCTTTCCATTCAATCCTTATAGACGTATGTAACTTTCCCGGAAAAGCATTTCTGCTATCCACCTCATCCTGTCAAGCAGGAACAAATTCCACATTTAACCACGCTGGGTAAATAACTTCTCCTGAATTCTTTATTGGATTTTTAAAAAATAAATATTTTTACTCTCCATTGTCACATTTTCTTCAGAATTTACACCCCACCAACAAAGAGTAAACGGTAACAGATACAATGTCAATCCCCTTATCAACAACAACGTTCCCATCCTACCACCAACCCTCAAACATCAACCCACTTGTCGATGTAAGCATCAAATAAAACAAACCCTCCCAAGGTGGAAAAAATCAGGAATCGCCTATGGTCACCATTGACATATACAGTCGACCCCCCCACAACCTCCCCCCCCCCCCTAATATTCAATGCCATCCAATCCCCGAAAGAGTACCGTGAATGACACCCTTGAATTGTAGACCCCCACCCCCCTCCTAGACTCTTCCCCTCCACTTCCTCTTGTCAACTCCTCTCCCCAACTTCGGTTCCTTCCCCCAACTTTTCACCCTGGCCAGACTCACCAAAACCTGTTCTACCAGGCTCCGATGGCCGCAGCCCCTCCCCCACCTCACTTCCACTCACTGGCCAGCTTAAACTGGCCAGCGCTGAGGACCCCGTCCGGGTCCCCTTCCCCCTTGCCCGGTGGATTTTGTTTTTAAGTGACGATATTGATGTTTCTGAAACACCACAGCCACACATTGTTATCTGATTTTCTGGATCATGAAACGTTTTGACGGCATGTTTCAACCAATTTCAGTCAGGCTCGGGAGAAAGCAAAAATGGGGGGTTAATTTCTGTGTGGGTGTGTTACTTTTCTTTAAACTGGCCTTACTAGTTGGAGTCTGAATCCATAGAAGAATTAATTGATGGGTGCAGCAGGGGTCATCCGTGTCATGACTTCCCGGAATGTTCTGCACGCCTGAAGCACTGCTCGCCCGACAGTTCCTGGTGAGAGCTTTGAGGTCTTTCACCACGGGGCTTCCGTACAGTTGTTTGAAATCTTGCAGCAGTTTGCAACACTGTTAGTCCCCCAACATACAAATTAGGAGCAGGGGAAGGCCACTCGGCCCCTCGGGAGATTGTGCAAACTCCACACAGGCCATGACCCAGGGCCGGGATCGAACCCTGGTCCTCAGTGCCATGAGGCAGCCGTGCTAAGCACTGCACCACCATGCTGCCCCATTTCACCCCCTTCTTATTCAAAAATCGATCTATCTCTGCCTTAAAGATATTCAAAATCCACCTCAGCCGCCTTTAAAAATGTTTTTGTTGATCCCTTAACGGACGGTGGGCATCGCTAGCAAGGGCACCATTTGTTGCCCATCCCTGATTGCCCTTGAACTGGTGGCAGTTAAGTGTGAACCACATTTCTGCGGCTCTGGATTCGCATGTAGGCCAGACTAGGTATAGATGGCAGATTTCCTTCTCTAAAGGAGAGTGGTGAACTAGATGTCTTTTTTTATAAATTTAGAGTACCCAATTATTTATTTTTTTCCAATTAAGGGGCAATTTATCATGGCCGACCCACCTAACCTGCACATAGAATTTACAGTGCAGCAGGAGGCCACTCGGCCCATCGAGTCCGCACCGGCTCCTGGAAAGAGCACCCCACCCAAGGCCCGTAGTGTAAGGTTAATGGGGGGATTGTTGGGTTACGTGGGTTTAAGTAGGGCGATCATTGCTCGGCACAACATCGAGGGCCGAAGGGCCTGTTCTGTGCTGTACTGTTCTATGTACCTCCACCCTATCCCCATAACCCAGTAACCCTACCCAACACTAAGGGCAATTTTGGACACTAAGGGCAATTTATCATGGCCAATCCATCTAACCTGCACATCTTTGGACTGTGGGAGGAAACCGGAGCACCCGGAGGAAACCCACGCACACATGGGGAGGATGTGCAGACTCCGCACAGACAGTGACCCAAGCCGGAATCGAACCTGGGACCCTGGAGCTGTGAAGTAATTGTGCTATCCACAATGCTACCATGCTGCCCTACAATGCTACCGTGCTGCCCTACAATGCTACCGTGCTGCCCTTTGGGTTGTGTGGGTGAAATCCACGCAGAAATGGGGAGAATGTGCAAACTCCACACGGACAGTGACCCAGAGCCGGGATTCAAACCGGGGTCTTCGGCGCCGTAGGCAGCAATGCTAACCACGGTGCCACATGCCTCCCCTGGAGGTTTCTAAAAAAAATAAATTTAGAGTACCCAATTAATTTTTTCCAATTAAGGGGCAATTTAACATGGCCAATCCACTTACCCTGCCCATCTTTGGGTTGCGGGGGCGAAACCCACGCAAACACGGGGGGATGTGCAAACTCCACACGGCAGTGACCCAGAGCCGGGATTGAACCTGGGACCTCGGTGCCGTGAGGCAGCTGTGCTGCTCACACGCCACCGTGCTGCCCCGAGATGTTAAAAAAAAAATTTAGAGTATCCAATTGTCTTTTTACAATTAGGGGGCAATTTAGCGTGGCCAATCCACCTACCCTGCACATCTTTTGGGTTGTGGGGGTGAGACCCATGTAGGCACGGGGAGAATGTTCAAACTCAGGGCAGCACGGTGGCGCAGAGGGTTAGCCCTGCTGCCTCATAGTGCCAAGGTCCCAGGTTCAGTGCTGGCTCTGGGTAACTGTCCGTGTGGAGTTTGCACATTCTCCCCGTGTTTGTGTGGGGTTTCGCCCCCACAACCCAAGGATGTGCAGGGTAGGTGGATTGGCCACGCTAAATTGCCCTTTAATTGGAAAAAATGAATTGGGTACTCTAAATTTTTTTTTTAAAGTGGATGTGCAAACTCCACAGGGACGGGATCGAACCTGGGACCTTGCCGCCATGAGGCAGCAGTGGAACTAAATGGGTTTTTACAACAATCTTCCAGATTTTTATTGAATTAATATTTGACAATCTGTGATGGTGGGATTCGAACCCAGGTATTACCCTGAGTTTCTGAATTACTCGTCCAGTAACAATACCACCATATCACCACCTCCCCTCCTGAGGAAGAGAATTACAAATTCTCACAGTCCTCTGAGAGATATTGGCCTAGATTCTCCGGTCCCCTAGTTGCGTGTTTCTCAGCGACGTGTCATTTGCTAGCGGGGGTGGTGGTCTTCCCGCTGCTTGTCAATGGGATTTCCCATTGAGGTCACCGCATACTGCGGGGAAGCCCGTGGGCCGGGGTGCACTGCCAGTGGGCAAAGAGAATCCCAACAACAGAGAATTCTGACCATTGTTTTTGTTCACCTCCATCTTAAGTGGATGGCCGGGATTCTCCGAAAATGAGGCCATGTCCCCAGGCCCACCGGAAAACGGGCGCGAATCACTCCAGACTTTATTCAAAAATTCCGGAATGATTCTCTGATTTCAAGAGGGATAGCAGGGCCCCAGCGTGCGCCGCGCAGCTCCTGCTGCCGATACGGGACCCTGCACTTCCAGCCGCAGGTCCGCGCATGCGCACGGCGGCGGCCGGCCGCGGGTCTGATATGTGCACGGCGCCCGTTTTTGCGCCAGCCCCCGCGCAACATGGCGGAGCCACACAGAGGGCCAGCGAGGAAGAAGATAGCGTGCACGCCCACCGATTGGTGGCCCCCGATCGTGGGCCTGGCCATTGTGGAGGCCTCCCCCAGAGTCTGATCCCCCCCACCCCCCCCACCAAGACGGCCAGCGGGGCCACGGGTCCGAGCTCCCGCCAGGTGAAACCATGCGGGAACCACGCCAGCGGAACTCGGCCTCTTTCAACGGCCCCCGACCGGCGTTGCGTCGACCACGCGCATGCGACTGCCGCCAATTCTCCGGTCCACAGAGAATCACGTCCCGGTGTCTGAGCCGGTCGCGAGTCTGAGACCCCATTCTCCGCCCCTGGGCCGAGCACGATTTTGGCGCCAGTGACGGAGAATCCCGGCCCTGATTTTTAAACAGTAACTTCATTGTGGATGCCACATGCCGCCCCTTGATGATTAAAAAAAAAAAAATTCAGAGTACCCAATTAATTTTTTCCCAATTAAGGGGCAATTTAGCGTGTCCACTCCACCTACCCTGCACATCTTTAGGTTGCAGAGGTGAAACCCACGCAAACACGGGGAGAATGTGCAAACTCCACACGGACAGTGACCCAGAGCCAGGATCGAACCTGGGACTTTGGCGTCATGAAGGAGCTTATGGAGAGAGAACCCCATATTTAGAAAGATTTAGGCCAAAATTCTCCAGCCACTGGGATTCACCTTTCCCGCCGGCAGCATACTCCCACCCGTGTGTTTCCTGCGGGATGGGGTGTCTTCAATGGAAAATCCCATTCCATTAACAAGCAGGGAAGTAGAGAATCCCACCGCTAGCAAACAGCATGCCACTGAGAAGCAAGCGGCTGGGGGACCTGAGAATCGCCCCCTCAGTGTCACCCTATTATTTGATTTTGGGGATCGTAGCCCTGCCAAACTCCGCTGATGTCCATGTGTGGCAGTCAGTCTTATTAAAACTCCATCTGCAGTACTGTGTTTTGCTCTGGGCACCATACCTCACCAAGGATATGTTGGCTCTGGAGTGGGTGCAGTGTAGATCCACCTGAATTGTAATGGGGCTGAATGGGTTAGTCGATGAGTGCAGGTTGCATGGACTAGCCTTGCATTCCCTTGAGCAGAGAAGATAAAGGGCTGATCTAATTGAGGCGTTTTAAGATGATTAAAGGATTTGATAGGATAGATAGGGAGAAACTATTTCATCCTGTGGGGGAGTTCAGAACATGGGGATATAAGCTTAGGGTGAGAACTCTCACATGAGAAGCTGGTGAGGGTGATGGTCAGTTTAAAATTTTAAAACAGTGATAGATTTTTAGTAAACTTATACACAATGAAGATGCGTAGATGGAGTTAAGATACAGATCTGTCATGATCTAATTGAATGGCAGAACAGGCTCAAGGGGCTGAGTGGCCTACCTTGTTCCTATATAAAGTTGTTAATTTTCCAGTATAGGCCACTGGATAACAATCGCAACTGGGAAGGAATCCTGACTGATTTCTTTCTCCCCCTTTCCAGTCTAGCAACACCGAGGGTACAATCGACATAACTAACAGACTGTGCTGGACCTCTATTGAGAGGGATTTTACACTCGTATTATTGACTGAGACAACTACACTTGTGCAATCTCGTGCTTTGCTTCACCTAACTTCCCATTGCCTGACCAATCCCGAACCTTGCAATTAGAGAGCCACACATGGACAGGCAGTTTGAATGGTGCTTTCACTGGCACCGTTGATGCTTCCCAAACTGCTACCTCAGTCAGCCACCTTTTCATACACAGGGATTTAGCATTACCCTGAATGAAGCAGCATCACATTGATAATTGGCAATGAGACAGGAGTTATACTAGCATCAAAACAAGATGTGTATTGTAGCCACCGAAGCTGGCCACTTCCCGACATAAAATGGAACATTGAGTTGCATGCAGGGAAAATTGGACAATGACAGAGAGGCAAGCAGGTTGCAGAACCTGTCTGTGGATTCTGTCTGTGAAGAAACCAGACAGCACAGAAACTAACAAGCTGCGCATATTAATTGAGCGATTCCAGGTGATTCCCAGGCACAATAGACACAACAATTAGAAGAGATTGAAACATTCTATAGCAGGTCAGATATCCCGGCGCCAGTGGAGTCTGAAACAAAAGGACACAAATAAGGTGGAAAGAACTGCCCAGTGATCGAGGAACAGCCCCGTTATTGGGGAAATTCAAATCGATCGATTGGGAAGAGACCCCAGCTCTCTCTCTTAGCCGGCCCTCCCAGCCGAACACCTTTGCAGCAGCTCTCCAGGACCGTGAACGTGAGAAGGAGAGGCCTGGCCAATTGCTACACCGACAAGTAAGTGTCATACAACGCATGCTACGAGAGTAGACACTCCTGACCCCTTTAGTCCACAGCAACTGGAAGCCTGCGGATCCAGGACAAAGCAAGAGGCCATTGTTCCCTGATCCGGCAGTTCCCTTATTCCAGATAAGTATTGGCCTAGTAGTGGTAGGAACAGTTTAGTCTTAGTATTATGTACATGAGTAGTAAATAACTGTGTAATAATAAACGTGTCTTGTTTGAACTTACTAACTGGTGTATTGAGTCATTGATCTGAACTTGAACTTGAATCTTGTGGCGGTATCATAAAGATTCCTGGCGACTCTAGAGTTTAGGAATAAAACAGAGCCAATTGAGTGTAAAGCACACTCACCCAGAACGAGCAACAGTATCCTAAGGTAAAAAAAACCTTGCATATGTATGGAGCCTTTCACCATCTGAGAATGGCCCAAAGCCGGGTCCAACCAATTGTAGACAGTGTTGTAATGTAGAAAATGTCGCAGCCAATTTGCACATAATAATAATAATATTCTTTATTATTGTCACAAGTAGACTTACTTTAACACTGCAATGAAGTTACTGAAAAAATCCCCTAGTCGCCACATTCCGGCGTCTGTTCGGGTACACAGAGGGAGAATTCAGAATGTCCAATTCACATAACAAGCGCATCTTTTGGGACTTGGGGGAGGAAACCGGAGCACCCGGAGGAAATCCGCGCAGACACGGGGAAAGCGTGCAGACTCTGCACAGACAGTGACCCAAGCAGGAATCGAACCCGGGACCCTGGTGCTGTGAAGCAACAGTGCTAACCACTGTGCTCCCGTGCGCATGGTAAACCTCGGGTAAACTTCCACAAACAGCAAAGTAATAAAAGCCAGATTATCTTTTTGTCAGTGATATTAGTTGAGGGAGAGTGTCCCCACTCCTCTCTGAAACAGTGCCTAAGGATGTTTTAAGTCCACCTGAGTAGGAATAGGGACTTAAGTTTGAAGCCTCTTCCAAAATGTGACCGTGCAGCCTTCCCTCAATACAGGGGGGTCAGCCTAGATTTTATTTTGCTCAATTCCCGGGGGTGGGGCCTCAGGTCACAAACTTCTGCCCTTCGGCAAGACTGCAAACTCTGATCCGTGGTTGACCAACTGAATTAATGACTCAAATTGCTTCTCTTTAGACACAAATCTGTTTATTTCAGCAACGTTATACATTGCAGGCTTTGAAACTATGCTGTGTAGCTTTAGCAAACAAACCGAATGAAATTTAAACAAACAGTGTAAACTGCAGACAATGAAATGCCTTCCAAATATCTGTAAACAATTATTTGCGGAAGGCACAGTTGTGTTTGAAAAATAAGTTTACAACTTAATTTCAGGGCGTTGTTTTAAAATGTGAATGTGCCTTTGGCAAAGTTAATTTCATTTATGGAGCAACTGGCACACAAGAAAATCTTCATTGTCGTAATTCCCCTTCAATCTTATTTATTTCAGCAAGTCCTCTGCCTGTAGACTGATGGGACGAAAGTATGTCTGTAGCAGGAATATGACGGTCACTCCCTCCAGTTCAAAACATCCTCTGGTGCCCATAGCAGGTCAGTCCAGTGGGTGCAAGTCTCACCTTCTCAAACCTCTGGTAGTTGCACTGGAGCAGAAAGATTCGGTTGGTTGATAACTTTGATGTGCGTGTCAAGGGGAAATTTCCCATTTGGTTGGTTGTCATGAAAGAAGAATTGGTATCCTCCTTTTAAAAAATAAATTTAGAGTACCCAATTCTTTTTTTCCCAATTACGGGGCAATTTAGCATGGCCAATCCACCTACCCTGCACATCTTTGAGTTGTGGGGGTGAGACCCACGCAGACACAGGGAGAATGTGCAAACTTCATGTGGACAGTGACCCGGCGCCGGGATCCAACCCAGGTTCTCGGCACCACGAGGCAGCAGTGCTAACCACTGCACCGCTGTGCCTCCCCTGAAGAATATATATCCTCAGATGACTCAGAGGTAAATACACTGCTCAGTGTGGAACGGAGTCATAGAGACTGGGATATAACAGATCCAATTGCCACTCTGCATAAAATCCCTGAAGACCTGAATGGGTTCTTCATGTCTCTCTTTCTTCTCCCATCCACCTGGTAATCTTCAATCCCTGTTTTCAGACTATGGTCATCCAGGAACACCTGGAGCAAGCAGAGATTTCTTAAAAGAATCCAGCCCAGGACTACAGTGTCCTGAAGAACAATGAACCCCGTCATCTACATCTTCAAATCGGAAGCTTCCAGACCATTAAATCCTGTCTGAAGGCAAGCAAGTCACCAAGCTATAGACTATATACCATTTTACTATTTTTTAATGAACCCCAATTTGGCTAACCTATTGACTCCCCACTCCGTAATTTGTATTTGTGAGTGTGTGTATCCGCTAAAATATATTTTATTATTTTACTTAGATTTGCTTAAGTATAATAAAGCGAACTTTTTTTGCTGAATTCAAGAAAATCTGTACGATTGGTTCTTTTATGATCACAGTGCGTAAACAATTAAATACTCACTGAATTGATAAATATTTTAAAAATAAATTTAAAGTACCCAATTTTTTTTCCAATTAAGGGACAATTTAGCGTGGTCAATCCACCTACCCTGCACATTTTTGGGTTGTGGGGGCGAAACCCACGCAGACACGGGAAGAATGTGCAAACTCCACACAGACAGTGACCCAGGGCCGGGATCGAACCCGGGTCCTCGGTGCCGTGAGAATTCATGTATATAATTTTCAAACAAAAAAAAATCTGTTGTGGTCAAAGGAGGAGAGGACAAAGAGGGAAGCCATTCAACCCTCAGTCATAGCAACTTGTGGAACAACCTACTGACACTCACTGACTTGATTCACACGTAGCTCACAAATTTATATGAGGCATTTCTGGTAGCCAGTCCCTGTGGACCTGTACTCCTGCGTGATTCAATATCGACAGAAGTGGGCAAGAGAGTACTAGTGAGGGGATTGGGGGTGGGGGTGGGGGTGGGTGGGGGGGGGGGGGGGGTGGATTTAAAGTCTATTAAGGACTCAGTTTGAGATGTAAGATTGGTTGTTTTTTTGGATATGTAACCACAGGGCAGCACAATGACGCAGTGGGTTAGATCCCGGCTCTGGGTCACTGTCCGTGTGGAGTTTGCACATTCTCCCCGTGTTTGTGTGCGTTTCACCCCCACAACCCAAAAATGTACAAGCTAGGTGGATTGGCCACACTGAACTGCCCCTTAATTGGAAAAAATGAATTGGGTACTCTAAAAATAACAAAAGGTGGAATACAGGTATAAAGTGGTGTTATTTGGTCTGACTTGCTTAACCCATCTCCAGAAATTGGATTCACTTAGTTTACTGAGCGTATATGACCGAAAGATTGAAACCGCAAGGGACATCTAGATCTAGAATTCAAGGGATATCGAATTCCCCTTTGCCTTGTGCATCCTGAAGCGTTCTCATTGTGTACAGCTTCATTTCTTGGTTTATGGCCTAAGGGTATGAAACAAGGAGGTGAATCAACAAAGCCAAAGAATTATGTCAATAAGAACGCAGACACTCTGGAATCTCAGTGAACTTTCCACAGATGCACTATGGTATTTCTGTGAGTGATTTTGACTTGTAACGTGACAGAAAATGTATCAGAGAAAGAAAATCGATGTCACACCTCTGTGGGCTAGTTGTAGGGTCCAGAGCAAGTGGGTTGTGTGTTTAAATGTTTAAATTTAGCTTGCAATGCTCCATTCGACACATCCAACAGTTCTACAAAGATCGTGTGCATTTTGGTTCTGGATCATGAAAGCCGTTGAGTTGTAGGGGATGTAGAATTTGGAAGACAAATGCTGGCAATTCTTCATGTCCCTTCTGATGTATTTCTGGTGACTGTGTGCTTTCAGACCCTTTAGTGGAGTATACTTGGTGCTTGTATAAATTTCAGCAGTCTACGCTAGTGCAGACGTGCCACCATGGCAAACTGTAAACCACGTGAGTTGCTGTATTGTGGTAAATGTTCAACTGGTTTGCTGAATGGGAGTGTGAACCTGTCATTCCCACCCAATCTAGTCTACATATGGCTATTGTCTGCAGGAGTAGGCCATTCAGCCCCCTTGATCCCATTCTGCCATTAAAGAAGATCATGGCTGATTTGATTGTGGCCTGAAATCAACTTTCCTGCCTGCCCCTCATAACCCTTGACTCTCAGTTCTTTGGAATGCTCTGGCAGCCCACTCAGCTGCAGAAGCAATTGCTCCAAGGGAACTCCTGCTGCCCTTTCCCTGGGCAAACAGATGAAATAATTCTGGCGTCACCGAACAACAAATAAAGAAAAATAAATTGGCCGGGATTCACTGATATCGCGGCTAAGTGTTGACGCCGGCGTCAATGGGCCTGCAGGCCCAGTAATTCTCCTCTTCTTCGGGGCCTAGAACGGCGACAGAGTGCTGTGCACTGCTCCGGCGCTGAAAGCTGGTCACACATGGCCAGCGCGGGTCCGCGCATGCGCGCCAGAGCCGTCTCCGCACCAGCGCATGTGCGTGGTTGCTGTCTACACGCCGGCCCCCGGGCAACATGGCAGAGCCCTACAGGGGCCCCGCGGAGGAACATAGCCCCCCCCCTTCCCGGATTGAGTACACCTGCCGATCGATAGCCCCCTATTACGGGCCTGGCCACCTTGGATCTCCCTCCCGGAGTTGGATCTCTCCCCCCCCCCCCCCCCCCCCCCCCCCCCCCCGCCCCCACCAGGATGGCCCCGCAGCCAGAACGCCGAGGTCCTACCGGGTGGGACTACATGTAAACCATACCGGCGGGACTCGGCGGAACTCAGTGGGCACTCGGCCCATCGAGGATGGAGAATCGCCGCGGGGGCCGCTTTCAACGGGCCCGACCGGCGCCGCGACGACCGCGCTTTGCGATTGGCGCCGATTCTCCGGAGTGGCGTGGCGGGAATCTCGCGCCCCACTGCCGATTCTCCAACCTGGCGCGGGCTTGGAGAATCCCGGCCATTATATTCGGTAGGACTCAACACCTTCATTTTATTGGAGGGGAGAAAGTGAAGAAATTTTGAAACCTAAATGGTCATCCTTTATATTTTTAGTAAGTCTTACAACACCAGGTTAAAGTCCAACAGGTTTGTTTCAAACACAAGCTTTCAGAGCACTGCTCCTTCCTCAGGTGAATGGAGAGGTATGCTCCAGAAACTATACAGACAAAGTCAGAGATGCTGGACAACACTTGGAATGTGAGCATTTGCAGGTAATCAAATCATTACAGATCCAGGGAGAGGGATAATCACAGGTTAAAGAGGTGTGAATTGTCTCAAGCCAGAACAGTTGGTAGGATTTTGCAAGCCCAGGCCAGATGGTGGGGGGATGGATGTAATGCGACATGAATCCAAGATCCCGGTTGAGGCCGCACTCATGCGTGCGGAACTTAGCTATAAGTTTTTGCTCGGCAATTCTGCGTTGTCGCGTGTCCTGAAGACCGCCTTGGAGAACGCTTACCCAGAGATCAGAGGCTGAATGCCCTTGACTGCTGAAGTGTTCCCCGACAGGAAGGGAACATTCCTGCCTGGTGATTGTCGCACGATGCCCGTTCATTCGTTGTCGCAGTGTCTGCATGGTCTTGCCAATGTACCACGCTTCGGGACATCCTTTCCTGCAGCGTAAGAGGTAGACTACATTGGCCGAGTCGCACGAGTATGTGTTGCGTACCTGGTGGGTGGCGTTACCACGTGTAATGGTGGTATCCAAGTCGGTGATCTGGCATGTCTTGCAGAGATTGCCCTGACAGGGTTGTGTGGTGTCGTGGTCGCTGTTCTGAAGGCTGGGTAATTTGCTGCAAACAATGGTTTGTTTGAGGTTGCGCGGTTGTTTGAAGACCAGTAGTGGGGTGTGGGGATGACCTTGGCAAGATGTTCATCTTCATTGATGATGTGTTGAAGGCTGCAAAGAAGATGTCGTAGTTTCTCCGCCCCAGGAACGTACTGGATGACGAAGCGTACTCTGTCAGTGGTGTCCCGTGTTTATCTTCTGAGGAGGTCGGTGCGGTTTTTGCTGTGTTTGAAACAAACCTGTTGGACTTTAACCTGGTGTTGTAAGACTTCTTACTGTTCTCACCCCAGTCCAACGCCGGCATCTCCACATCATTTATATATTTACACTTTTGCTTATTTAATCATACTCCTGCTCGACTATTCAATATTTATAGCTGATTTGATTTTGGCCTCAATTCCCCTTTCCTGCCTGTTCCTTACAACTTTGACTCCTCCATAGTTCAAAAATATTTTAATAATAATCATCTTCAATAGTGTCACAAGTCGGCTCACATTAACACTGCAATGAGGTTACTGTGAAAATCCCCTTGTAGCCACATTCCGGCACCTGTTCAGGTCCAGAGAGAATTCAGAATGTTCAATTAACCTAACCTGCACGCCTTTGGACTGTGGGAGGAAACCGGAGCAGCCAGAGAAAACCCAAGCAGACACGGGGAGAACGTGGAGACTCCGAACGCGAACGTGGAGGCAGTGACCCGGCGGGGAATCGAACCTGGGATCCAACAGTGCTAACCACTGTGCTACCTGGAATATAGTGAAACATTCAGCCTCCGCAGGGGTAGAGAATTTCAAATTTTCATGGATAAAAGCAAATGACTGTGGATGCTGGAATCTGACACAAAAACAGAAAATGCTGGACAATCTCAACAGGCCTGACTCGAAACGTTAGCTCGGTTCTCTCTCCACAGATGCTGTCAGATCACCTGAGAGAAGAAATTCCTCATCACCTGTGACTTAAATGGATGATTCCTCAGATGGGAATAGAACATAGAACAGTACAGCACAGAACAGGCCCTTCGGCCCTCGATGTTGTGCCGAGCAACGATCACCCCACTCAAACCCACGTATCCACCCTATACCCGCAACCCAACAACTCCCCCCCCCCTTAACCTTACTATTAGGACACTACGGGCAATTTAGCATGGCCAATCCACCTAACCCGCATATCTTTGGACTGTGGGAGGAAACCGGAGCACCCGGAGGAAACCCACGCACACACGGGGAGGACGTGCAGACTCCGCACAGACAGTGACCCAGCCGGGAATCGAACCTGGGACCCTGGAGCTGTGAAGCATTTATGCTAACCACCATGCTACCGTGCTGCAATACCGAATCTGGTACAATATTGGCCCTCATTCTGAAACTGTACATCCTAATTCTAGATAACCCATCGACATGGGGAAACATCCTGTCAGCAATGAATCTATTGAATCTGCACCGACCCACCGAAAGAACTTCCGACCCAGGCCCACTCTCTTGTCCTATCCGTGTAACCCCACCAAACCTGCACATCGTTAGACACCAGGGGGCAATTTAGCATGGCCGATTCACCTAACCTGCACATCTTTGGACTGTGGGAGGAAACCCACGCAGACACGGGGAGAACGGGCAAACTCTATAGTCACCCAAGGCCGGAACCGAACCCGGGTCCCTGGTGCTGTGAGGCGGTATAGCTAACCACTGCCACCATACCCGCCCATCTACCCTGTCAAGCCCCTGCAGAATCTTATGTTTTAGTAAAAGCACCTCTCAATTGTTCCAAGCCTCAATGAGTGTAGGCCAAATCTGGTCAACCTTTTCTCTTTAAGACAACCTCTTCATCTCAGCAATTACGCAACTGAGACTTCTCTGAACTGCCTCGACTGGAATTACCTTCTTCTTGCTACATTAAATGATCTTGAAATGCAATGATGTGGAGATGCCGGCTGTTGGAACTTTAACCTGGTGTTGTAAGACTTCTTAAAATGCAATAGTGGACCATTCCACCTCCGTATAAAGATTTTTCAGCCAATGGAACCATTCAAGAGATAGCAGTCAGGTTTAAGGGCAGACCTTTTACTTGGGTGACATTAATGCCACAAGAGCAGGCACAGTAAACAAATAAACACAAAATAACTACATGTACATCATAGGTTTCTGCTTTACATTTTGGAAATTGTCAGGTCAGTACATTTGTTGTCAGCTGTTGTTCACGATAAGCAAATCTTCACATGACTTCGATTGTGACATTCTCAAAATTTTCCCCAATCTCGTCACTTGTCCAGGAATTTTGCATTTGTTTTTATTTCCTGATGACTGGAAAAGGGTTTAGTTTAGTTTTGATTTCGAAAGGAAGCATTGCGACATTGCAAAGTGTTGGCATGTTTTTCATCAGAGTGGGAAGCACCCGGAAGCGTGCCTTTAAGGTGAGTGCAGCCAGTGACCTTTCCCCGCCGCCCTTGCTGGGAAGCGCGGAAACACGATTGCAACACCAGCAAGGGCCAGTCATCACGTGACAGGCTTTCCCGCCACTGATTGGAATACTCCCACCCGCGAGCGGGCGCCGCAACCTAGCCCGCTGGTCAGAGTGACGCGGCGGCAGGCCAATCAGAGTACGAGGGACGGGCAGGGGGGGGGGCGAGCGGCCGGCCGCCCTATCCGCTCCTGGGAATGGAATGGGGCGGGGCTTGGGAAGCTGCTATCATGTTGGACAGAGAACGCACGCGCGTGCGCAGTCCCTTGGGCGGGCAACCGAGTCTGAGGACGCCTCGGGGGGGAGGGGAGCGAGGCAACCATGGGCTTGACAGACGTCGATGGCGGCCAATCGGGAGGGAGGAGAAGTCACGTCCATCATCCGCCGGCGCCAATGGAAGGGGGGATTTGGGGAATGCGGGGGGCGGGTCTGCGAAGCGGGTGATGGAAGGGGTTGGGAAATTGGAGATACGTCACAGGGCCCTCGGCCCCCATTTTGCCTCCCGCCCGCCAGCAGCGCGGGGCCAACCCAGGAGGATGGTGACCGTGAGCGAGGACGATGGCGGCGGCGGCTGTCTATAAAAGGCCGGGAGCGTCGAGCCAAGTGAGCTGGTGGGGGAAAAAAAAATTGAGGGAAGGAAGCGAGATAATATATTTTTTATTTCCCCGATGGAATTTGAAAACGATGGAGTGAGGATCGAAGTACCGGAGCGGCCTGAAGCGATCGCCAACGGTAACGGCAAGGCCAGCGGCGGCGGCAGCAGCAGCAGCATCGCGGCCGGCTCGGTGGCTGGCGCCCGCAAGTCGCCGGCTCTGGCCTCCGCGCCGCCTCTCTTCCACATCTTGGTGAAACCGCCGTCCCCGCCCAGCCGTCTTTTAAATATTATGGACAATTTCTCGGATGAGAAGAACAACAGCAGCAGCAGCAGCAGCAACAACGGCGAGGTAGAGTACGAGAGCCTTCCCGAGACCGCTTCCACCTCCACCCACATGATCGCCGGAGCGGTGGCCGGTGTCCTGGAGCATTGCGTGATGTACCCCATCGACTGCGTCAAGGTATCAGCCTCTCCTTCCCCCTCCTTCCCTCCCAGCCTCGACTGGGGTGAGGCTAACACGCTGCCATCTGCCGTAATAACCTTTTGCAAAGCAAAAAATAAATAAATAAATCCAGAGTTGTCCACGTTTTGGAAGAGTTCCCCCCCCCCCCCCCCCCCTTCTGCACATTGCAAGCCTGCAGAGGAGGGAGAGCAGATGTACCTTCCAGCAAACTGCATTTCCAATCAGTTTATAACCGATACCCCCCTCTGGGAATTCACTATGCAGGGTTGTCTTGATCAGGTTTAGCAACGTGTATTTTTGTTGTTGAGAGTCCCCCCCCCCTGCCCAGCCCCTTGGGTTTCAGTCAAAATTGAACATCAGGAACACTCTGATTTTTCTTTATAATTCTTCAGTTACTGGTGACTTTAAACTGCAGTTTCTCGCCAAACGGAGGTTAGAAAGAATACGGGCAGCCGTGTGTTGATTATCTTCATTTTTTTCTTTTATCTTCATTTTAGCATTCTTGTATTGCAACTGAGAGAAGAGCAAGGGGTGCACATTGTTCTACAGCTTGATTATTCTGGGAAAGTCTAGTTTCCTCAAAATACAAATGGATATGGGGGGGGGGGGGCGGGGAAGTAAGGGTACAACCATAACTACACATCAATATGTGATTCTTTATGCATTTTTCAGTCACCTTGTTGGGATACTGTTTTGCACAAAATTGAGAGATGAGGAACACATCGACCTGTATTTATTTTGGTGAATCACTGGTGGAAAGACTAGGGCTTCGGAGCATTTTTCCTATAATTCCTCATGAAGGAGGGAAGGGAGGCAGGAAAAATATGCCAACATATGCTGCTTTATAAAATATCGTTGGGAGAGTTGAGGCTTGTTTGAGAAAACCCCAAATTGTTTAGGATGCTGCATGAGTGGACTGTGGAGTAACTGACTCAACTTTTTGAAGTCACATTCAGAAAGGTTAAAAGGTATCATGGAAGAGAATCTTCCGCAACCTACAAATGTGTGGGTGGGGGGTTGTTAGCTGTAACTGGACCAGCGCACAACTACATTAAATTAATGTACATTTTAAAAATGTCTGGAGAAAATTTATTTCCAAGTCTCTGGACAATGACATTTATAAATTTGGAACTCGGGAGGATTTGAGGTACTGCAGCAATTACAATCTCGTTTGTGAACTTCTTCAGTCTGTTGCCTCGCACAGCACATTGGCTTCAAATGTTTCTCCCTTTTTCAAACCATGTGTTTGTATGGGGATTGGTTGGGGTTGCCCTCATGCTCAGTAAGTGAGCTGATGTGTTTGAGATTTCACTTAGGGGACTGTTGGAATCTTGTTTTTGATTCTGACTTCCTCCAAGAAAACTTGCACTTGGAGAGTTTGACCAGGGTTTGAGCAGCACACTTTGCGAAAGTCATAGTTTGTTTACAATGTGCGGGGTAAGTTTTTCACGCAGAGAGTGGTGGGTGCCTGGAACGTTCTGCCAGAGGATGTGGTGGAAGCAGGCATATTAGCAACATTTAAGCATCTGGATGGGTGTATG
This sequence comes from Scyliorhinus canicula, assembly GCF_902713615.1. Classification (NCBI taxonomy): domain Eukaryota; kingdom Metazoa; phylum Chordata; class Chondrichthyes; order Carcharhiniformes; family Scyliorhinidae; genus Scyliorhinus; species Scyliorhinus canicula. The sequence continues at coordinate 9,918,543 of NC_052161.1, forward strand.
AATAGGGAGGAAGTAGAGGGATACGGACTGAGTAAGTGCAGAAGATTTTGTTTTTAGTTAGGGCACAGGCTTGGGGGGGCTGAAGGGCCTGTACCTGTGTTGTCATTTTCTTTCTTTTTTGATACTCTTGGTTTTGGGAAGAAGGAAAGAAGAATTAGTATGTCTTTACTCCAGAGTAGTCTTCATGACAATGTTTCATCTGTTTTGCATTGTGGTTATTTGTGCAACTAATTATGGAGAACTTAATTTTCCTGTTTTCTATCTGTAAGTAAGCTGGAATGGATTTGACATTCTTATGTTTTACTTGATTCACAGTGCTGTTTTTTCAGTGATTTGGTAAAATAGAATGTCTATTATACAATTCCCATACATTTTCAGAAAGTCCTCACTTGTAAAAGGAGATATTGGCAGCCATTTTGTTACTGAGGGTAACCATAAGCAGATTATTTACTAATGGGTAACTGCCTTAACTAAAATCGGGAGTTGTACCTTTACATACAAGTGTGGCATATAGAAACTACTGGTGGTTTGGGTGAACATTAATGGCCGTGCTCTATTTAATGACTGATCTGACAAGATATGCTGAGTACAATCTGTCCAGGCACTGCCTTTTGTAACTAAGATATTCTAGTTGTACATGGAGTAATTGTTGTAATTCAGCATCTGTTTCAATGGATATTTTGAAGCTGTATTAGAACCAGATCGAGCGTAAATACTGATTTTGGTGAGTGTCGTTTAAGTACACAATTTTAGGACTCGAGCATTAGCCTCTTTCTGTAGGCCAGTTCACTATCCTTGCACTTCACTGTTGAGATCAAAGTAACCAGTTAGCTGGCCTTTTCTGGGTTGGACACTTTACAATAAGGCCCTTTTAGGGTTTAAAATATGTAATCTGAGTGACAGAATTTAAATGCAGTAAAGGTAGAAACCTTAATTTGCTTTGCCGCTGTAAATCTTTGCTGAGCATTTTTTCTTTTTCGAAATTTCAAATACCCAATTCTTTTTTCTTCAAGTTAAGGGGCAATTTAGAGTGGCCAATTCACCTACCATGCACATCTTTGGGTTGTGGGGGTGAAATCCACGCAGACTCGGGCGAATGTGCAAACTCCACATAGACAGTGGCCCGGGGCTGGGATTGAACCCGGACCCTCAGCTGCTGTAAGGCTGGAGTGCTAACCACTGTGCCACCGTGCGCCCTTTGGGCATTTGTTGTAAGTGATTATGCAACATGCCAAGGCTGAGCATAAATATACAGATAAAAATTGTAGAGTACCTGACCTAGAAACACTGTATAGCCTGTCTGAACCAAGCAAGAACTTTAATTCAGTACAGTGTAAGAAATTAACTTTATTAGAAATAATTGCGCTGCTTGTAGATTAGGTTTTCTCCTACATTGGAGGATGGGGTGATTACCCTGTTTCGTGTGGCATGTAAAAGAAGCAAATATGGAAATAATGCGTTGCTGGCAGAAACCTTCCTCATGATCTCTATTGGCCTCTTATTTTAAATTGATCAAGTGCACAAATTGATAGTGGCATGGGTTATGGGTACAGTGGTGTTGAAGCTTTTAATATGAAGGATTAACTTTTTTCAGGGAGGACTGACAGTTATTAGAAAATATGTCTTCACTGATCACCAGGCAGCTATTTTCATGTGATTGTCCATATGTACACTTATTCCTCAGTAGCCAGTTAACCAAAGGGGGAAAATATGCTGTTGTGCAGAAAGAGTCAATGGAAGTAAATTAAATCAAATATTACTTAATACATTGACATTGCAACTCTGTCAGTGCCTGAGGATTGGCAGCCAGAATTCTAATGACCTTGTGGCTCTCCTTGCTGACAGCTGAGGAGCTGGTAGACAACAGTTTGTAAACCTGTGATGGGATAGTTTAAAAAATAAAATAAATTTAGAGCTGGTAGACAACAGTTTGTAAACCTGTGATGGGATAGTTTAAAAAATAAAATAAATTTAGAGCACCCAATTAATTTTATTTTCTAATTAAGGGGAAATTTAGTGTGGCCAATCCACCTAGCCTGCACATTTTTGGGTTGCGGGGTGAGACCCACGCAGGCATGGGGAGGATGTGCAAACTCCACACGGACAGTGACCCGGGGTCAAGATCGAACCTGGTTCCTCAGAGCCGTAGGCAGCAATGTTAACCACTGCGCCACCGTGCCGCCATGATGGGATAATTTCATATGAATGCTGAATTTAGTTTGATAGTATTAAATGTTGCATATAATTAAAATTTTGGATATAAACGTTACATTTGCTAAGAGTGCTGTAGCCCAGTGTCCAGATTTATGCCTCAACTAGCAGAACTAAAACGATCTGTCTGATCATTATCAAATTGCCACTTGTGAAATCTTCCTGTACTCAAATCTTTGCCACGTTTCCTACATTACAATATTGACTTATTTTGAAAAGGTGCTCTGTTGGCGCAAGGGGCTAAATGGTCCTGATGTGAAAGATGCTGATAACTGCAGGGTATATGTATCTTGTGACTCCTACATGGAAGGGCTACTGACACACAAGATACTGATCATTAAACAGAACAAGGACAAAGAAGTGTTGTGGAACATGGTTTGACTCGCTGTTACAGACTTTGTAAAGACTTTTCTACAGGTAACCTACAAGTCAGTAGGGATAAAGTAAATGGCTTATAAACTGAAACTTCCAAGTGCAAGTTAAAGAAAGTGTTTGTAGCTACATGTTTTTAAGTGTTTTTTTGTATGGAAGGGGAGTGAATCACTGAGGGAATCATGACGTGGTTAGTACCATGAGAGTCATCGTGACTTGCAGTTTTCGAATATCCATGGGTGTTGGCTGTCTTTTAAGAGTATGTTGCCATGTAGAATAACTAATTAGTATTGTTAACAATGGTGAAACCATAAATATGAGTGAGGGTGGAATAATTGTTTAAAAAGTGCTGACCTGAGCTGTCTGAGACCAGGAATATCAGATTGCAGCAATGCTTGGGAAGAAAAAGCATAGTCTTGTCTGTTTTCTGTTGTGGGAAATGCTCCCATTGATCACTTCCCATTGTACAGAGTTCTCTCCATTAATACCAGGAAACAAATAACCTGTCTTTAGAACAAAAATATGTTTGTGCATTACCATCATGAATAATGTCTCACAGGCCAGGAATACTAAAATACTATCGTATTGTAGGAATAGGCTGAGAGCACAGGCTGCAAAAATAGTAGATCCTTGAGTATGAAAGATGGGCTGTGAAAGGGTGTATTTCTATTTAGTATATTTCTACAAGATAGTATTAATTTATTCTGGGTGGCAAACAGCAAATGTTGAAAACATTCAGTTAATATTTTTGGTGTGAATCCTTCACACTGGAGCATGTTAATAGAACTCAACATTTGAAAGAGTAGAACAAATGTGTCCTCCAATGAAGTGCATCAGTGGCGATCAGGAGATAGTTGAGTGCTGGCAATGAAACTAGCATGTAATACAAGCCACATGGTGTAGGACATGCTTATCCTCAACTAGACTCAGCATTAGAGGTTTGAGAGTTTGGAGCTCTATTCATGATGTGTACAAGAATAATGTTGAGTAGCAAATTAAGTTTGAACAAATTTACAGTCTAGTTGGTACTGTGCTTTTAAATTAATAGACTTTTGTACGTATTTCTTACAAAACTGATTTTTATCTGTCGCTGATTTCAGAGTTGTCATTCTGTAATAACTATATGCCACAATCCACTGTTCACCAGGACACCTGCATCCTTTTTTGGTGTGTGACCATGCACATGATTTTTAATCCTCGTCACCCGACATGACTTGCCAGAGCCTGATATCTATGTTTTGTAAAAAAATAAATTTAGAGTATCCAATTAATTTTTTCCAATAAGGGGCAGTTTAGCGTGGCCAATCCACCTACCGTGCACATCTTTTGGGTTGTGGGGGCGAAGCCCACGCAAACACCGAGAATGTGCAAACTCCACACGGACAGTGACCCAGAGCCCGAATTGAACCTGAGAGCTCGGTGCCGTGATATCTATTATTGCAATCAGCTGATACTTTTCCAAAATTGTGATTCTTGGTAAATTAGTATTATTTGCTGCTTGAGATAGAGGCAGGATAGGCATGTATCTGATTTTGTACACATGGCCACTGTCTGCTCCCACTGGCAAAAATCACTGAATAGTGATTAAGATTGTGAATTGAGTTTTCTTGCCATTGTGTATCAAATCCCTGATCCTGGGCAGTATAGCACTAAAGCTGCTGAATCTTTGGTGCAATGATAAAAATGGAAGCTCAATCTGTAATGGATATATATCGAAGATACCGTGGCACATTCTATCCTGGCCAATGTTTTCTTAAATCATTATCGAGAATTTTAAAAAAAACTCGCACTGTAGTGCAGCTCACTGATTTTCGAGAGTCGTTGCTGTGCGTAAAATGGCTGCTGTGATTAACTACAAGGTATTAGTGACTGAAACTTTTAAAACTTGTCTTTCTTCATACTTTGCTTCAAAACAGCATTAGTGAATCTTACCTCTAGTACAATTTGTAAGAATGCACATAGAGCAAAGAGTGGCTTGTCCACCTCTACTCCACTGTAGTGCTTGGATGAGATCAAACATTTGCTGAATTGCTATATTTCAAGCTTCCTTCTTGTGAAGACTGCCGGACTAAAAAAAATGGGCGAATTGATGATGCACCTTGTTCAAATTGTCTGAATGGCCCAGTTTGCCCTTCCCTTGTTTGTGTAGTTATTTTCATGATCTAACTGTAACTTTGTACATTTAACTGTGCATCTTTTAAACAAATGATTGTTATACCATCAAAATATTGCTATCTCCAGATTAGCATTTAACTTTTTTGAATTTTAAGACATTGCTGTGTAGGGTAGCAGGAAAGTACATGGATTTTTCTGATTTGAATAGCCATCAATTACATAAGAATATGTGTAGCCATTCAGCCCCTTGAGCCTGTTCTGCCATTCAATGAGATCATATGATCTGAGACCCAACTCCATATACCTGCCATTGGCCCATAACCCTTAATATCTTTGCTCAACAAAAATCTATTTATCTCAGATTTAAAATTTACAGCTGACCTAGTTTCGACTGCTGTGTGTGGGAGAGAGTTCCAAACCTCTACCACTCTTTGAGTGAAGAAGTTCTTCCTAGCATCCCTTTTGAATGGTTTGCTTTAACCCTTATTTTTAGATTATGCCCCCTTGTTTTAGAACCTCCAACCAGTGGAAATAATTTATCTTTACCTACCCTGTCTGTTCCTGTTAATATGTTGAATCAGATCACCCCATAACCATCTAAGTTCTGGTGAAAACAGGTCCAATTTGAGTAATCTCTGCATGATTCAACCACTAGAATCCAGCTATCATTTTTTTTGTAACCCCATGTTGCACTCCCTCCAAGGCCAAAATATCCTTCTGAAGACCTGGTGACCAGAACTTTTGACAGCATTCCAAGTGAGGTCTAACCAGGGTTTTGTATAGCTGCAGCATAACCACTGTGTCATTCTATTACAGTCCTCTAGATATAGAAGCTAGCATTCCATTAGCCTTTTTGCTTATATTTTACACTTGTTCCTGGCATTTTAAGGACTTATGCACCTGAACACCCAAGTCTCTTTGGACATCCACTGTACCTAACCTTTCCATTTAGAAAGTACTTTGCTCTCTCCTTTTTTGGTCCAAAATGGTAACCTCACACTTGCTTATATGAAATTACATCTACCAGAATTTTGTCCATTCACCTAGCTCCTTGCAATTTTCTGCTATTTTAGAATCATAGAATTTACAGTGCAGAAGGAGGCCATTTGGCCTTCGAGTCTACACCGGCCCTGGGAAAGAGCACCCTACCCAAGATCACACCCTATCCCTGTAACCCAAGAACCCCACTCAACCTTTTTGGATACTAAGGGCAATTTAGTATGGCCAATCCACCTAACCTGCACATCTTTGAACTATGCGAGGAAACCCACGCAGACACGGGGAGAATGTGCAGACTCCGAACAGACACTGACCCAAGTCGGGAATCGAACCTGGGACCCTGGAGCTGTGAATCAACAGTAAGGGGCAGCGCAGTGTTTAGCACTACAGTAGTCCCCCGTTATACCGCGCTCCGCAATACCGCGGTATACGGCGGGGGGACTTATGGACCCCAACTTACTCGGCCGCTGAAGTTCGCCACCTCTGCCGGAACAATTCACCAGCTTGACCCGGGACGGGTGGTGGGGCAGTGCAAGGGAGGAGGAGGGAATGGGAAACGCAGCCCCTGGATCATCCCGCACATGGATCGTCCCGCGCAGCGATCTAGCTCCTCAAGACCAGAATCCTTAGCACCGTCAGCAACGCAGAGGAATAGGCTGCCGATATGTGTGGATGTAGCCTGGGGTGGGAGGGTGGTGTCACAGAGCCAAGGTGGAGCCCTTGCACCCCGGGAGCGTGGGTGTGAAGCCCAAGTTGCCTTGGCCAAACAGGCGCGAGCACTCTTGCTGTCTGTATTGTACAACATAAGGTGATAAAATATTTAAACACTTTGTATATTTTATAATCTCTTTCCCTGCAGTTCCTATTTTTATTCATCTAATTTTACTGCACTTTTAAACTATGTCTATACTGTATTTTAAATTTCTTTTGGACGTTAAAGTAGACTTTGTAAAACCTTTTCCCAACTTACCTTTAATTCTTGGCTCCCACCGTCAATTTGGAAAACGGGAGCAACTTGCAATAAAGTGGAGGGAGTTTGACCAAAAAGCAGAAGCAAAAGCATTTTTCTTGTCACCTGGAAACTATAACAAATGCTGTTCACACCAACACCATGTTAATCTGTACAGCCGGGTGCTGTCAGCTTCCCTCTCCGGATCAAAGTGAGCCGGCCGCTGAAATTGACACTGCCGGCTGATTGGACATTTCACATCTTGGATATCCGCGGCTCGGATGTAACGCGGGTGGCTGTCTTGGACCCCGACACGCGCGTTATAAAGTAAAAACTTTAGACAGATATCAATTGAAGACTTTGCTCTGCACAATCAAAATTATATCATGTTAAATTCTAATTTATTTTTTGTCTCCAGGTAAACTGTCCAAGTTGCAATGCAAAACAACTATTCCAAATCTGTGCCCTGTATAATTGGAGAAATGTTGGAATGTGAAGAGTCTGGTGCAACCACATCTCATGACTACTGCATTTCATTCTCACTCTTGAGCCTGTTGAATAAATTTGAATGCCACTCTGGCAGCCATCTCCCAATCCTCTGCCAAAACCACATGGAAAGTTTTGGAGTAGTAACTTGAGGGATGATTGCTTCCATTAAAATAAAACACTTTTTCTACAAAACATATTATTGCATCCAAGGCGGGAGAAAATCTCCGAACCTAAATCCTCAATCACTTTCATTAGCAGAGATTTGCTTGGTGTGGCCACTTGTCACAGGAAGCAATGTCATGGGAGTCTTTTATTTATAGTTTCTTCTCTTTCCACTTGTGTTCCACACATCCTGACGCATACATTCCTCAGCTATATGGCTCCAAAGTGCATAGCATAGATCTAAGGGACCAGGTGAGGGGGAAGATGATCTTTATTAATTGGGTCATACTCTAAAGGAGAGGTCTTTTAAATGTGTTTGTATTTTTGTGTTGAAGTATTCAGAATTGTGTTCAGGAAATGTGAGCAGGGCTGGTAATACAATCTTGGCTGAGTCAAATTAAATAGCTCAAACTGCTTTTACAAGCCTGATTTTCAAGATGTCTGCATTCAGTGCATAAAATGACATTATTTGGGAAGGTAAAATTTCACGGTGTCAGTGGGAATTGTTTTGTAGTTGGCAGACCTTTAATTCCCAATGAAAGGAAATCTTGAGGAAACGTGTACACTTGATCAGAGATGGGCCAACATGAACAATATTATTCTGATCAGTAGACCTGTAATAGTCTGTCATTGTACTTTTTTACTTGGCCAATTGAAGTTAATTGAATTTCATAGATAGACATGGGTGTAAGTGTGGTGTGGTTGGAGGGTTCTAGTAGATCTATAAATATACTTCAGGGAAGTGTATTTGGAGATCGAATCTTTACGTTGCAAAGTTCTAATTGCCCTCCAATCAGAGGGGGGTGAGAAGGGTGGGGGCTGAAGTGTAGTGGGAGGGTAGAGAGAGAGAGGGTGCGAAGGGAGAGAGAGTGAGAAGGTAGAGTAAGGGGTGATTCCCGGAAGGGTATGTTTTTTTTTAGTTCAGATGGGCAGCATGGTCGGTGCAGGCCTGGAGGGCCGAAGGGCCTGTTCCTGTGCTGTAATTTTCTTTGTTAACCCAGCGATGCACCTGAAACTGAGCCTTTACTATACAGAGCACAATCTGCTTGTATTTTGAGGAGGTATCCTCTTAAAATCCTATGAGATTATATGCCAGACTGCTGTCGAAAGCAAGAGGGAATAGGAATGAAAAGGGTCTCCATGTTTCGAAATGGCTGTTTCAGGATAATGGAAGATCTTGTTTTTCCAGGTAACATTGGAATGTTCATTACCCCAGTATACAAAAGTGAAACTTGGTAGCACTGCTGCCTCATGGCGCTGAGGACCTGGGTTCGATCCAGGCCCTGGGTCACCGTTCTCCCTGCGTCTGTGTGGGTCTCACCCCCACAACCCAAAGATGTGCGGAGTAGGTGAATTGGATACTCTAATTTTATATCAAAAGTGAGACTTGGAATGGCGGCTTTCAAATCATTTGCTGTTCACGGCCATTTAGTTTCTGGCATGGGTTTATTGGATAGAAACCGTAGCTGATTTTGAAAATATATCTAATTTTTTCTTTTTTTTCCCGTTCGCTGTTGTTGCAGCTATTTGGATCTGCTAGATAAGCCACAGGCCAGGAAGGTCCCAGATATTATTACACCTATCTTATAGTGAAGGTACACATCAAGATAACAGAACCATTCATGATAGTATGTCTGTCAGACTAATGCTTCCCTTAACAAACAAAGGAATCTTTTTCACCAGGCTGTGACGCTGCTACATCCTGGCAGTGGGTGAATGTTTGGAGACTGCCTGTGGGAAAGGGGAGTGAGGTTGAAAATCCTGTAGTCAAAAGTATGCCAAAATCTTGGTAATGTAGCATAGATAGCAAAAGAGGCAGGCACATGGGAAATTAAATTTAATGCAGAGTGAGAACTGATGCATTTTGCAATGAAGAATGCGGATAGGTATATTAAGTTATGCAGTTTATAAGCGGCTGCAAGATCAGAGATTTGAGGGTTCACATGGACAAATCTTTGAAGGTGCCCAGAGTTTAAAAAACCTGGTCTTTTTATAATTGCAAGCATAGAAGTTATTTTAAATCTTTTATAAATGTCTGACAGGGTGGCATGTGGTGCAGTGGGTTAGTCCTGCAGCCTCACGGCGCCGAGGTCCCAGGTTCCATCCTGGCTCTGGGTTACTGTCCGTGTGGAGTTTGCACATTCTCCCGTGTTTGCGTGGGTTTCGCCCCCACAACCCAAAGTTGTGCAGGGTAGATGGATTGGCCTCGCTAAATTGCCCCTTAATTTGGAAAAAATTAATTGGGTGCTCTAAATTTAAAATAAATAAATAAATGTCTGATTAGTCCTCCACTAGAGGACTGGACTAGAGTACAGTTCCGGGACCAAATGTTTCCTGTGCTCTTTATAAAAAAAAAAAAATTATAAAAACAATTATTATTATTTTTTTCCAATTAAGGGGCAATTTAGCGTGACCAATCCACCTAGTCTGCACATATTTGGGGCGAAATCCACGCAGGCATGGGGAGAATGTGCAAACTCCACACAGGCAGTGACCAAGGTCCATGATCAAGGACCTTGGTGCCGCGAGGTAGCAGTGCTAACCACTGCGCCACTGTGCTACTCCCCCCGCCACCCTTTTTACACAACAGTTTCCACATCACCATAACTTGTTACTTGTGTTTGATCATTCTTTTCATCTTCCCTCTGGTTCTTTCCGTTAAATCTGGATACTGGATTTTTTTTCAATGAGATAGATCCTCTGATAGATATCAATTCGGGCAGTAGGAGAATCCCTTTAAGCTAGTGCTTTGGGATCTTTGAATCCATCGGAGGGGACAGCAATGCATCTCGTTTAGCACTTCATCTGAGACTGTACCTCTTAACACCAAATGTCCATCAACACACACTAACGTGTCATCCTACATTCTGCCCATGTTTTTGTAATAATTCCAAGATGCTCTAACATGAAGCAAATAGCTAACATGGAATCCAGTCTGACTTATTTGGGAACTAGATTTTTCAAAATTGATCTTCTCTATGTAATATTCAGGTCTTCCACTCGGCTGAGGTTTCCGGCCCAACAAGAGATGAAGGAAAATGACAAGTAATGGGAGAAGCAGAGAGGGAGAGTAATTTTTGTAATAAAAACAGTGCTGGAAATACTCAGATCTGCAGCATCTGTGGAGAGAAAAACACTTCATGTTTTGAGGCAAAAATGATTTCAAAACTGGAGGGTAGAAAATGCTGGTGTAAGAGAGGAGGAAGTACAAAAGGAAAGACCAGGAATAGGGTAGCGGGCAGGAGAGATTAACTGACAAAAGATGTCATGTAGTAAAGAGACAAATAATTTGTCCAGAGTAAGTGATTGCAAATGCCAGAATAATTAACAGCTCTGTCCGCAAATAAAAACAGGGAAAACCAGATTCAAACTGTACAGTGACCAAAATGAGGTTTGGAGTTCATGGTCTGAAGTTGTTGAACTCAATGTTGTGTCCAGAAAGTTGTAGAATGCCCAATTGGAAGATGGTGTACTGTTCCATGAGCTTGCATTGAGCTTCACTAGAATTATGCTGGCTGAGGACCGGAATGTGGGGGAGCAAGGGGCTGAATTTAATTTAAATTTTTTTTTAGAGTAGCCAATTCATTTTTTCCAATTAAGGGACAATCCACGTTTCCTGTACATCTTTGGGCTGTGGGGGCGAAACCCACACAAACACGTGGAGAATGGGCAAACTCCACACGGACAGTGACCCAGAGCCAGGATCGAACCTGGGACCTCGGCGCCGTGAGGCTGCAGGGCTAACCCACCATGCTGCCTCTGAATTCAAAATTAACAGTGACAGAAAGCTTAGGGTTATGCTTGCAGACTGAGCGGAGGTGTTGCGGTTGGTTAGCTCAGTTGGCTGGATGGCTTGATAGTGATGTGGAGCAACAGCATGGGTTCAATTCCCGTACCAGCTGAGTTTATCCATGAAGGCCCCCGTCTTAACTTTGCCTGAGGTGTGGCCACCCTCTGGCTAAATCTCCACCGGTCAGCTCTCTCCAAAGGTGAGAGCAACCCTTGGTGACTATGGCGGCTTTCTTAACTGCAAAGCAGTCATTCAATTTGAAGATACCCAATGTCGGCGACATCTGATTGTGAGCAGTGAATACATGTTAAATTGAGCGAAACACAAGTATCTCGCTGCTTCACCTGGAAGAGTAGTTTTGGGCCTTGGATGGTGAGGGGAAAGGAGGTAAGGGGGCAGCAGCTAGACCACCTTGTTTAGATTGTTGCTTCTAATAAGTCAACTGGGCTCACCAGAAGCCCTCCCAACAGATCCAGCGGCTGCTGTTTTTTGTTCCAGCAAAATCTTTCCAATTAAAGAGGCAATTTAGCATGGTCAGTCCACCTGCCCAGCACATCTTTGGGTTTTGGGGTGAGACCCACGCAGACACTGTGAAGATGTGGAAACTTCACACGGATAGTGACCTAGGGCCGGGATCGAACCCATGTCCTCGGTGCCATGAGGCAGCAGTGTTAATCGCTGCGCCACAGTGCTGTTTTAAATGCGCTTGTTTCACTTAACTGCGGAGTCTGCCCTCCCAGCCCACTCTGCTGGATTTCTTTCAGTCCCAATTTTCATTTCCTTAAAAAAGATTTGGTGTATTTTGCCATAGCTGCTGCTTTTTTCTATTTCATACTTTTAGTTCCAAAGAGCTTCAATGTATCAGCATAAGTTGATAACTATATTTTTATTTTGCAAGATTCCGATTTATCTATTATCATCTGATCAGTGACCTTTTATCAACTGTGTACTTTGCTTTTTTTACTCCTCATTCGAGGTGTGTGGCGAAGTGGTTAGCACTGCTGCCTCACGGCTCCAGGTACCCGGGTTCAATTCTGACCTCGGGTGACTTATCTGTGTGGAGTTTGCACTTTCTTCCCCTGTCAGCGTGGCTTTCCTCCGGGTGCTCCGGTTTCCTCCCGCAGTCCAAAGATATGCAGGTTAGGTGGTTTGGCCATGATAAATTGTCCCTTGTGTCCAGAGGTTAGGTAGGGTTATTGGGCTTAAGTAGGGTGTTTTTCAAGGTTGGTGTAGACTTGATGGGCCGAACGGCCTCCTTCTGCACTGTAAATTTTATGAGGAGCAGATGCTGGCCTTTGCAGTGACGTTCTCATCCCGTAATTTTATTTTAACTCCACTCAGACTAATAACTTGTAAAATATAAATTTAATCAGAGTGCAAATTGTGATGTGTTTGGTACTGTTGCAAGCCGCCTTTTCAAATGCGTAAACATTTAAAGCATGGCATTGTAATGTTTTGATTAAGAAATAGAGCATTCTCCTTGTAAATATCTTTTGTTATTCAACAAAAGGAGTGTATTATCCTCTTTACAATTGATAATACTATCTCTGGTACTCCCACTGCATATTTTGTGTTTCCAAAATCCCCTCTGCAGATTGCTGTGTAATAGTACCTGATTAACTGAAGATGTATAGAGTATTGTTGACTGCAGACTGTTAGACATTCTGAAAGCAAATCTGCATATCACAGTTCAGAGTTAGATTAGAGCTGTAAATCCAACCATATCTTGTATTTCCTTTGCAAGACACACAAAAAAGGATTTAACAGCTATATGTGCCTTTCATGACCTCAGGACATCCCAAAGCACTTTGCAGCCAATTGAATACACGAGTAGTAAACCACTCTTGCAGAGTTGCCAACTAGCACAGATTTTCTGTATTTTATGCGGAAAATCCGTTCAAGTACGGAAGTACGCTTTCTCTCATTGAAATACAGAAAAGGGCAGCACGGTGGCGCAGTGGTTAGCATTGCTGCACGACGGTGCCGAGGTCCCAGGTTCGATCCCGGCTCTGGATCACTGTCTGTGTGGAGAGTTTGCATCTTCTCCACTTGTTTGCGTGGGTTTCGTCCCCGCAACCCAAAGCTGTGCAAGGTAGGTGATTGGCCATGCTAAATTGCCCCTTAATTGAAAAAAATTAATTGGGTAATCTAAATTTAAAGAACTAAAGAAAGAAATACGGAAAAGGAGACAGTTGATTTGCAAGCTGCCTCCCGAAATGCATTATTTGGTTTCCTTCGCGACAGGACTCTGTGCAGAGGTTCTGCCCCAGACACTACTAGCGTGTACGGTGGAGAGGAGCGGGGCCAGGGCAAACATCAAGGAAACCAACATGCACCTCGATGCCTCATGAGAGACCGCGCAACGGTCAAGATCACCTGACACTGTCAGATGATCCTGACCATACGGTCTCTTGAGGTATTGAGATCCTGGATTTTATTGGAGTAAAAAAAATCACGTTGAGGGAGGGTGGAAGCCAGTAGGTAGACACCACACTAGCTCCATCACTGACCTTTTGTAGAGCACTGCTATGTATTTAAAGAAAACAAAGCGCTGGAAATACTCTGGTCAGGCAGCATCAAAAAATAGGGAGTAGCAGACTGAGCATTTCAGAATTGTAGAAAGGTCGTTGATCTGAAATTTGAATTCTACTTCCCTCTTTCTAAATTGATGAGTGGAGTGCAGCTGATAATATATTGCACATTATCCTGTTTCAACAGGATTCAGTTCACAAATCCTTGTTTTACTCGTGGAAACTGGGCTTTTTGCTGTGAGCATGAAACAAAAATGCTGAAAAGTAAACCTGAATCATCATGCATCTATTTAGCCATACCTTCTGCTTTCTACTTTTTGTGGCCGTTCTTTTCTTTGTGCTCTTCTACCATTACTATCATGAACCCTAATTTGTACATCAAATCTGTTTGTGTTACTTCATGAAAATATTTTTTTAAAAGAAAGAAATGCATTGGATTCCTTTTGAATTCAATTAAGTTAATCAAGCGTTCAGGACAATTTTGAACTTCATGTAAAAAGGCGATTTTCATTTTTCATTCTTGGATTTACTGAATGTTTGAAACTTAATTTGAAAACACCCGTTCATGACGATGTACATGTATGAAGCATTGGATTTGCATTTTCCATTTGTTTTAGATTTGTGCAATAAAGGTGTAAAGCTATACTTCAGATCGGTGGGCATTTTTCCTTTGAAATGAAAATCCAGATTTTACTGCCAAAATACTGAGTTTTGGTATCTGGAATACTGATTTCTGTTGGGAAAGGTTGGCAGCTCGCCTCTTGGTTGGCAGCTAGTTTGCATATCACAAGTTCCCAGTAATGTGCTAATGACCAGATAATCTATTTTAGAGATACTAGTTGAGGGATACATAGTGGCCATGCCACTGAGGAAATCCTTTAGCTGTTCTTCAAAACAGTGCCATTCTATATTTTAATTTCACCTGATGGCAAATGTGGCCTCAGTTTGACATCACCTTGGGGTGCATGTCCATAGATCCTTGAAGGCAGCAGGACAGATACATAAGGCATATGAGTCAGAGAGGGCATACTGTGTGCAGTTCTGGTCACCACACTAAAGGATGTGATTAGACTAGAGGGGGTGTTGCTCGTTCTGGTGAGTGTGCTTTACACTCAATTGGCGCTGTTTTATTACCTTGCTCTAGAGTTGCCAGGTATCTTTATGATACCACCACGAGGTTCAAGTTCAAGTGCTGATCAATAACTCGGTACACTAATTAGTAAGGTTCAAATCAAAACACGTTTATTATATACACAGTTAATCGCTGCTCATGCATAAACACTACAAAACTAGACTATCTCTACCACTGCAGGCCAATACTTATCTTTGGAAAAGAACCCACTGAGTCAGGGAACAATGGCCTCTTGTTCAATCCTGGGGCTGCAGGCTTCCAACTGGTATGGACTAAGGGTCAGGAGCACCTGTCTCATAGCGTGCGTTGACTGGACACTTGTCGGTGTAGCTGTTAGCCAGGCCTCTGCTTCTCACGGTCAAGAGTTCTTCCAAGCTGCTAAGATTTTCTGCTGGGAGGGCCGGCTAAGAGAGTGAATTGAACTTGGGACCTGTCTTTTATAGGCCCCAGGGGTTTTGCGCCCCTTTGGGCGGACCCCATTCCTGCCTCCAATCGATTGGATCACGTACCAAACGATCGGTTATAATTCCCCCAATACTGGGGCTGTTCCCTGATCGCTAGGCGTTCCTTGGGTGCTCGTTAGTCTCTTTTGTCTTAGACTCCTGCTGGCGCCGAAGGAGTGTGACTTGTTTTGACTGTTCTCGATTGTTACCATTGTGCCCGGGAATCGCTCATTAATATTCAGATTGCTGGTTTCAATGCTGTCTGCTTTCTGCGAGTCGAATATACAGGAAAACTTTGCAAACTGCTTGCTTCTCTGAGCCTGTCCATTTTTCCCTGCGTTCTTTGCAAATCTTCATTTTAAACTAGGGAAGTGGCCAACCCAGGTGGCAACAGGGGGTGCACAAGAGAATCGCCAGGATGTGGAGCATTTCAGCTATGAAGAGAGATTGGGGTTTTTATTCGAGCAGAGAAGGCAGAGGGTGGACCTGATTAAGATGTATAAAATTGAGCGACATAGACGGGAAGGAACCATTGATGGGCCAATAGCCAGGGAGCAGGCTTATGATAAGGGGCAGGAGACTTGGAGGGGATTTGAGAAAAAATTTCACCCAGAGAGTGGTGGCATATGGAACTTGTTCCTGAAAGAGTGATAGAGGTGGGAACAACATTAAAGAAGCATTTAGATAAGTACTTGAAACGCCATGACATAAAAGGCTACAGACCAAGTGCTGGATAATGGGATTAGAATAGATAGGCGCTTGATTGTTGTAGCAGACACGATGAGTTGAAGGATGGCTTTCTGTGCTGGAAAACTCTACCTCTCATGCCACATTTCTTCAGTGCTGCACTGTAATGTCATTTTCGTTTATTTTTTGTATTGACGTTTCTGGAGTGGAACTTTATCCAGGTGAGTGCTAGCAGGTGAGCCTCAGCTGACACTCACTAATTTAACTGACTTGTCATACAGTTTAGGTTGTTTAAACAGCATAATGTCCTTTTCCATAATCTGCATTATAACCATTCCCTTTTGGCGTCCAAAGATTAATTTGTATAGTTTGGGCACTAATATTTTTTTTAAAATTGTGATATTGATGACATGAGGTATTGTGTGCTCTTAGTCTAATATTACAATTGTAGTTGCTTTTGAGTTGTGGTACCATGTTTTGGGCTCGCTTATGAATCTGCTTTATAGCTTGTTCCTGGAGTCAGTTGGAGAACATTATGACTGTGGGTGCACAGAAATAGTTTGCTGCTTTTATTGGAGCCAGAATGAATGGCATGGTAGAGCATGCAAATATAATAATTAACTACTTAATCTAGAGCTAAAAATAAACTCCTTCCTCTTGAAACTGGACCTGATCCTGGTGTACTAGTTAATCGACTCAATTCTCTAGTGTTTTACTGAAGTGGCCAAGAATTCCTCATTTCCATCTCCCTTGAAGCTCTTCATCCATAGGCATCATTTTTGTTCCACCATCCTTGAGTTGTCAGCATTTCAGCAGATCGGGAATTGAACCTGGTACCATCTTGGATGGTATATCTTGCTGCTTAAACTCTGAGCATGTTATATTTCTAAGTCACAATTCTTGGGTAAATATATGAAGAGTGACTAGTTATTTGACAGAGGACAGGGTATCACAACTGAATCTGACTATTGCAGCTTGCGGAGTCCCCCCCCCCCCCCCCCCCCCCCCCCCCCAAGTAAATGATCGGAGACAGTGATGTGGAGGAGGGGGCCCTATGAGCAACAGCAATACCACTGGCCAAAGTTGCTTTCTGAGTTATATAGTGGGCAGTGTTTCTCCACTGGTTGTAACTAGGTTAATGGTTTTAATTACAGGATAAATTTAAACAGTCATAATTGGAACATATAGACTACAAAAATACCATTTCCTGGTCATCAATTTTGGCGCTGAAGGCAAATGTTCTTTATTCAGCAATAAGGTTTTAAAAAAAATTATAAATTTGTCCACAATTCTATTTTTCCATTTACGGGGCAATTTAGTGTGGCCAATCCACCTACTCTGCACATCTTTGGGTTGTGGGGGTAAGACCCCCCAGACATTGGACGAATGTGCAAACTCCACATGGACAGTGACTGGAGCCGGGATCGAAACCGGGTCCTCGGTGCCATGAGGCAACAGTGCAAACCACTGTGCTGTCCCTGGAAAACCCTATCCAAAGTGGTGTTACAGCATCCTGATATAAAGCGTCCAGGTAACTTTCATCCTCCCTGATGTGTTGCGGCGTCTGTAACTCAGCCTCCAGCTCAATGACTCTGAGCCAAAGTCCCTCAACCTTCATTGCAGATCTATTTGCCCTGGATTATATGGGATTCAGGAAATCCAACCCGATGCAGCCTTGACGCATCACCTATCCTGCCATTCTCAATGTATTTTAATTAATTATAGCAAACACTTATTTACCTTTTAAAATATATTTTATTAACTTTACCACCAGTTTGTAGACTATTTTAAACCTCCGGAATCGAATACACTGTAACCATGCTCCTTTCCATGTAGTAGAATGAGAACCAATTCCTACAGAGCGATTAAAGGTAGAAAAATTTTCAAGCAATTAAAACACGGAAACTGGAAACTATTCCAGCAAACAGCTCATCCATATTATGCATGAAGTACTCCAAAAGTATTTTGGTGCAACTCTCAAATCCACTGTTCACTTCAGTTAGTAATTGTTAGTAAAACAACTGTCTCATTGCTACTAAATGGGGTGTATTTTTGTATTTTTTACAGGCTTGCGTGTATTTCAGTGCATGTTCAACTTGATGTTTCAGTGAATTCTACCACAGGAGCAGCTTAATGCTTTAACTCTTGGAGCTTTGCATCTGGAGATTCTGTTCTGTGCTCATTAAATCCAAGGTGGGGAAATACTGGAGCTGGGTAATTTCACTTGGCTGAAGACAGGATATGGTCCGCAATAGAGATTGTGCTGAAGTTGAATAGATAGTTGGGCATGTTATTGGATGGCTGCTGGATGTCTTTCAACAACATAAGTATCCTACCTATGAGTAAAGAGTGATGAAATGTTTCCCTCGGAACTACTTAAAAATATGTATTATTATCCTGAAGTAATAATTTAGAGTACCCAATACTTTTTTCCTATTAAGGGACAATACTGTGGCCAATCTACCTACCCTGCACATCTTTGGGTTTGTGGGGATCATACTCGTGCAGACACTGGGAGAATGTGCAAACACCACACGAACAGTGACCCGGGGCCGGGATCGAACCGGTGGTGTGAGGCAGCAGTGCTAACCACTGCGCCACCCTGTAATGCACACTTTAAAATAGTTCTCCCTCCAATCGTTGATTTGATTTACTGTCACGTGTACTGAGATAGTGAAAAGTATAGTTCTGCGTACAGTCCAGGCAGGTTGTTCTGTACATGAAAATCATAGGACATACGATAAATACACAATGTAAATTCATAAACACAGATATTGGGTGAAGCATTCGGGGTGTAGTATTACTCAGTAGAAAAGATGTGTAGAGAGATCAGTTCAGTCCATAAGTGGGTCATTTAGGAGTCTGGTAACAGCGGGAAAGAAGCTGTTGTTGATCCTGTTAATACATGTTCGCAGACTTTTGCATCTACTGCCCGATGGGATGGAAGAGGTACAATCTCTTGGGCAGGGATATAATTGCTATCTTTTGAGATGTTGGAAATATTATAATGCAACTTTTGGTGTACTACTGTGTATGGCAAGTATAACATTTTCATTCCAAGGATCTTCCCTGTTCCACTTAAATTCTGCACTGAAACCAGCATATCCTCAAACATTTAATGAATGGAAAACTGTTGTAAATGACTACCAACTGCATATATTTGAGCCCAGGTTATTTTATGCATTTACTGCAGTTTCCAGAAAGATACCTTCCTGTCTCTTAATATTGTTTTGCGAAAGCTGATCTCGATTCAGATTCCATATTTAGCATGTGTCAAAAGGAATTCTGTCCACAAAAGTTAAATTGCTGAAAGTATGGCTGAAAATATGGGTGTTGTGGACATCGCTGGTTTTGAACTACCCTACAGTCAGTTTGTTCTCTGTAGCCTTGTGGTTCACTCATCTTTGTAAATCACATCAGTTGTGTGCTTTG
This sequence comes from Scyliorhinus canicula, assembly GCF_902713615.1. Taxonomy (NCBI): domain Eukaryota; kingdom Metazoa; phylum Chordata; class Chondrichthyes; order Carcharhiniformes; family Scyliorhinidae; genus Scyliorhinus; species Scyliorhinus canicula. The sequence goes on from NC_052161.1 coordinate 9,937,855, forward strand.
TTTTGAGATGGTGGATAGAAAATCATTGAACTGTTTATCCACTTTCTATTATAATTACTAGGATAAATAATGGAATTCAACTGTTAGTGTTTTGCAACAGTTATGATGTTTTCCAGCCCTCAACTGTGTGATGCACAAGTGTGAAATGAGTGAGTGGAATTGTTGTGCAGCACTTCATTTGCCTATGTACCTTATTAGGCAGATTTTACAAGATCTTCATCCAGTAGCTGCAACCTGAAGGATAAATGGGAATTGAATTGGAGTGTTGCTCCACAAAAATACAAGCATTCAAATTCATTGTCCATTTTAGATGTTGGTTTTGATTATATCTTTAAACATCGAACTGAAGAGGCGGCCCAGTATGTTGGCACACTGGATCTAATTATTGCACTGAATGGTATAATGTGCAGCAGACTAGGAATCGGACATTGGATAAGGAGCACAGGGGAGGAGTCTGATCATGGAGGTCATTCCCACCTGATAGGCTCCAGAAAGCTTGATGTTGTAAAATTTCCTCAAGTACAGCTCCAACTGAAATGCCAGCTTCTGCTCGGCTATCTTTATAAATTGATTAGCATGCAGGCTGCAGCTTTTAAGTCCGTATCCTTGTGTTAAATCTTTTTGTGTTTTTGCAGTAGAATAAGTGCAGATCACACCACTACTGAGCAACACCAATGTTGTTCCTTCGGTCATGTGTAAAGGTCAGCTGTCTAGTTACCTTGGCTGGAGTAAGACAGTTTGTTGCCAGTTGTAAATACATCTGTGTCCTGATCAATCTTGGATCCCCCCCCCCCCTTTCCTGCTATCACTGTGTTCTTCCTTTGGCTTACCTCTTTCCTTTTTAAAAGTTCATCTTGAACGTGCCAGCTATGTTGCATTTACAGTTTGAAAAGTTGACTGGAAGAAGGGTTGGAATAAGTGGACTTGTTAACAAATATTTTTGGAACAGTTAATTTTTACTCTGAATTGATATGACATGCAGGTTTTTTTCACCAATCCCACTTTCCTCCTCCCCTGATTTTGTTTTCACCCCACACTCGCCAAAGTGAAAATGGAGTTCATTAGAGTATATACCCTGCATCTATTCAAGACCTCGCTGTCCTGTGAGGAAAAAAACAGCAGCTAATTGAGGGCATGTTTTTCTTTAAATTGCTGACTGTCATTTTACTGCAGCACATCTGGATAATATTGAGACACAATTGCTGCTAGTCCTTTAAACTTTCATGATGTCCCGAGAATGTGCAGATGAAGCAGTTTAATTTTTCTGGAAATTTCTAAAAATTAGAGTACCACCTTCTCTCTTTTACCAATTAAGGGGCAATTTAGCGGGGTCAATCCAGCTACCCTGCACATCTTTGGGTTGCAGGGGCGAGACCCACGTAGACATGGGAAGAACATGCAAACTCCACATGGTCAGGGATTGAACCCAGGCCCTTGGTGCCATGTGGCAGCAGTGCTAACCACTGCACCACCATGACGCCCTGGAAGGTCTGTCTATAAAATGATGCGCGTAAAACGTTCGAGTTGATCTTCCTTCCCCAATGCTGTTCTTTCTGCTAACTTAACTTGTAGTAGCGGTGTCCTAAATCTTGAGTAAATAGCTAACAGAGAGGCACACAATTGATGGCTGGGGCATGTGATTCAATGAACCTACCACTGAACAATGTGGTTAGACAGCAGACATGTCCATCTTTAGATAATCAAATCAACTGCCCTCAAAACAAATCTAGTCTTGAGGGAAGATTTTCAGATCTTTCTGATTGCGCAAGATGTTTTTTTTAAACGACTTGCTAGTCTAAAACCTGCCAGTCTGAATAACTGAATTCCAAGGAGATTTATCCTAATAACAAAGCTGAAACTAAATTATTTCCAGGAGCTGGAGGTTCCCCTCTTTTCTCTTTCACTCAGTCAGGTAGTTGTATAATTTCTTTTTCGAAGGGCTATGAATTTTGAATGTAAAACACTTTTTAAAATTATAAATTTAGTGTACCCAATTCACTTTTTCCAATTAAGGGGCGATTTAGCGTGGCCAATCCACCAAGCTTGCACATTTTTGGGTTAGTGGGGGGGCGAAACCCACGTAAACACGGGGAGAATGTGCAAACTCCACATGGACAGTGACCCAGAGCCGGGATCGCACCTGGGACCTCGGCGGCGTGCGGTCTCAGTGCTAACCCACTGCGCCACCGTGCTGCCCTTAAAACATTTTCTTTAAAAATGCCGTGTTGGCAGCACGGTGGTGCAGTGGGTTAGCCCTGTTGCCTCACGGCGGCGAGGTCCCAGGTTCGATCCCAGCTCTGGGTCCCTGTCCCTGTGGAGTTTACATATTCTCCTTGTGTTTGCATAGGTTTCATCCCCACAACCCAAAGATGTGCAGTGTAGGTGAATTGCCCACGCTAAATTGCCCCTTAATTGGAAAAAATGAATTGGGTACTCTATATATAAAAAATAGTGTGTCTAGCAGTCTGATTTAAAATGGACCGTGTAAAAATACTGAATGCCTTTGTTCAACTTGGATACGGAGGACGTTGATGCTTCTAAAATTTTTAATTATGGATGCAAAGTGTACATTTAGACAAAGCTGTCTGGTATTTAGAATTTTATATAATGTAAACCGTGCAATCCTGGTTTTCACTTTTCACTCCACCTTTCCCTGCACTTTCCTCTACTCTCCCTCTGGTTGCCCACAATAATTATGATCGCTAATTCTAGCACTTATTATTATACCTGTTGGTTAACGTCCAGCACTTGGGTTTCAAACTCACCTCCCCACTAAGAATAATCTTTATTATTGTCACAAGTAGGCTTACGTTAACACTGCAATAAAGTTACTGAAAAATTCCCTAGTCGGTATACAGAGGGAGAATTCAGAATGTCCAATTCACCTAACACCACGTCTTTCGGGACTTTTGGGGGGGAAACCGGAGCACCCGGAGAAAGACCATTTAGACACAGGAAGAACGTGCAGACTCCGCACAAACATTTGACCCCAAACCGGGAATCGAACCTGGGACCCTGACGCTGTGAAGCAACAGTGCTAACCACTGTGCTACCATGCTGCCCTACTGTCTAGTTTTCAACTTGAGCCAAGCTAGTAACTTTCATCAGGTAGTGAAAGTGGTTTGTGACCGTTAGATTGGTAACTGCCTTCTTGGTGCTGCAATAGCTTTTGCATTCCCCCTCATGCTGGTGAGATCACCAATAAATTCTACTCAACAGGTGGACAAAATTCTCACTGTTCACTGAGAATATTGTTGGCTGGTTAAATTGCTAACCTGGTTTTGACTAGCTACCACCAGTTTATAAAATCTACAAAAAGGTGGGTCTTCTCTGCTGCACAGCCACTTGTTGTTGAAATGTTGTTGATGTGATAACCAATCTAATTGCAATTAGTGTATTGAGACTGCTTTAATATACTTCGATGTTGTGCCAATTCACCACTTCAAATTATTCCCATTACCAGCACCAGAAACACTTACCCCTGGGATGAAGGAGCTAAGAAGACTTTCCAACTACAGCCCAATTTTAAGATAAAATCTCTAATTGGAACTGTTAACTATTTCCCCCAGTTTGGACGGATATAGTTTTAGCTTCACTTGCCAATTGCATGTTACTGAAGGCTGTAATTGAGTAGTTAAATTGGTTATTGCTGACCTTCCTGTAGGGAATTGTTAAATGTGATAAAGGTTAGAATTGTTCAGACGAGCTGGATTGCTATATTACGGTGTAACTAAAGAAAGGATTGTTTATTAATTTTATTGGATAGTGATGATGGGGCAGCATTATAAATGCTTATTGTGGGCTCATAACTTGCATTCCTGAAGGGTGAGAGTTCTGTATGCCCAACTCACTGGGAGTTCGTTTTTCAAGCTATTGAATTCTTATCTTGTTTACATTGCATCTTATCAGTCACAAAACAAATGCACGTGTGAGTCAAAAGTTGGTATGATTTGAATGCCAGAGAAAGAACTGAATCCATATGTGGCCTAATTGTAAGTAACAAACATTAGCTGTGTATTTTAATATTAATATTTTACAAATATTAGCTTCCCAACAATTTTCCAGGTTTTCCTTGGGATAGGTTCATGTGCTGATGTTTGGGGTGTGTGAACAGTGGAGTTTTGCCACTCCACCGTTCACCCATCTTTACTAAAGAAAAGGCCTCATCAGACATTTTTCAAAAAGTTCAAGCTATAAAATGTCCTCCACAGTTTACGTACAATGCGTATTTCTTTTGGGTGGTAGGCTGACGTTAGATTGGTTGGTGTCTGTTTGGTCATCTACTTGTGGCATTAAAAATAATATAAACCAGTTCAGAATTAAAATTGCGTTTTCTGTGTTGTGGTCATGTCAGTTAGTAAATTTTGAATTCTGCTGGAGTCCTGTTATGTGCATGATCAGTACAGGTTTCAGTTTATATTAAAAAAAAATAGCTCATACTTTCCAGAGTCAAGGAGCTAATATTTGATTTTTGAATCAACAAAAACTAAACCATTTTCCAAAGTTATTGTTGGGTTGAAGTTGCATGCATTAGTGAAAAGTTGCAATTAATTGGAGAATAGAGTGGGCGGATCCAATCATTTGATTAGAAATTCTTTTTGCACTTGCATATCAAAAGTGGAATCTGAAAAGCTTTGTTTAAAGTTCTAATTATAAAAGGATGTATAGGAGAACATAGTTTGGAGAAAACTATTCACTGGAGCCCTAATTTTTAGAAACTACCAAATTTAGGGTGGACTAATTCCAAAAGCTTATCAGAGACTTTCAGTGTAATTTCCCTTCCAGTGGGAGGATATGGCCGTTCAGACTCTTTTGTTTATGGTGGATTTCCACAGTCATTGTAAACAAAAATATTAAAAGTTTATTCATGTTTTTGTAAGGACTTTGGACTGTGGCCTGTATAAACGGACTATTTAAAGATGATTGGGTTCTGCCTGTGCTTGTCTCGTAACCCGGCGCCAAATACAGTGCTACAGCGAGGTCATCTTCTGAAATATGTACAACTTAAGTGATTTCCAATAGTACTGCGAATGTACCTCCTCAAATGGGATACCACAGTCTCCTTGTGAAACCTGTGATTGTCCAGAGCTATGTAACACCTACTGTTGTTCAAACCAGTGTTTTTCAAACTTGTTTCCCCTGTGCCGCCTGCTGGCCGACAGTGGCACCACGTGGTACGGGATGCAAACTCCACATGGACAGTGACCTGGGGCCGGGATCAAACCCGGGTCCTTGGTGCCGTGAGGCAGCAGTGCTAACCACTGCACTACCATGCCGGCCGTCCCTACATTTTAAAAATAACGCAAGCGGGTGAATTTAAAATGATGGGGTGGTGTGAGGGGCACGGTGGTTAGCACAGCTGCCTCACAACACCGAGGTCCCAGGTTCGATCCCGGATCTGGGTCACTGTCCGTGTGGAGTTTGCACGTTCTCCCCGTGTTTGTGTGGGTTTCGACCCCACAACCCAAAGATGTACAGAGTAGGTGGACTGGCCACACTAAATTGACCCTTAATTGGAAAAAATTAATTGGGTACTCTAAATTTATAATAAATGATGGGAGTTGGAGAGGGTCGATGATCGGATATTACAATTGAAGCCTTCAGTTTTTAGCATGGCTGTTAAGTTTCCTCTTGCTCTAGATTTGTTCCAATTTAACAGCCAAATTCCGTTCCTTTTTTATTTTGCTGCACCAATGGACTAAATGACATTTAATTGTTAGCAAATTACGATTAAGCTGTTGATATGAGTCATAAACACAATCCTCTGTAAGGAGACAAAATAGACAGTTATATACTTCCTGAGTAGTCTTGGGTCACAACACAAATTTAGCTGAGTATAACCTAAAATAAGCTTTTGAGCCATGATTTATTTTTTAAATAATTAATTAATTAGCTTTTTAAAAATCTATTCTGTTGCCCTCCTGTATTTTTTTCCAATTAAGGGGCCAATCCACCTAGCGTGGGTTTCCTCCGGGTGCTCCGGTTTCCTCCCACAATCCAAAGATGTGCGGGTTAGGTGGATTGGCCATGCTAAATTGCCCGTAGAGTCCTAAAAATGTACGGTTAATGGGGGGGGGGGGGGGGGGGGTTGTTGGGTTACGGGTATGGGGTGGATACGTGGGTTTGAGTAGGGTGATCATTGCTCGGCACAACATCGAGGGCCGAAGGGCCTGTTCTGTGCTTTACTGTTCTATCTCTTGGGTTATGGGGGTGAGACCCACGGAAATACAGGGAGAATGTGCAAACTGCACACAGACAGTGACCCGGGGCCAGGATTGAACCCGGGTCTTCAGCGCCGTAGGCAGCAGTGCTAACCACCACCACAGTGTTGCCTGTATTGCCGCCCTCTATGATGCCAATTTAAGTTGAACTTAATGCGAGTCTTAGCTGAATCAGTGCAGCACTATAGTTTGAGATTTCAACAAATTTTTTAAGTTTTTAACCTCCTTATAACTAACGTGTACATCTTATCACCTGAAATGGGTGACTTCATATTGAAGGATGGCCGTAAGCTAGAATGTTAAAAAGCAGGCTGGTGTTAAAACAAACTCTGCTGTTCCATTAAACTAGATGACTACTTTGTCAGTTTCTGTTGCTGCAAATTAAATTGCTATTGAAGGCTTTGTATGTTTCTTTTTAATGTGTGCACACTCTTTCCCAATTTCACCATGTTGGTCAGTTTAGAACATGGCTTCTGTTCTAAAATAAAATTAATACGTCATTTAGTATAAATGCCGTACAGGTTTATGAGCACCTCTTATTCAAAATTCAAAGATCTGAAATCCGTACTGGCTTGATCAAACGTGGCTGAATCAATCTGCTGTTTCTTGATGCTGTCTTTGATGTAATATTTGGTGGCAGATTTCAGCTGCCTGGACATGGTGCTGTTCTCCACAGAGATTGCGGATCGCTTTGGCTGCTATGTCTTGGGATATTGGGAGGTCCATCTGCCTGAACCTGTTACAGCGAACCAGAAATCCAATGAGTCCACGCCTTTCTCTTTCATCAGGAACGTAGTGATTGGCTCCATCTTGGTCTCTGAGGTGCGATTGCAAAGACTTGGTCCACTTGGTATGGGGGGTTTTTGGAGACACTGCCGGCGTATGGAAGGCAAGGCACCACGAGAGTGATGCCCATGGCTGTGTACGTGAGGCTCAAGTTCTCTCTATCTATTTCTTTTTCAATCAGCTTTCCAAAGCACCTCCCCAGTCAGCAGGGGATCACACGGAATAGAACTATCTATCTGATGAAACTGAGTCGCAACTTGAAGGTTATTGAAAGCCCCGGGGAACTGTCCGTGTGGAGTTTCTCCCCATGTCTGTGTGGGTCTCACTCTCGCAACTCAAAGATGTGCAGGGTAGGTGAATTGGCCACGCTAAATTGCCCTTTAATTGGAACAAAAAAGGAATTGGGTGCTCTTAAATTTATAGAGAAGAAAATTATGAACTGAGTTAAGTCGCCTACTGAAACATGGAGGGATCTGAGGAACTCCACAAGATGAATGGAGCACATTTAATACTGTAGTAAGTATTTTGGCCTCGGCAGAGTGTTGGGAGGCTATTTCTAAAATTGCCGTTTCCCTGGTGGGCATCGGGGTCACTTGTTCAACCCAAATACAATAGACAGAAGTTCTAGGTTCTGCACTAGATTTGGCCTTGCTCAGTGTGAGAGTATTTCTGCTTTCGTTTGAAAGTGGTGATGGAACAGGACTGTAAATGTATCTAAGAACAACATTCAAAATTGCTAATTATTCTCTACATAGAACTCTATTACTTTGCGAGCAGGAGGATTAAGAGCCTTCACAAATCTAGGCTGTTGCAAAGCTAACCCGAGTCCTTGCTTTGTCCGAATAGTATGTAGAGCAGCATGAGTTGACTGGAGTTCCACAAGGTGGCCTGGCAGGCCCTGGGGGAAAGACTGCCAATTGGGATACCTGTCATTAGCACAGGCCACTGTTGCTGAAGGTTGATCTCTGCAGCATGAAGAAACAGATTGGCTCATCAACATGGTATACAACATCTTCAAGGCCTGCTGTTATGTGAAAATACATATTAAAAAGTCAGAAACAGGCCATTCAGTCCAGCTTTGTTCATGTTCCTCCTTTAGGGCAGCACGGTGGCCTAGTGGTTAGCACAACCGCCTCACGGCGCTGAGGTCCCAGGTTCGATCCCGGCTCTGGGTCACTGTCCGTGTGGAGTTTGCACATTCTCCCCGTGTCTGCGTGGGTTTCGCCCCCACAACCCAAAAATGTGCAGAGTAGGTGGATTGGCCACGCTAAATTGCCCCTTAATAGAAAAAAATAATTGGCTAATCTAAATTTATTTAAAAAAAAAAAAAATGTTCCTCCTTTATCTCACTATATCAATATATACTTCTATTCCTTTCTCTTTAGATATTTATTCAGAATTTTTAGTTGGGGTTGGCTCGTATTTCATTGCCCCGATTTGATGCTGGCATAGGCTAATTGAAGTTTCTTAAAAAATGGGTCTCCAGTTATATATTTTTTCTAATTAAGGGTGGATTAGCAAGGCCAATTCACCTATCTTGTACATCGTTTTGGGTTGTGGGGGTGAGCCCCATGCAGACAATGTGCAAACTCCGCACGGACAGTGACCCAGGGCTGGAATCAAACCAGGGTCCTCAGTGTTGTGAGGCAGCAGTGCTAACTGTTGCGCCACCGTGCTGCCCTGTAATCTAATTGAAGCTAATGGCTCTTGGTTGGTACTCCCAAAATCGAGAGGAGCATCAACGGGTGCCCCATGTACATCCAATTATTTTCTATCTGCATACAGCTTTTCCTAGCCTCTTTGAGAAAGGCTGTCTAACCTGTCACCGAATGATCTGGGCATGGAGGGCATTCTTCTGATTTATAATTTGGTCCCCATAGTTTTGTGTCTCTGACTTGGGAGAGTGTGTGAGTGCCAGCCTGTGCTAATGACAGCTGTTACCAGAATTCTCTTTTTTTTAAAAAAATATTTTTAATTCTCCTTTTTTCACATTTTCTCCCAAATTTACACCCAACAATAACGAATGTAATGTCAATCCCCATATCAATAACAACAATTGCATCCTCCCACCAAACCCCAGACATTAGCCTGCATGTTAACATAAACAAATGATGGACTACAGTGGCGGCTATGAAGGAGTAAATCGCACATTTGGTGGCTCCCGCTTTTCCCCCCGATTTTCTACCGGACTTGAACTGTAAAACTGAAGGCAGAGGCAATTGTGTACTGAATTCCCACATCGGTGCATGGACAGGACTAGAAGTGCTGGTAAAGGCAGAAACAGAAAGACAGAAGGCTTGGGCTGAAGCTGCAGCGGGAGACAGCATGGCGGAGGACTGTACCTCTGGTTTGTCGACCCAGCGGTCAACGGAGCAGCTGATGCAAGTTATTCAGGAAGGTTTTGCTAAGCAGAAACTGGACTGCTTGGACCCGATAAAAGAGTCGATTGAGCGGCTTGAGCTTAGATTGGGCACCCAAGATCGGGTGATCCAGAAGGTGGAGAAGGCGCTGGCTGAGCAGGAGGAACATCAAACTGCGGTGGAGTTGGAGGTGGGGATGCTGAGAGACCAGCAGAAGAAGCTCCTTGAGAAGGTGGAGGACCTAGAGACTAGGTCCTGCCGGCAGAACTTAAGAATCGTTGGGCTCCTGGAGGGGTCTGAAGGAGCGCACGCTGGGGCATACATTGCAGATATGTTTGAGAAGCTGCTGGGGGGATAGGGCATTCTCCTGACCCTTGGAGGTGGGCAGGGCTCACCGAGCACTCGCGAGGAAGCCGCGAACGTGCTGGTCTTCGTGAAAGGGAAAGGACTGGTGGTGGACTGAGAACTTTTGAACTTTGCTGCAATGTTCATGTTTCTTTTTCTTTTTGTTTCTCTGTTCTTTTTTTTTAAAAAAACAGTTTCTCATTTTTCATTTTGTGGAAGCTGTTTGTAATGCCTTCTGTATTGATTTGGGACCAGTGGCAAAGATGAGTTAGTTAAGGTTTTCATTTGCACTGTTGGGGGATGGAGGTGTGCTTGTTTAGATTTTGGTATTTTTCTGTCGGGCAATTGTGTGTGGATTGTTTGATGTTGGAGTATTTGTATGAGCGGGTGGGGAGGGAACAATAGGTGGGAGACTATCAGGCGCCAAAGTTGGGGGCCACCAAGCTAGCTGGGCGGGCTAGCTCACGGAAGCGTAGTGGGGTGTGTGCATATGTTTTGTTTATCAAAGGGGTTGGGTTACAGAGTGCTGTTACTAGGGGGGAGTGGGGGGAAATGTTCTGCTGGCGAGGGAGGGGCTTGGGCCAAGGGACAGAGGCGGTTGGGGTCGGGCCGGTGGAGGCGCGGAGCATGGGCTGGAGGTGGGCCCAAAAAAGGGGATGGCTGATCGGCGAAGGGGGGGATGCAATGAGCCCCACAACTAGGCTGAGCACCTGGAATGTTAAAGGGTTAAATGGGCTGGTCAAGAGGGCATATGTGTTCGTGCATCTTGGGGGACTGAAGGCGGACGTGGTAATGTTGCAGGAGATGCACCTTAGTGGAACAGACCAGATTAGATTGAGAAAAGGCTGGGTCAGTCAGGTCTTTCACTCGGGACTGGATTCAAAGACTAGAGGGGTCGCAACCCTGATCAATAAGCGGGTGGTGTTTGAGGTGGGTAGAATAGTTTTGGATGTGGAAGGTCGGTACATTATGGTCAGTGGGAAACCTGTGTATGTGCCAAATTGGGACGATTTGGAGTTTATGAAGAGGATGCTGGGGAAGATACCGGACCTGGACGTGCGCATTTTGGTCTTGGGAGGGGACTTCAACAGTTACTGACCCTGGTTTAGACCGGTCAAGCTCAAAATCGGGCAGGGTGCCAGCAATGGCAAAGGAACTAAAAGGGTTCATGGACCAGATTGGTTGGGGGGGGAAAGAGAGAAACTGTGGATCCATGGAGATTTGGGCAGCCGAGGGTGAAGGAGTTCTCCTCCTACTCACATGTGCATAAAGTGTACTCCCGGATTGATTTCTTCATTTTGAACAGGACCTTGCTGGCAGGGGTGGTGGACACTGGGTACTCAGCGATCACAATCTCAGACCATGCTCTGCACTGGGTTGACCTGCAGGTTAGTAAAGACAGTAACTAGGGCCCACACTGGAGGTTAGATGTGGGACTTTTGGCTGACGAAGGGGTGTGTGAGCGGCTGAGGAAATGTATTCAGAACTACCTGCAGGTCAACGACACGGGAAATTTCAGCAGCAATGGGCTGGGAAGCACTGAAGGCAGTGGTCAAAGGGGAGCTGATCTCGATACGGGCCCATAGGGCGAAGGTGGACAGGGCAGAGACGGACCGACTGGTTAAGGAGATGCTACAGCTTGATAGGTACGCGGAGACCCCAGGGGCAGGGCTTTTAAGGGAACGGTGGAGGCTACAGGCAGAGTTGGCTTGTTAATCACAGGGAGAGTGGTGGAGCAGCTGAGAAAGGCGAGGGGGTGGGTGGGCGATCCATGAGCATGGAGAGAAGGCCAGCAGAATGCTTGCACAGCAGCTTAGAAAGAGGGAGGCAGCCAGGGAGATAGGGAAAGTAAATGACGGAGATGGGAACCTGGTTGGAGATTCAGCAGGGGTGAATAAGGCGTTTAGGTATTTCTACAGTAGGCTGTATTGGTCGGAACACCCGAAGGGGCCGGAGGGGATGAATAACTTCTTGGGGGGGCTGAATTTCCCAAAGGTGGACGGGGTGCTTTTCTTGTAATTTTTGCTATGTGGATGCAAACATTTTGTGATTTATTCAAATTTTATTAAAGTAGAGACTTTTTTGGGAAATACATGAAAGCCACGTGTACTTTCGGGAGACCTGCAGGCCATTTAGCCTCTTAACTTGCTCCACCGTTGATAAGATCATGATTGTTCTGATTGTGGCCTCAACTCCACTTTGCTACTTACCACAATACTTACCTTCAATTCTGAATAACATCACCGAAACTGTGTATTTGAAGGTTACCTGATTCTGAAAAACCGTAATTGTGCCGCATTAATCAACGCTCTGAAAATATTTTTGGAATAGCATCATTGTTCTGTAAAATTAGAATATTGCTTCTACTTACACTGGGGAAATTGAACAGTGAAAAGATGGGGGCAACAGTAGATATAGCCAGGCATACTCAAAACTTGCTTTTTAACTAAAAGCTTTAATGTTTAATTTATGGCAGCGGAGTAAGAGCTCTTAATTGAGATAGTGGGGAGGAATAGGGCAAGATACTGCCCTGAGATTTTTAAATTTTACATTAATGGTATACCATTTCTGTAACACAGTCAAATCAAAAGCAAGCTGGAAGTGTGATTTGTAACTTAATGTGCCGTGTATTTTTCTGATGTGGGTGCCTGCTGAATATTGTACTAAGAATGTAATTAAGTCCATCATTTCAATTTTATTTTATGCAGGTAACTTGTGCAAATTTGTGTAGTACTTGAGAAAAGTTTTCTTTAAGATGGCCCAATAGGCTACGGCACTACATAATGCAGTATAAAGCTATACAGGCTTGAGCTTTGACTAATCACAAACCTGAGAATATCTGAGCAAGGTGAGCAGCCAGGGATTTTCAATTGCTACCTGCTCTCCAGGATGAGGATTGAGATAAATTAACCACGGTTGCCACTTCTAATTCTTGTCCAGTGCCCCCTGAAAGGCAAAGGTTAGAACGTTGGGTGATATTTTCCTTTTTAAATTATTCATTCATTGGGATGTGGGTGTTTTACATCCCCAATTGCTGCCTGTGCTGGTGCTAAGCTGCCTTTAAACTGCTGCAATCCATGTGGTGTAAGTGCACCCACAGTGCTGTTAAGCAATGAGTTTCAGGATTTTGATCCAGTGACCGTGAAGTAACGGCGATATATTTCCCAGTCAGGATGGCTTGAGTGGTTTAGAGTTGGATTTGTTTATTGTCACATGCACCTAGGTACAGTGAAAGGAATTGTTCTGCATGCAGTCCAGACAGATCATTCCATACATGAAAAGAAAACATAGGGTGTACATAAATACACAATGTAAATACATAGACACAGGCATCAGGTAAAGCATACAGGAGTGCAGTACTGCTCAGTAGAGAAGATATGTGAAGAGATCAGATCAATTCATAAGAGGGTCATTCTGGAGTCTGGCAACAGCAGGGAAGAAGCTGTTTTTCAATCTGTTAGTGTGTGTTCTTGGACTTTGTATCTCCTGCCTGATGGCAGAAGTTGGAAGAGTGAGTAAGCCGGGTGGGAGGGATCTTTGATTATGCTGTCTGCTTTCCCCAGGCACCGGGAGGTGTAGAGTTGATGGATGGGAGGCAGGTTCACATGATGGACTGGACTATGTTCACAACTCCCTGTATGTACTTTCTTACGGTCTTGGGCCGAGCAGTTGCCATACCAGGCTGTGATGCAGCCAGATAGAATGCTTTCTATGGTGCATCTTATTGGGCTGTGGGGGTGAGATGAACACAGGCACTGGGAGAATGTGCAAACTCCACACAGACAGTGACCATGGGCCTGGATCTAACCCGGGTCCTCAGCGCCATGAGGCAGCAATGCTAACTGCTGAACGACTGTGCTGCCCGAGATATACATTGTTAATGTATGGTCAAGGAAATTGACAGGGGTAGACAGCTGAATACACAGGCCAAAATCAAAGGACAACAAAAGTATAATTGCCCAGACCCTGAAAAGCCAGACTTGCCATCTAGCAGCCTCAGAAAGCAGAGATGCCAGTTTCTAGCCACCAAACCTGAAGGCCAAATTTACAGCAAACAAGCTTCTAACTCTTTGAGCAAAGACCATGCAGAGAGAAACATTGTAACCCTGTTCCAAAATATCTTCGCTGGACCAGGGAAAAAGATGGTTCCCAGACTGGAGCATCTTCCCTGTATTGTATGGCCATGATCTAATTGAATGGCGGAGCAGGCTCGAGGGGCCAGATGGCCTACTCCTGCTCCTAGTTCTTATGTTCTTATGTTCTTATTCAATTTGGATGTTTGGGGAACAGGAAAGTTCAGCTATCGTAGATATATTTTGTAATAAGTGGTATGTTCTATATATTAGTAATTCGTGCATAAGAACTAGGAGCAGGAGTAGGCCATCTGGCCCCTCGAGCCTGCTCCGCCATTCAATTAGATCATGGCTGATCTTTTGTGGACTCAGCTCCACTTTCCGGCCCGAACACCATAACCCTTAATCCCTTTATTCTTCAAAAAACTATCTATCTTTACTTTAAAAACATGTAATGAAGGAGCCTCAACTGCTTCACTGGGCAAGGAATTCCATAGATTCACAACCCTTTGGGTGAAGAAGTTCCTCCTAAACTCAGTCCTAAATCTACTTCCCCTTATTTTGAGGCTATGTCCCCTAGTTCTGCTGTCACCCACCAGTGGAAACAACCTGCCCACATCTATCCTATCTATTCCCTTCATAATTTTAAATGTTTCTATAAGATCCCCCCCCTCATCCTTCTAAATTCCAACGAGTACAGTCCCAGTCTACTCAACCTCTCCTCATAATCCAACCCCTTCAGCTCTGGGATTAACCTAGTGAATCTCCTGCACACCCTCCAGCGTCAGTACGTCCTTTCTCAAGTAAGGAGACCAAAACTGAACACAATACTCCAGGTGTGGCCGCACTAACACCTTATACAATTGCAACATAACCTCCCTAGTCTTAAACTCCATCCCTCTAGCAATGAAGGACAAAATTCCATTTGCCTTCTTAATCACCTGTTGCACTTGTAAACCAACCTTCTGTGACTCATGCACTAGCACACCCAAATCTCTCTGAACAGCGGCATGCTTTAATATTTTATCGTTTAAATAATAATCCCATTTGCTGTTATTCCTCCCAAATGGATAACCTCACATTTGTCAACATTGTATTCCATCTGCCAGACCCGAGCCCATTCACTTAACCTATCCAAATCCCTCTGCAGACTTCCAGTATCCTCTGCACTTTTCGCTTTACCACTCATCTTAGTGTCATCTGCAAACTTGGACACATTGCCCTTGGTCCCCAACTCCAAATCATCTATGTAAATTGTGAACAATTGTGGGCCCAACACAGATCCCTGAGGGACACCACTAGCTACTGATTGCCAACCAGACAAACACCCATTTATCCCAACTCTTTGCTTTCTATTAATTAACCAATCCTCTATCCATGCTACTACTTTACCCTTAATGCCATGCATCTTTATCTTATGCAGCAACCTTTTGTGTGGCACCTTGTAAAAGGCTTTCTGGAAATCCAGATATACCACATCCATCGGCTCCCCGTTATCTACTGCACTGGTAATGTCCTCAAAAAATTCCACTAAATTAGTTAGGCATGACCTGCCTTTTACAAACCCATGCTGCGTCTGCCCAATGGGACAATTTCTATCCAGATGCCTCGCAATTTCTTCCTTGATGATAGATTCCAGCATCTTCCCTACTACCGAAGTTAAGCTCACTGGCCTATAATTTCCTGCTTTCTGCCTACCTCCTTTTTTAAACAGTGGCGTCACGTTTGCTAATTTCCAATCCACCGGGACCACCCCAGAGTCTAGTGAATTTCGGTAAATTATCACTAGTGCATCTGCAATTTCCCTAGCCATCTCTTTTAGCACTCTGGGATGCATTCCATCAGGGCCAGGAGACTTGTCTACCTTTAGCCCCATTAGCTTGCCCATCACTCCCTCCTTAGTGATAACAATCCTCTCAAGGTCCTCACCTGTCATAGCCTCATTTCTATCAGTCGCTGGCATGTTATTTGTGTCTTCCACTGTGAAGACCGACACACAAAACCTGTTCAGTTCCTCAGCCATGTCCTCATCTCCCATCTTAATTGTGTGAGAGAAAACAGTCCTGTTGTTTGGATTTGTCTTTGATAACTCGTCTTTAATTGTCACATGGCAACTGGGCTATATATTCTCACTGGTGTTTCGCTTGTCTCCTCACACCAAAACAAACTATACACCCCCACGAACTAGTGTTCCAAGTTCAGATACCATTGCAGATAACATTAGCGTGCTTCATGACAATGATATTCAATAACCTTTGAATTGAGCTGCTTTATTTTCCAGTGAGCAGGAGCTTTCAAAATTGTGGGTAAAAATAGCTAGGTTAAATTTCTATAAATAGAAAGAGAATGCTGGAAATACGTAGCCAGTCAGGCAGCATCTGTGGAGAATAGTTAAACTTTCAGGTTGATGACCATTGACCTGTCTGGTGAATGTTTTCCACGCTGCAGTTGCTACCTGACTTTATTTCCAATATTTTCTGTTTTTATTTCAAATTCTAGTGTCTGATGTATTTTAGTTTTGTTTTGCACTCAGTTACTGTTGGTCCAAAACATGCAGTGCACGTTCCACGAATAACTTAAAAAAAAAATTTTTGAATATCCAATTCATTTTTTCCAATTAAGGGGCAATTTAGCGTGGCCAATCCACCTAACCTGCACATCTTTGGGTTGTGGGGGTGAAACCCACGCAGACACGGGGAGAATGTGCAAACTCCACATGGGCAGTGACCCAGGGCCGGGATTCGAACCCAGGTCCTCAATGCCGTAGGCAGCAATGCTAACCACTGTGCCACCGTGCCGCCCCGTTCCACGAATAACTTGAATAGATTATTAAAATGCTGCATTACTTTTTTTTGAAAATAATTTTTAAATTTTCAGTTTACCTTTCAGTGGCCTTGGAGAGCAAAAGGAAATTTTGTGCAAAATTATATGTAAAATAAAATTATGAAAATAAGTAGGTTCCAAGTGATGGCTGTGATTGGACTTTTAAGAATGACTCAGCACTATCTTCTAACTTTATTGTGGGATTTAGGAATATATTCTTCACAAGTTTGAATTGTCCAGATGCTAATATTCTATTTAGGTCAGATTAGTATTTCGACCTAATGCTTTAGTAGTTCTGCTGAAGCTCCAATTTAAGATAAAAGCAAATTACTGTGGATGCTGGAATCTGCAACAAAAGCCGAACAATCTCTGGTCTGACAGCATCTGTGGAGGGAGAACTGGAGCTAACGTTTTGAGTCTGGGTGACTCTCTGTCAAAGCTCATTTTAAGAGGTGTGTTTGCTATAATTCACAAATGGGTGTTTAGTTTTTGCAGTTGCTTCAAACACCTTTTCTTCTTTGATTTCAGACGCGAATGCAGAGCCTCCAGCCAGACCCAGCAGCCCGGTACAGGAATGTAATGGATGCCTTGAAGAGGATTGTCCGCACCGAAGGATTTTGGAGGCCAATGAGGGGATTAAATGTGACTGCCACTGGTGCTGGGCCAGCACATGCTCTCTACTTTGCGTGCTATGAAAAAATTAAAAAGACACTGAGTGATACCATTCATCCGGGTGGCAATAGTCACATAGCTAATGGTATTAATTACTACTTCAGTGATTCTTCTTCAGTTAAGCACCCTTATGCCCACTTCTTCCCGTTTGTTTATTTCATATAATCTCTTAATGCTCTGTGCAGGTGCCACCAGAATGTTCACCTAATGCTGAAAACTACTTGTGCTGTCCTGGTTTTAAATCTACTAATCTGCCTTCCTGTAAGCATGTTAGTCTTTTTCTAGCTTTGATTTCTTCTAGTTCATTGCTATGATGTAACTTAGTTTGCACATTGTGATTCTGAATAGAGAATTACATGTTGAGACCTATTAGATTGGGTGAGCCTAGCCAACTATAGCACACTTCTCGACACTCTGCTATTTGGGATACTAGTTTAACAAGTCGTAATATCGTGTTCACCATGGGTATAAACAGCAGGTACTTCAATCTATTAAATGCAAATAAATATATTAAACCATGTGTACTTTTGGCGGTGACATGCTGGAAACATGTTTCCTGCCAACAGCTCAAAGCAAGATATAATTTCTATGTCTGTTTTTAAAAAGGAAAAAAAAAAATCAAGGATTTGTTTGAGGTAAACATGATGGATGCATTTAAGGTACTAGAAAAGTACATGAGGGCAGAGAAAGATATGTTGGTTAGGTGGGAGGAGATTCATGTAGTGCCTAAGTTAGGCCATGTGGCCTTTTTCTGTGAAATTCTCAGATGGTTTCAATGAAAATTATTTTATATTTTAGTTAAAACCTCTACGTAGTTCATATTAAATATTTATAGAAATGTCACAATTCTTCCCAATACAGTACAGCTTTTTGCACTTTCAAATATTAATTTATTTCGGTAAAATCAAGTTTTAAAAATAAAATTAGGTTACAGTAGCAATATTGGTACATTTTTAATTTGCAAATAGATTTATTGAAGGTTTAGTAACATTTTGTGACTACTTTCCTGTTCAGCGTATCTGGGTAGATATTTAAAGTGAATTTCCAGCACAGAAAAAGGCCACACTAATCTAACACCAACATATCGTTCTCTTCCCTCATGTACTTTTCTAGTCCCTTAAATGCATCCATGATGTTTACCTCAATCACGAGTGGCTGAATTCCTTGATGTTTTTTTATCTAAGATGGTGCGGGTTTGTCTTGTTAACTCATTTAATAACCTGGTTAGTTTGAGGATGGAGAACTCTTGTTCCACTATTTATGCATCCCTGTCCCATCATTGTCATGAGCGCACAACTGCTATATTACTAAAATCTGGTTCACGATGACTTTGGCTTTACTATCTGTTTATATTGACTTAGAATCGTTAGTTTATGTTTAATTTGGAACTATTTTTGCTAAATACAGATATTACTTCTAGGTTTTTAATCATTCCAATTCCAGTCTACACCCATTGGTCCCCTTTAACTTATTAACTAATGTTCCTTCTGCTGTAAAACATCAATCACTATTCTTCTATTTCCTGGGTGTCCAAGCATGCTTTCTATGGAACAGACCCAGTTCTGCAAGTCTTATTTTACGCACTAGCTATGCTCCATCTAGTGGTGCAAACTTCCAAAAGCGATGTGTCCTTTCTTTAAAAAAAAATTCTGCACTATTGGTTTGGCTGGATTGTTGCCCTGATATTTGCTTTCCGGTTAGTCAGGCATGATCTTTCCCAGGTAATTTCTACACTCTCGGATGCACTAAACTCTTACAGACACCGACGCGCACGTGCAAACACAGAAGCAATCGAGATACGATATGAAAGTTTCAATTTGAAACTTGGTGGGGCTGGGGTTTGCTGATATAACGGGGCCTGTATATAAATTATGACTTGGATGACTGTCACTGTTCCTTGCCAAAGGATAACTTTGTCCCCAGGCTTTCTCATTGCTTTCCTCCCTGCAACACAGCTGACCCATTTTCTAAATTTCTCTACGATTCTCTTTATCCCAATACTAACTGCCTGTGTCACCTGCGTGTCCTCTAGTGGTTTAACTGCTTGCTAACAGCAATGCTGATGAATCTGCAGTAAATAAGTGAGAGGAGAAAATTGTGCATCATTTGAAGTTAGTGTGGTCCTGTTTTGCTTAAGAGCTGGTAACTCATTTGGCATTCCTTAGCCAGTTGCTCTTTCTCCTCAATCCCCTTCCTCAAGTCCCTTGTGTCTTGTTTACTTTTTCAGGTAATGTAATGTTTGGTAAGTAAAACACTGGTCTATTTTTTCCATTCTGGTTTGTGATTTTGAAGTTATTGACCAATAGTTTTAACTGAGAGTCTTTCCCAAGAAGTGCTAATTTGGAAGGACCAAATGTTGAAACACACTACTCGTTCAAATTGGACATCTGATCATTTTTGGATGCTTATTTTCTTGCCTGTTTTCTGGAAGAAACAATTTGATGCATTGACTGACATTTTAAAAAACTTGAATCAACCAGCAAGATCTTTCAGCTCTGCAAATCCTATAGCTTCTGTGGTTGCTGAATTTGTGGCTGTGTAGTCGGCTATTATTGATAGCTGACAGAATTGGTTGTACTATTGAGCACATTAACTATTGTTGGAGAGTGAATCATCTTGGTTAGAATCAAACTTGCAGAAAAATTCTGAGCAGTGCATTGATTCACTCCAATAGATGTTTGCATTTTAATCTTTGCTAGGATGTTGCAACATTTTAGTGTTGCAAATCTGAACAAAAAGTTTCTCCATATGAGAATGAGTGTTCTTCCTCTGCACATGTCCAACAGGGTGTCTGAACTTTTCCCCCCCTCCACCATCTCTCTCACATCCTTGGTGGTGCAGAGGTCATTTGCATCTTCTGCCTTCAATTAGTTGGAAACAGCCGCACATAGTCTGATGATCAAACTGAAAGGCTTCCGAGTAATATATCCTTAATTGGAGTGAGGCTGCCTAGTTTTTGCATTCAATAAATCCAACACTTTGGAGGGAGCTATGGTTCCTGTTGCTCTACTTGGCAGAATGAATGTCCTTTCTCAGTAGGATACTCTAGAAATTTTAGATGTGTCTTAACAAGCGAAAGAAATTGGCACCATCTTTCCTGAATTGCTCGTCCTGTAGAATGTGTGTGAACGTTCACTCTCAACAAGCTATTAAGATTAGGAGAAATAGTTAAATGTAAATTGAATATTGAAGAACATGATTTATGGGGTATTTTGTAGATATAGTGGTCACTGTGAAGTAAACTTGACCAAATGTTTCTTCACCCCCACCCCCTGGTTTGTATTCTACCTATTTCTCTCGACTAAACATGTGGATGAGGCAATTGCTCACTAAAATGTTTGAACAGATTTTTAATGGATGGATGCCAGAAAGAAACTGGTTGGGTTCAATGCATCTCATCTGTGATCAAAATAATAATATTTCTTCAGGCTATCTGCACTGAAGTGTGATTGCTCTGCCTTGGGGATCCTTGCACAGTGCCATAATGAATCCCCCACTCTCACCATCCTGGGGGTTACCATTGACCAGAAATTGAACTGGACTTGCCACGTAAATACAGTGGCTATTAGTGTAGGTCAAAGGCTGGGAATTCTGCGGTGAGTAACTCCCATCTCACTCCCCAGGTCAGCAATGTAATGGAATACTCACCGCTTGTCTGACTGAGTGCAGCTCCAACAATACAAGAAGCTGGACATGATCCAGGGCGAAACAACCTAGCTGATTGCTGCCCCTTCCATAAACATTCAATTCCTCCTACCGGCAAGCAGTGGCAGCCATGTGTGCCATCTACAGATGCACTGCAGGACCTCAATTACCATCTAGAACAAGAGCACAACCGTAGAACCACCTCTAGGTTCACCTCCAAGCCACTCACCATCCTGATTTGGAAATATATCGCCATTGCCTGTTACTGGGTCAAAACCCTGGATCTCCCTCCCTAACAGCACTGAGTATACCTACACCTCTGGGACTGCAGCGGTTCAAGGCAGCCCACCACTTTCGCAAGGGAAACTAGGGATGGGCAATAAAATTGCTGGTCTAGCCAGTGATGCCCATACCCTGTGAAATGAATTGGAAAAAATGTTAGTGCTCTCTCGAGTTGGGATCAAGTTTCCCCAGTGGCATTGGTAACTCTGGGTGACCTTCACCCATACTCACGTGTGGAGTTTCTTTTGCAGGTGCAGCAGGATGTGTGGCGACTTTGTTTCATGATGCGGCCATGAACCCTGCTGAAGGTAATGTTAACAAGGTTACAAAATCTACTGAAAAAAAGTTGACTGTTTCTTGCTGTTGACTTGTGTGTTTCAGGTACATTGGTTGTGAATCCACCCATTTTGTTTTCCTGCATACTTCAAAATCTACAAATGGAGACTTGGAATGAATTAACTGCAAGATTATAGTGTATTGTTTCTGGCTAATATTCTTCTGGAGAGCAAGTGTGGAATGATGTCAAATTAATGTACACTGGGCCAGATGTGTACTCAATTGGTAGCACTCTTGCTACCCTATTCAAAGTGTTTTTATCCCTTAACTAAAATCAGGAAAACAAATGATCTAGTAATATTGATGTCTGTGGGAGCTTGTTATGCACAAAATGGGTGTAGAGTTTTCTGCACTATAACAGTGATCACACTCGGTACTTGGTTGAAAGTGCTTTGAGAAGTCATGAAAGACTTATTTTTCTTCAAGTAACTAATTCCTTCCCAAATTGTTTTACTCAACAAAATTGGTTCCTCAAAAACATACAGCTACTTTTAAACTTTCATCTTTAAATGTGACTTCCTTAATTAACTGCATTTTGTGAAATATTATGACCCAAAGAGGCACTGGTTAAGAATGGGTTCTTGTGAGAGCTGGTTTTAAATGCTGCAGTTTAAACAAAAGATAACCCACATGGATAATCTGTTTTGTATTTTGGCTCATTAACACCATTCAAATCTGTTTCTCTGTCATTGTACTCACTGTGCTCTCTTGACTTGGGATAAAGCAAACTCATTTATAAAGAGGTGGAAATCAAAATGCACTCTGTCCAGGGCATGTAACTGATTTTTAAAAGATTCCAGTTTTTTGAGGTCCTGTTTTTAAATTGTAAGAGTTCTCAGAAACCATTCGAGGGGTGTCTGGAACATTGATCTTCCTCAGATCTTGGCAGTAATAAAGGTAAATGACATTTTTCTGATATGCCACTTAATTTAAAATGCATACAGTATCTCTTTTCTACCACCCCTCATTTTACACTTTGTAAATGCTGCTCAGAGGTTGCTGTCAGTGAATCTAATGGTGATATTCAAAGGTTCTGTTTAGTTTTCCGCCTGGACATTAAAGGTTGTGGATAACTTGTTCCCAGGCTTTCTCGAGTAAGGCTCACACTGCTTCATGTGAAATGCATTGCTCTATCCAGAAGTTAATTATTTTGTCTTTCCTTCCCTTGGGTGGGACTATGTGGTCTGCAATTTCTGCATCACATATTTTTGGTTAACATCTCGACAGATGAACCCTATCGTTGATCATTCTCTGGCATCATATTTTATTGTTCCAGCACTCTGCTATTGTGAATTATTTGTGTAATTTCAGGAATTTTAAAACTTCCTTGATGTTTTGTGCGCATCTAGTTTTTGTAGTACAGACCATAGTTCTAGAGTTCTACAGGCAATATTAAAATTACAAAAGCGGGTCTGCAACATGTGTAACTAAAGCTTCCTTTTCAGAAATCTATATTTTGATATCTTAAGCATAGTGAAGGTGCAACTATTGTGGAATTGTATATGTTTGACAATTCTAATGACTATTTTTGGCTAGTATTTCTAAAATTGGAGCTATCCCAGCTTGCACTGTGCAAATATAGATATGAAGCCTGTGCTTTTGTGGCAAAAAGGGAATTTGTTCTCCCTCCCACCTGCCATAAATTAATAGATTTGATCATTTTTAACTAGCAACCTGGACAGGTTTTGTAGGAGGAAAGGGTTTGACGAATGGTATTTTTCAGATCCTCTAACTTCTACAGCACATAATATTTAAGAGCTGGATGTTGGCAGCTGTGACATTACTGCTAAAGAGTAAGCCGTACTGGATAACATTTCTGTTTGTGTGTTCCATGTTCGCGGAAAGTTAAAGCAGGCTTTGTGCAAACATTGTAATGACATTTATGCTCATTCAGAAATGGAGTTGATGTTGGTGTCTCTGCCAATGTTTAACGGCTCAAGAACAAGTTGACTGTCAGCCCCCAAACTGGAAAGTGATGCCAAGTGTATGGGAATTAAACTTGGTGATTTGCTGTGGGTGAAGCAGATGATACAGATGCATTGTAACAGTTTGCCTGCCTGCTAAGTTGTGCTTGCTCTGTAATTTGTTTTTTAAATGCTCAGCTGACTCGACTCAAATTGACAAATGGTTCATGCCAGGACAGTCTAGGTAATGGATTTCTCTATGACTGCAGCTCGTCTGTCTGGCCATTGTTGATGCCCTCATTCTTTGCAGCTCGATGCTCCATCTAGAGGTGTAGACACCAGGATTTGTCCAGTATGGGCAGATGCATTCCAACAACCAGCACTTTTGGCTTATTTATTGCAGTGATTTCGAGTTTTGTAAAAAATCACATGTTCTCTAAAATTCAATATATAGATTTGCCTGGATTAAAGACGTTAAACAATGGTTCAAGAAAATGACCAGACGCCCAAATGACAGTGGGAATTGGTGTTGAATGACAAGTTGCAGACGTTTAGAGAGCTTGCTTTAAAAAGGAAAACCGTTTGTGTTTTTAATAGCTTAATTAGTGTCATCTTGTGAAGGGAATGTGCAGCTGGGGAAGGCAAGGTCATGGATGTGAACACTTGATGCAGAGTGGGGAAAGGCAGGTTCTTGGGATCTTGCAGGTGCATTGGGTGCTGATAGGTCACCTGCAATCTGAGCGTTTTTTGGGGGGGTCAAATTTGATGTTTACATTCGTCACTTATTTCCTGAAAATAACAGGGTTTTTTTTCTCCCAAAGATTTTTGAGCAGCATTCTGCTCCGTATGTAAACAAAGCACATTGCAGCTGCTGTGTTTCAAATGGTGAATACCATTAATAACTTCTCGGCTGCATGCATTGCTTTTAATTTCTCTGCTGTTTTTTAATCCTTTTTTCTCTCTATCTTCCCCCATCCCTCCCCAACCATCAATTCTCTACTTTCCTAAAGGTGTTGACTACATGTTGGGGAATTGTGGCCATCCAGTATCTAGTCCAAGTGACCATTCTTTATGTAGGAGCCTAGATATTCGTGCTAGTGGGCTATTCAACTGTGGAGGGCAACACAATTGTGTCCTATCCCAGTGTCCATCAATGTGCTTCCCAGAGGTAAATAAACAATGACTTAGAGCGGGAACTTGTCTAATTCTTTGTTCTACCCTTCCTCCTTCGTTCTCTTCCTCCCCAACTATCTTAAGTTATGAACATAGCTTCAGGCAGTGTCAATAAATATGGTATTGAGTTTTCCTCGGTTCCTGACTTGAGTATAGATATAACCCAAAAATGTCTGTAGTTCTAATACTGATGGCAACGTTTTGGAATCCTCCCATCTAATATGTTCTGGGCTACATCTTATTTGATTCTTGAATTAAAATTCCAATTGCATGAAGCTCTCTGTTTATTATAACCGACATACTCCACTGACTGTATTAAGAATGCTTTCTATCTTGACTTTTTATTCCTTCTCTTGAAAGTTCTTTCTCATTGGGAGGCTTTTCACAAGCACTTTTATTTCACTTATCACACTTGATGGATAAGTCTGGACAGTGAATGTGGCCATGTTATCAGGGGAACTCCACAGCAAACATATTCTCACCCATTGACAGGCAGGCGCATGTATCAACACACACTTTACTACAATTTTACAGAGTAACGATTTGGAGTTGAAATATTGATGTAAACTTCCTTGAACCCTCAAGTTGTCCCGCCATTTCACTATTGTAAATAAAAATGTGCAGAGGTTGAAGCAGAATGCTCAATCTCTGCATTGAGCAGAATTCCTATTGTCAGGGACTGAGCGACAGCCTTGGATATTCTGGTTTGACGTTTGCTTTGTAAGAGGTAGGTATTGGGATCTTTGCATAATATGTCTAGCTTTTTAAAAAATAGATATTTTTATTCATCCTATTTTCATAATTTTCACCATACAAAAGAGAAACAGAAACAAATTAAACAACCCCAGCAATATAAAAAAAAATGTCTCTTTTACCCCCAACCCCATTCAATGGCAACCAATTCCTGAAAATACTCAATGAAAAAAAAAAAACCGCAAGAAATGTAGAAGCCCTCCTTCGCCCCCCTCAGCTCAAACCTCACCTTCTCTAGGGTCAAAAAGTCCCGCAGGTCCCCCTGCCACATTGAGGCACAGGGTGGAGAGGCTAACCTGCATCCCAATGACCAGTCAGCGAGGCGAAGGCTAAAAAAGTCTGCCCCCGCACCTGCCTGCAACTCAGGCCAGTCCGACACCCCGGAAATGGTTTCTAGGGGGACTGGGCTCCACATCCGTATGCAAGACCCCCGAGGTTGTGCTGGATACCTCCTGCCAAAACCTTTCCAGCTTCAGACAGGACCAAAGCGCACAAATATGATTTGCAGGGCCCCTCCCACATTGCTCACAGACATCCTCCACCCCCTCAAACAGCCAGCTCACACTCTATATTGTGAGGTGCGCCCATTACACGACATTCGATTGTACCGGCCTTAGACTTGCACACAAGGCTGAGGCATTTACCCTCCGCAGCACCTCACACCACAGTCCCGCTTCCATCGCCTCTTCTCTTTCTCTTTCTCTCTCCCCCCCCCCCCCCGCTCTTCCTCCTACTTTGACGCAATCTCCTCCATAGATGCCTTTCCTCCAAGATCCTCCTATAAGATCTCTGAACCCCCCCCCCCGCCTCCAGCAACAAGGAGGCCGTGCTATCTGGAAGGTTAGGAAAACCTTCTTTGCAAATTCCCGAGCCTGCAGGTGCCTGAACCCTTCCCCATCCCCCAATTCCTCCAAGCTCTCGAATCGTCCCCAAGAATCAAGTCCTTCATTTCCTTGATCACCCTCTTGTCCCATCTCTGAAACCTTGCATCCATCCTCCTAACTCAAATCCATATTTCCCCATAATCGTAGTCCCCCTGTTCTGGTCCCCAACTTAAACTGTTGCCTAAACTGCCTCCAGATCTTCAGTGGCCACCACCCACTGTGCTCACGGAGTACTTTCCCGGAGCCATTGGAAACGGTGCCGTTGCCAGTGCCCGCAACCCCAACCACCTACACGAGCCCACCTCCATCTTAACCCATTGGGCCTCCCCCTCATTTCAGCCCCGCACCTTCTCCGCATTTGCTGCACAATAGTACTACAGCACATTTGAGGCCAAGCCTGTCGCTCGCTCTGCAAAACCAGCCTCCTAATCCTGGCCACATTCTCTCTCTCTCGCGCTCTCTCTTTTCTCTCTTCCCCCCCCCCCCCCCCCCCCCCCCCCGCAAAAAACAAAGATTAATTTGTGGACCACCCAGAAGAGCAAGTTTGGTTTAAAAAAAAAGACCAGCAGGCAAATAGGAACAATAGGAAATAGGAACAAAAATCGCGATAGCACATTCATGTTAACTGTCTGCACCCGGCCCGCCAACGGGAGGTTGTTCCCACCTTGCTAAGTCAGCCTTTACCTTCACCGCCAGACTAGTGAAATTATATCTTCGGAGCCCACCCCAGTCCCTAGCCACCTGCACCCCCAATAACCTAAAGTGGGTTGCCTTCAGATGGAAATAATATGTCTAGCTTGTAAGCAAACTACCGTTTCCAATTTCTCCAGTATACATTAAGCAATAGTTTGCAATCTCCATCTGACAAGCCTTAGTTGACTCATGGGTTTTAATGGGCATGCCAAAACACTTGTATATAGAAAGTAATCTAAAATAGTGTGCCTAAAACTCAAATTTTATATATAATATATAAATTGCATCCATTTGAAAATCAAGTCCATGGACACACATTTTTAGATTACTTTCAAACCCGAGTGTATAAAATGACTTTTTTATGTGAGCACAGTAAGAAGTCTTACAACACCAGGTTAAAGTCCAACAGGTTTGTTTCAAACACTAGCTTTCAGTGCACTGCTCCTTCCTCAGGTGAATTTTTAATGTGAAACTGTGTATTGGCATGCTTTTCAAATCTCCATCCAAAATATTGAGGCACAAAAATGTTTTCTAGATGAGTGATTGGCTGTCCATCGACAGTCCATTGTAACATACTCGGCACAACATCGAGGGCCGAAGGGCCTGTTCTGTGCTGTACTGTTCTTTTAAAAAAAAAAAAAAAAAAAAAATGGTTGGGGGTAGTGATGGGCTGGCAGATTGCAGGAGCCATTCAAACACTGCCAAAATGATTCAACAGTAAAGTGAATTAACCATTGGCAACTAACTTCTTAAACTGCCTGACCTGAAACTCAAATTCCCTCCCTGCATCTGTCTCAATCTCTTGCCTTTCCTTCGAATGTTGCTTTAAAATTGCTTCTTTAACCCTTTTGTCATGTGACTTAATATCTCCATATGTGGCTTGATGTCAAATTGTTCCATAAAGATCTTGTAAACTTCTTTTGAGACGTAGTACATTAAAGGTGCTATATAAATGTTATTTTGAACTGTTTATAACTTGACTGCTTTGGAAACTGCAGCTTTTAAAATAGCTATTTCTAGCTAGAACATTGCATTTTAAACAAAAATCTTCTGATGGCTTATTGGGGAAATCTATCAGCTTGGTTGCTTTCCCCTTTAATCACTGAAACATGCCAGGTTTGCAAGTCTGAGGTGTTATTTATTTTATATAAGGAAACTTCAAGTGACAACTGTGGTCCAGTTTAATGAAGCAGGGTTGCAGGAAGAGCAAAATCGATCTGCTGTCTGTTCACATGCTGGACAAGGCTTGGCTGGGGTGCCTGAGGTGAATAGCTTACTAAAAATGTCGAGGATCACAATTGATAAATAGATAGCCATTTGGCAGAAGTACCTGTAGGCTACTGACACCCGTGGAACTGCACTGCACCATTACCAGTGATGCATATTGTGATACATAAGTGTTGTAATCTCAACCCCATATTGTGTGTTTATCAAATTTAATTTGTTTTAAATTATTAGATCCATTAGCACTGTCTGCTAAGTTACTAAATTGACTCACTACAGATGAATAACTGCTTCATTTTAAAATTCTGCTAACTGCTTTCCTGCTATAATGGTTGGGGCTAAAAAAACACTCTACAAATGCCAAGAAGTTTCTTTTATTAAGGATTTATGCAGAGATTTGAAAGCTGCACTGAGTGCTTCTATCTTCCTGCAGCACTCCCCACAGCCTTTTGAGTTTAATAATTGCTGAATTTCAATGCTTGCATCACAGCTAATTTTATTCAGGACTACATTTCTAAGAGCTTTTGTATGAAGTTGACATCAGTGCATAGAGAAGGGCTGGGCCAGGTTTGAAACGCTAGCTGCAGTAGTAACTGTTTTTAGAAAAAAAATAATTGGATATGCTCAAATTAATTTTTTTTAAATGGCCTTGTTGCAGGTCACCAATATTAGAATTGAGCAGTTTTCCCTTTAGTACTGTAGTGTTTCTAGTTCAATAAAAAATTGCATAGGAAGTTAACCTGTCAGCATTTTATGAATTAGAAAGTTTCTCATGCTTGAAATTTTCTCTGAAGCCCGGGGGAAATGTCAATGCAGCGTATCGGGTATAACCACAGCAAGAATTTGGTGAGTTGTGGGCAAATAGTAGGCTTAGGATGTCAAAATCTATTGATGTATTTTCAGTGCAGAGAGAAGGGAAAATATACAAGGTGGCGTATTTGCAACTTTGACAGATAATTCGCTAATTTCTTTGCTGCCATAATGTCAATAAATGAAACAAGTCTAAGAGTAGTACGAATTCTAACTCCTGATAAACATTTTTAATCATTCTTTCTGTTCCTGCCAGCCGATGGTGGGAAATTATGCGTCAAAATGTGACCGATGACTGACTGTCCAGTACGGTTTGTTTTTAATGCAATTTGGTTTCAGAATTGAAATGGTAATTATGCTGGGCAATTTAACCAAATCAGAGATTGAATTTTTTTGTGTCAGAGCTATCAGCGTGAAGGGAATATGGGGCAGTGGCGTGTATATGGATTTGGTCATGGGTCAGCCATGATTTAATTGAACAGTGGAACAGGTTTGAGGGGCTCAACGGCCTACTGTTGTGTTCCTAATTTTGTGTATCTTTAATATATGATAATTGTACACTGAATTAACGTTGCACATTTGAAGTTTACATTGTGCACCGCAGAGTAACAATTTCTTGTAAGAGTAATGTCTTTTGTATCTAAAAACGAGAACATTTTATGCATTTGCAAATAATTGTTTTTGTGCTGGCTGGTGTGTCAGGAGAAAAGTTGCTAACGGTGTTTCACTAACTTGTTTTCTATTTTCTCCCTTTGTTTTAATGCTTTGCTTTTGTTGCTCTAACCCATCTCTCTTTGACATGGCCTGCACACGTGACCTGGGATGCCATGGAATCCGTGTCCACACCCGTTTGCTTCGAATTGGAACGTTTTGTATTGATCCGTTGTTAAACTACATAGTGGTGAAGCAAAGGATGCAGATGTACAACTCCCCCTACAAACGTGTCTTGGACTGTATGAGGACCGTGTGGAAAAATGAAGGGGCTGGAGCATTCTATCGAAGCTACACCACCCAACTAACTATGAACATCCCCTTCCAGGCTGTTCATTTCATGACTTATGAGTTCCTGCAGGAGAAATTGAATCCGCACAGACAATACAACCCCTCCTCGCACATGCTCTCAGGAGCTATGGCAGGGGCTGTCTCAGCAGCGGTAACAACACCACTGGACGTTTGCAAAACACTACTAAACACGCAGGAATCCCTGGCTCTAAACTCCCTCAACATCAGCGGACATCTTTCTGGCATGGCAAATGCCTTCAGGACGGTTTACCGGCTGGGTGGTATCCCAGCGTATTTTAAGGGGGTTCAGGCCAGAGTTATCTATCAGATGCCATCTACAGCTATTGCCTGGTCTGTGTATGAGTTCTTCAAATACTTCATTAGCAAACATCACCGTGAAAGAAGGTCAACATACTGAAGTTCAATGAGCCAGCACTGATGCCATAGAAACTTATTTGGACTTCATTGCTCCTATCTTTCCATTGTTGCACCCTTTTTAATGAGGGAATCTGGCAGTAGAGCTGACCCAAGCTGCACTCTTTCAATTGAGTAGAATTATCACCATGTCTCCTGACCACAATGTCAAACCAAAGTTTGTGTATTTGCTGTAACATCTAAAATGACAGGTAGACTTGGCCGTTGTCGACAAGGAAAACGCACAGGTATTTGCTGCTGGCAAGTGTTGGGCACATTTAAAGGCCAAACAATTGTTTTAAGATTTTTCCTTTTGGATACTTTTTTTCCTCCTCCAGTTTGCTGGGCTGGTTTAAACAATGTTTTTTTAAAAAAAAGCACATACAAGTTTACATGTTTAGCAAAGCGTCAACTGTTGCACCTATGTATGTATGTATGTGTCCTGTACCAAGTACTTCAACCACTGCCAAGGTAGGCATCAAACTGCTTAGCACAAAGCAAATACTGTTTGTTTTCAAAACTGTATTTCCCTGCACTCTTTGTACTACATCAAGCTTTTTCATGCCTACATTTGCATCAGCGATGTACCTAAATCAGAACTGAAATGTAGCCCTTTATATTCACTGGAATATTATTCTGGAATTATTTTATCCAGCTAAATTCTTTGATGTAGAAAAAAGGGTTTTCACAAGGAAGATGATTAAACAAAAAGCCAAGAAATGTTGTGTTGTCATTTCTCAAAAAGTTAGAAGTTTTTATTCTTTGGTCCTGACACTGGTATGTTGTGGAGTTACCATGTTGATTTTGCATGCCCCACCATGATGTGCAATAAAATTAAAATCTGCAATTTGGTTACCTTTAGGATTTGAGTTCTGAGGAAGTTAACTGCCAATCTCGGCACTTGGTCTTGTACCATTAAGTCACACTGCATATCAGTATATCAAGGTGTACAGTTGAGCAAATTAATCTATTATGCAGGATGAAGGCAGATAACTCAAATCTGAGGTTATATTACACTACCAATCAACAGTGCCTTCAAGGAGGCTTGAGAGTAATAAAATCTTGGTTTCTATTTTACAAATATCTGGTGAGTTCAACGCCTTCACGGCTAGTTTCTTTGCATAAGGCACAATGGCGTACTCCTACATTCTCTGGAGAAAAATCTTTCACCTATGTATTATTGCTTTGGAGGGGCAGCACGGTGGCACAGTTGTTAGCATTGGGACTAAAAAGCTGATGATCCGGGTTCGAATCCCAGACCTGGGTCCCCCTCCATGTGGAGTTTGCACATTCTCCCCGTGATTGCGCGAGTTTTGCCCCCACAACCCAAAGATGTGCAGTTTAGGTGGATTGACCATGCTAAATTGGCCCTTAATTGGAAAAAATATATAATTAGGTACTCTAAATTTAAATATATATATTGTTTTCGACTATGAAATAAGTGTGTTAAACAAAGTTGACTGAGTATATACTGTGCAAAAACAAGTAAATTAGTAATGGTAGTTCAGATCCCATCACTGCAAATTGTGTTAACTAAACCTGATTAGTTGTAGGCTAGAAAATTAATTATTGCAAATTTCTGGATTGTTATAATACAACTGGTTCTTTAAAGTTCTTCAAGGAATGAACTTTCCACCCCTACATGGTTTCTGCTTACATATGGCTAGCTTCCAATCAGTGTTGTTGAGTTTTTTTGCCACGAAGCAACCCAGCAAACAACACAATAACTGTAGAAAGCCCACCATCACAACTTGGGGCCATTATGAACAATACATTTTGCCGAACCAACACCTCACATTAGAAGGGTGATTTGGATCTGAAACATTAACTGTTTATCTCCACAGATGCTGCCAGACATAGACACAGAACAGGCCCTTCAGCCCTCAATGTTGTGCCGAGCAATGATCACCCTACTCAAACGCACGTATCCACCCTATACCCGTAACCCAACAACCCCCCCCCCCCCCCCCCCCCCCACCTTACTATTAGAACACTACGGGCAATTTAGCATGGCCAATCCACCTAGCCCGCACATCTTTGGACTGTGGGAGGAAACCGGAGCATCCGGAGGAAACCCACGCACACGGGGAGGACGTGCAGACTCCACACAGACAGTGACCCAGCCGGGAATCGAACCTGGGACCCTGGAGCTGTGAAGCATTTATGCTAACCACCATGCTACTGTGCTGCCCCAAACCTGCTGAGTTTATCCAGATTTCTAACATCTGCAATATTGCTCTCATTCTGATCCCTGTGTCTATATTTGGTCAACTTCATTGTTCCTTAGTGACACTGGTATTTTTGATTTGATTTCCCCTTTTAAACCCATTTTGCTTTTGAGCCTATACCAGGCAGATGCGATCATAATCTTTAATATTTTTCCCAGAATCAAATTCTGGCTCCAAAAACTGTAACTTTCACTTATTTTATAAAACATGGAGCAGAGTCACAGGACTGCTAATTAGTTTTAAAAAGAGAAAAATATTGGATTATAATAAATACTCCTCTGCTCCCTTTGATGTAAAAAATTTCACAGTTTTTAGGATTGATAAGAAATGCAAAGTACATCTTAAACTACAATGGTCTCATTATTACAAAGTCCACTTTAAGCACAAGATGACTGGTCAAATATACACACTGTTCTGAACCCAAGTTAGTGTCTGTAGATTTCTCCTCCGAAACTGGCTGTCACGTGAGTTTCGAAACTGCACTCCAAGAGTACACTTTAAAATCTTCTCTGATAATTATGCTTTTCCTTAGCGGTTTGCACTCCGAAATCCAGACCAGGTTTTCCAAATGACACTTCTAAACAAAGCTTCCACTCCAATTTTAACAGCGAATCCAATCCAGGAATTTGCACCAAGCCCTTTTAGGATTTTAGTTCTGACTGGATGCAAACTGCTCACAATTGATTTAATTTTCAATTCCTAGACCGTATTAAAATAGCATCAAACGTTTCATCTACATCTGAAATCTGCTGTCCCACTTTGTGATTGTGCCTTTAACACAGAACACATTGTTTACTCTTGAATTCTTCTGAACAATACCTTGGTCTCTGTTCTGTCAACTCCAATTGTCATAAAGGTTCACCCTGTTCCAATTGCTAGGTTATTTGGACTGTAACTTGTACTTGAGGAAGCCTACCTCTTTGCAGCTCCCATCCTGTCAAGTCTTTTGACCGGCAGAGTTGAGAGATATTCACTTGCGATCTAAATTGAACCAACCGGCCAGGCGTGATCTAGATTACTGTAACAAGTGGGTGTGCTGTCATTGTACAATGATAAATTGATGTTTGCATTCACTGCAGAAAAATAATCTGCGCCGATCACCCGAGTAAAATCCTGGCCCCGGGTCACTGTCCGCGTAGAGTTTGCACATTCTTCCCGTGTCTGCGTGGGTCTCGCCCCCACAGCCTAAAAAGATGTGCAGGCTAGGTGGTTGGCTATGCTAAATTGCCCATTAGTAATAATAACTTGTCACAAGTAGGCCTCAATGAAAAGGCCCTAGTCGCCACATTCCGGCACCTGTTCAGGGAGGCTGGTGCGGGAATTGAACCCACGCTGCTGGCATGGTTCTGCATTGCAAGCCAGCTATTTAGCCCACTGTGCTAAACCAGCCCCATATAGGATAAAAAAAGAATTGGGTACTCATTTAAACTGAATAAAGGAATCTCACATGGTGTGTGATGGAAAGTAACTTGCACAGTAAGGAGCATGAACTGAGGCCATCAGGACCATTGAATAAATTGGAGAATTTAATGTCTACATTCTCCAAAAATGCATGTTCTATGTTCTGCCCTGATGGCTAACCAAAATCCTTATTATCCATGACATTCAAACTTTCTGGGGGCTGCACTGTGGTCAGCACTGCTGCCTCATGGCCCAAGGACCCGGGGTTGATCCCTGCCCCAAGTCACTGTCATTTAAGAGTT
The DNA here is from genome assembly GCF_902713615.1 of Scyliorhinus canicula. Classification (NCBI taxonomy): domain Eukaryota; kingdom Metazoa; phylum Chordata; class Chondrichthyes; order Carcharhiniformes; family Scyliorhinidae; genus Scyliorhinus; species Scyliorhinus canicula. The sequence goes on from NC_052161.1 coordinate 9,972,186, forward strand.
TGCACATTCTCCCCGTGTCTGCGTGAGTCTCACCTTCTCAACCCAAAGGTTTTTAATAATCTTTATTGTCACAAGTACGCTTGCATTGCATTGAAGTTACTGTGAAAAGTCCCTAGTCGCCACATTCCGGCACTTGTTCGGGTACACCGAGGGAGGTGCTGTGAAGCCACAGTGCTAACTAATGTGCTGCCCTTGTGCTGTGCAGAGTAGGTGGATTGGCCACATTAAATTGCCCGTTAATTGGAAAAAACAATTGGATACTCTAAATTTATTTAAAAAAAACATTCAAACTTTCTAATGACCAGCACGTTTTGCTCAAATAAGAGCTGTTATTGCTAGTGTCTCCGGGTGGGTGGAATTCTCCCAAGCAATTTTCGTTCCTGTTAAGACTGGATTAACTGGGACTGTGCAGTGGTCATTTCTACTAATACTGTCCTGGACAGATGCACCTGCAGCAGGTAAGATTGGTGACAGCGAGGTCAGTAGGTTTTTCTTCTCTTGGTTCCCTCATTGACAGCAGCAGACCAAGTCTAACTTATGACCTTCAGACGACTGCCAGTTCAGTACATCTTGGTGGTGGACATCAAAGTCCATCACCCAGAGTACATTCTCTGTCCTTCCTACCCTCGACATTTCTTCCAACTGGTATCCAACACAGGAGCACTGATTCACAAACAGTAGGTTGAAATTAGGAGGTTTCTTTGTTAGCAACTCCCAACTTCTTGCATGGCACTTCGCCTATTATTATTTTTTCCAATTAAGGTGCAATTTAGCTTGGCCAATCACCTAACCTGCACATCTTTGGGTTGTGGAGGTGAGACCGACACAGACACTGGGAGTATGTGCAAACTCCACTCGAGCCTGGGCCCTCGATGCTGTGAGGTACCAGTGCTAACCACCGGGCCGCCCCCTTATTCAGCACTTTCACTCACTTCCTGCTGCACATCGCTGTTGTTCGCCTTCATGCAATTGCACCTTTGTTGAGGTGAAAGAGCAGAACCCACACCACTGCCAATTGCTCCAGGCCTTCTCTGTTGCCTACCTCTTCACAGGTCAGATGATAAATCATCACTGAGACTCCAGCTCCTCATTATAGATGTATTCATTAATTGAATGTAAATTCCACCAGCTGCCATAAATAAGTACAGAAGCCTCTGAAAGGGAGCGAGGCCCCCAACACAGTCTACAAGCAGAGGTTTCCTTTGGTTGCTGTAACCTGAAATTAATCCAAGCCACACTGTGGGCTCTTAATGAACAATCCCGTTGACAAAATGGACTATCCTCCCAACCTTCTTTCATAAATTGTATACCTGGACACCCAAATCTCTTTGTATAATCTAGCCTAGTTCCTAGACTCCTCACACACACACACAATTTACCTTTCTTGAGTCTGAAGTGGGTGATTGCAATTCCCCAGTACTTACAATATGATTTTTCAATGTTTTAAGGATATGGATGTTTGTTACAATAAAATGAAGTTCACACCTGCCACGAAAGTGCATGGCTTCCCCCTTCGCCCCCCTTTGCACATGGCCTCAAAAAAAAGGTGGTCCAGAACCCACTCTGCTTGGGACAGGACAAGAACATGTGGGATTGGTTAGCTGGGCCCCCCTGCTATCGTTGCACTTGTCTTCTACCTCTGGGAAGAACCAGCTTGGCTGTCCTGGTCAGGTTTGCCCTGTGCGCTATTAGTTGTGGTAGGCTCAGTCTTTTGCTTGAGTATACAGTACTATGCTCCAGAGTCCTCCCCCTATCTCAATGCCCAGTTCCTCATTACACCTTTCTCGTCTCATCTAGTGGGGCCCTTTCCTCCTGTAACAGCCGTCCATATATGTCTGCGCATTTACTGTCCCATAATTCGCCATGCGCTAACAATCTGTCCAGTAGGGTGTGTCTGGTTAGCTGGGGGAATGTTTTTTTTTATAAATTTAGATTACCCAATTATTTTTTCCAATTAAGGGGCAATTTAGCGTGGCCAATCCACCTACTCTGCACATTTTTGGGTTGTGGGGGTGAAACCCACGCAGACACGGGGAGAATGTGCAAACTCCACACGGACAGTGACCCAGAGCCGGGATCGATCCTGGGACCTCAGCGCCGTGAGGCGGTTGTGCTAACCACTAGGCCACCGTGCTGCCCTAGCTGGGGGAATGTTGTGGCTTCTTTGCGGAGGAAGTCTCTTAATTGCAGGAGAGCTGGAGCTTCTTTGCTTCCCCCTCCCTGGGTTGCTACTCTACCATCTATGTAGGATCCCTTACTGTCAACATCCCTTCTCCAGGTTTTGTAATTTTGCCAGAATGAACCTATGGTTTGCTGTAGATGGGGACTGCAACAGACATGTCTGAGTTTGAAGTGGTTCCAGGTTCTTAGTTAGCTACCACTACTGGGCTCACAAATACTTGGCTGGGGGAAGAATGAAAATGGGTTGGTGGCCAGTCCAATAGAGGAGGCCTCCTCCATCTGCACCCATACTGCTTCTGGCTCCCCCTGCACCCTTTCAACTTATGCTGCCCACTGGTGGAATAGGAGATTTGGTAGTGCCAGCCCCCCCCCCCCCCCCCCCCCCACACCATGCACTGCCCCCCCCCCACACCATGCACTGCCCCCTCAGGACAATTTTGTGGATACTGGGGTTCTCCAGCCACACAAAAGCCATAATTTGCTTGTCCACCTTGGTGAAGAAGGATTTGGGGATAAAGATCAGGAATTTGGGGCAGCACAGTGGTTAGCATCGCTGCCTCAGTGCCGAGGTCCCAGGTTCGATCCCAGCAATGAGTCACTGTCAGTGTGGAGTTTGCACATTCTCACCTTATTTACCTGGGTTTCGTCCACACAACCCAAAGATGTGCAGGGTAGGTGGATTGGCCACGCTAAATTGCCCCTTAATTGGAAAAAACTTGGGTACTCTAAATTTATTTTCAAAAAATAAATAAAATACAAGGACCTCCAGAAGCCCACCAACTTTGAGCATGACCAGAGCATTTGCACATGGTAGGCCCACCCCCTCACACACCAATTGCATCTATCCTCCACCCAATTTCTCTCATTTAAGTTCTTTTCCAAAATCTGCCCACTCTTCTGACCAACAATTGATCTTCACGGATCCTTTCCAATCTGATGTACTTGGCTTCTTTAATTAGCCATGGAGGGTGCATCCTTCTCAGTCTCTATTTTTGTAAATGTATTTTATTCCAAACTTATTCAAAACAAACAGTCTGGGGAGCATATTCCCCAACTCACAATGATAAGAGTTTGTACAAATTTTGCCCCCATTTTCACTTTTTCCCCCCTCCCCCAAGGGACGAGCAACACCTCAAACAGGGCCACAACCACCCCCACCTTGCCTTGAAGCCCTCCACTGAACCTCTCAATTCAGATTTAATCTTTTCCAAACCGAGAAAGTCGTATAAGTCTCCCAGCCAGGTCGCCACCCACAGTGGCATTGCTGACCACCATTCCATTCAAATCCTTCCATCGGCATTCCTCCTCTGGCCATCAACTCCGGCTTCCCTGATATCCCAAATATCGCCACCAATGGGTCCGGCTCAACCCTCTTCCCCACAATCCTCGTTAGTGCCGCAAACATTCCCACCCAGAATCTCCCTCGCTTCTCGCAGCCCCAGGACATGTGTGTGTGGTTTGCTGGTCCCCATCCACACTTCTCGCACTCGTCTGCTACTCCCTGGAAGAACCCACTCATTCTTGCCCGAGTCATGTGCACCAACTTGAAATGTATCGGCTTCATCCTCGCCCATGAGCAAGTTGCGTTTACCCTGCGTAGCGCCTCACTCCACACTCCCCAGTTTGGCTCCCCTCCCACTTCTCCTTTATCGTCATCATCTGCTCGCACCCCCTGCTCACTCAGCCACCCATATATGTTTCCGATCCTGCCCTCCCCATCCACGTCTGAAAGCAGCAGTCGCTCCACAAGGGCATACTCTGAGCTTGGGGAACTCTTTCCACAACATCCGCGCAAAGTCCCTTACCTGCTAACATCTAAACTCCCTTCGTCTCAGGAGCTCTAATCTCTCCTTCAGTTCCTCTATACTGGCAATTCTCACTTACGGGTACAGATCCCTCGCCTTAACCAGCTCCACTTCTCTCCATTTACCATGCATACCATCTGTCTCTCCCCCCCCCCCCCCCCCCCCCCCCCCCCCCGCTGAAATCAGTGGTTCTCGCACAGTGGCGTTAACACCGACATCCCTTTATCCGAAAGCGCCTCCTCAACAGTGTCCAGACCTTCACTGTGGATTGCACCACTGGGCTCTCGTGTATTTCTTTGGGAATGCCACCTTCATGATAGCTCTCAAGCTGGACCCCCTACAGGATTCTTCCTCCATCCTAACTCATTCTGCCCCCTCTCTGTCCCACCACCACATCACCTTCTCCACGTTTGCCGCCCAGCAATAATACAGCAAGTTTGGCAGTGTTGACCTTCCCCGCTCCTTCTGCCTCTGCAACAGGGTCCTCTTTACCCTTGGTACCTTCTCTACCCACACAAATTCTGAGATCATATCCCGGTTCCGGAAAAAAGTCCCATGGGCACAAAAATTGGAAGCATGTGGGATATGAATAGGAACCTGTGCAGGACGTTCATCTTACCACTTGGACCCTCCCTGCCAGAGTCGGGTGCAACGTGACCCATCTCTTCAGATCCTCCCTAACCTCCTTCACCAGCGTTGTTAGATTCCATTTAAGCAACGTCACCCACTGCTGTTACCTGGATACCCACATATCTAAACCCGTCTCTGACTAAATGGTAAACCCCCCCCCCCCCCCCCCCCCAAGGTTTACTCTTCGACCCACATTTCCCCAAGTGGCCCATAATCCTCCCCATGCTCTCCAGCTGGCCCAACGCGTACAGTGACAGGTCATCCGCATATAGCGACACCCGAAGCTCCCTATTCCCCCCTCGTAATCCCTTGCCACTCTGCTGACCCCCTAAGGGCCATCGCCAGAGCCTCTATAGCCAGCGCAAACAGCAGTGGGCATCCCTGCCTTGATCCCCTGTGTAATCCAAAGTTTTGAGCCCTTCTCATTGGCCCGTACATTCATTACCTGTACACATTTAGCCGGCACACCCATGACACAAACTTCGGCCCAAATTTGAACCTTCCCAGGACCTCAAACAGATACCGCCACTCCACCCGGTTAATGCCTTCTCCGCATCTATGGACACGACTACCTCCGATACCTGACCTGTCGACAGAGTCATGATCACATTTAACAGCATCCTTATATTACTAGCAAGCTGCCTGCCCTTTACAAAGCCTGTTTAGTCCTCTGCGACCATTCCTGAGACACAACCTTCCACCCTCCCCGCCACCAGTTTACCCAGCACTTTTACATTTGTGTTTAACAGCGATATTGGTCTGTACGACCCAAACTCTGACAGGTCCTTCCCCTTCTTTGGTATTAATGTGATCGTTGCCTGTGTCATCATCTCCAGCAGCACCCCCTTCTCCAACGCCTCACTAAACACCCCCGAACAGTTGTGCCAGTTCCATCGCAAACTCCTGATAAAATTCTGTCAGTTAACCATCGGGTCCAACTTCATACCCCTTACACTCATACCTGCCTCAGCCCCAGAGGCTCCTCTAATGCCTGACTCTTCTCTGCCTCCAGCTGCGGAAACACCAGCCCATTCAAAAACCACCCCATGTTCCCTTCTTCACCCCCGAGTGTACCCTACACAGCTCCTTATAGTATTCCCTAACAATGCGAGTTGCAAGCTCGCACTTAAGTATCGTCTTGCATGATTGATTTTGTCTATATGTGTTTCTGGAACCCATCTCTTCATTCACCTGTGGAAGGAGCAGTGCTCCGAAAGCCAGCAATTCAAAACAAACCTGTTGGACTTTAACCTGGTGTTTACTTACTTTCTCAATGGAGTATATATATATAGTTTTTAAATGTATTTTATTACAAACGTGTCTCAAAACAGGTTACAGTGAATAAACAACCCGGGAACATGCTTCCCTACTACTATACAGTCTGTCCAGATTTTTCCTCTTTTTTCATTCCCCTCCCCCACGACGAACAGCCCCTCGAACACAGTCACAAACATCCCACCTCTTTCCTCAAATCCCACCTCTTTCCTCAAACCCTACTGAAGAGCCCCTTAACTCATAGGAAGTCGTACAGGTCACCCAACCAAGCCGCTACCCACGGTGGCGATGCCAACCGCCACTCCAGCAAAATTTTCCACTGTGCAATCAGAAAGGTGAAGGCCAAGACATCGGCCTTCCTCCTCGCCATGAGCTCTGGCTTCTCTGAAACCCCAAATATCGCCACCAAAGGGCCTGGGTCCGCTCCCTCCTCCACTATCCTGGCTAAGACCGCAAACATTCCCGCCCAGAATCTTCCCAATTTTTCACAACCCCCAAAACATGTGCCCGTGATTTGCTGGCACCCGCCCACACCTCTCACACTCATCTGCTACCCCCTGAAAGAACCCACTCATTCTCACCCGAGTCGTATACACCCTGTGCACCACCTTAAACTGTATCAAGCTCATCCTTGCACATGAGAAGGTCCTGTTTACCCTACGCAGTGCCTCACTCCATACTCCCGAATTGATCTCTCCTTCCAACTCCGCTTCCCATTTCCTCAATGGAGTATATATTTGCTGAGAGTTATGAAATATCTCCTTAAATATCCTCCGTAAATATCTGCCAGTGTTTTATTACTGAACTACCTTTTAATATACATTCCTATTTCACTTCAGCCAACTCCTGTCCTCATGCTGGTGAAATTGGCTTTATTTATGTTTAAGACATTAATCTTAGATCCATGTTTCTGGCCTTCAAACTGAATGTGAAAATCTATCATGTTATCACACTTGTCTAGAGCCTCCTTTACTGTCCAGTCATTCATTTTGCCAGGGACCCACGTTCGATTCCCGGCTTGGGTCACTCTGTGCGGAGTCTGCACGTTCTCCCTGTGCGTGGGTTTCCTCCGGTTTCCTCCCACAAATCCCGAAACACGTACTTGTTAGGCCAATTGGACATTCTGAATTCTCCCTCTGTGTACCTGAATAGGTGCCAGAAAGTGGCGACTCGGGGATTTTCACAGTAACTTCATTGCAGTGTTAATGTAAACCTACTAATAAAGATTATTATTCTTCAATTATTTGTCACTTTTTGGATATTATGGAAGGAAAAAATATGCAAGGGAGAACAAGATGCAGTTCCCGCCCTTTCCAGATGGCCAGTCTGATGTATCTTACAGGGAAGGGCGTGTAATGAAATGAAAATGAAATAAAAATCGCAGTAGCTTCACATGATGTTACTGTGAAAAGCCCTGAGTCGCCACATTCCGGCGCCTGTTCGGGGAGTCTGGTACGGAAATTGAACCGTGCTGCTGGCCTGCCTTGGTCTGCTTCAAAAGCCAGCTCTTTAGCCCTTTGATTAGACAGGAGATGGCGCTTACAGATCGCAGATATCTTTCAATGGGGTGACATGGTGGTGGTAATGAGAGCAGCCCCGAGAACATATGTCAGCTTGTTGAAGAAAACAAACCTCGGCAGCTATTTGCTGGGTTTTGGGAAAGGTGAAACTCTGAGCCAGCTGGCCTGATGAAGAATGGTTTCAAAAGGGCCTATTTGTGTTCAGTGCTGCAAGCAAGGAGATTTAAAGCATGTTTATAGGCATTTGGCCTTGTTGTCGAGTGCTTGACTTTCAACTTGTTTGATCCGTATTGACAGTGGCATGTTGTTTGGTCTCTGATACAGGTGCTTGAATGACCTCTGGCCCCGCAATCGGGAAAAGAAATAGCAGGGGATGAAATACTGCTCGTTACTAACCACTGACAGCTCTCATCCAGTACATTGAATACAGCAGACCTCCCAAAACATTCTTACCCTGTCGTTTCTGCACTACCTGGCTTGCAGCTTTCCTTACCCCTTTTCAACATGTATCGCAGTCAATGAGAAATTACAATGTGCATTTTTAGATCAGGTGTGATGCCTGTTCTTGTCAGCTTGGATCTAACGTGTCTCTCTTGTGAGGACCATTAATTGGATGCAGTCCGAATTTGAATTGTGGTTTGTAGCGAGCAAGGCGATGAATTAAGGGCTTGCCCTGTCCACTCTGCACTGGCTTGGTAATTTTGAGAACGGAACATATCTCCTTATTTTTCAGGAACACATCAGAGCTTTTTGCATACAATAAATAAACATGATAATCTTTATTAGTTTCACAATTAGCTGCACATTAACACTGCAATGATGTTATCGTGGGAATCCCCTAGTCGCCACATTTCGGCACCTGTTCGGGTACACTGAGGGAGAATTCAGAATGTCCAATTCACCTAACAAACAAGCATGTTTTTCAGGACTTGTGGGAGGAAACCCACGCAGACATGGGGAGAGTGTGCAGACTCCGCACAGAGTGACCCAAGCCTGGAATCGAGCCCAGGTCCCTGGTGCTGTGAAGTAACAGTGCTACCCACTGTGCTACCGTGCCACCCACAATAAATGGTGCAGATACTGCGACTTGCTACACAGACGAATGTAGCATCCTTTTATGATTAGATTTATATACTGCCGTCCAAGGTGCAAAACACCCAAAACTCCAATTGTTCAGCCCAACCCGTGCGTATTCCATGCGTGTGAGCAATGGTCCTCATTCCACGTGGCCTCCCATTTTTTACTATCTACCCTATTTCTTCATAGATTTAAACACTTCTTTTTAAAAAATAAGTTTAGAGTACCCAATTATTTTTTCTCTATAAATCCCGCTGCCTCGGAAAGGCAGCCAACATAATTAAGGACCGCACGCACCCGGGACATACTCTCTTCCACCTTCTTCCGTCAGGAAAAAGATACAAAAGTTTGAGGTCACGTACCAACCAACTCAAGAACAACTTCTTCCCTACTGCCATGAGACTTTTGAATGGAGGTACCTCATATTAAGTTGATCTTTTCTCTACACCCTAGTTATGACTGTAGCATTACATTCTGTAGACTCTCCTTCCCTGTGTACGGTATGCATTATTTGTACACAATGCAAGAAACAATACTTTTCACTCTACTAATACATGTGACAATAATAAATCAAATCAAATCAAAGTCTTTGAAATTATTGATCACACAGTGAGCAGTAGCAGTTACAGAACAGAACCACGTGGAACGTCGCTGTCCACTTCTATCCACTGTGAGCAAAATTCTGACAGTTTACTGTTTTCTCCCTTTTGACCTGTTTTTCTAATTGCCTCGCCAATTGCACACCCCTCATCTCCAGCATTCTCCTGCATGGTACCTCGTGAAATACTTTCTTGTGGCACACAGCAACAGTGTGCCAATCCAGAACTCGGTGTGCCAATCCATAACTCACAGCAACAGTGTACCAATCCGGGCAGCATGTTGGCGCAATAGGTTAGCCCTGCTGCCTCACGGCAGCGAGGTCCCAGGTTTGCTCCTGGCTCTGGGTCACTGTCCGTGTGGAGTTTGCATGTTCTCCCCATGTTTGTGTGGGTTACGCCCCCACAACCCAGAGATGTGCAGGGTAGGTGGATTGGCCATGCTAAATTGCCCCTTAATTGGAAAAAATGAATTGGGTACTCTAAATTTATAAGAAAAAATAGTGTGCCAATCCAGAGTTCAGAGGACCGTCCAGAAACCGCACCTCAGTCCTGCTCGTTGTTTCAGTGAGCAGTCGTTACCTCACTGCTGCTCTATCGGGGGTCTTATTTTGACAGGTTTAGGAAGGAAGGAATTCAGTTTCAGCTCTGGCTCATCCAACCTCGTTGAGGAACCCAGGGCAGAAATGGGTGCAGACCTGCACTCATTGAAAGATGCTGCTGGGACGCCTTGAGAAAGACTTTGGTCAATTTGGCAGTTGGCCAAACACCATAGCATATCATACTCTGAGTTCTGCCCTGTTAAATTGATTGTCATTTGTGCCTGCTTGTACAGTGAGTGCAACTAAACCAAATTTTTGGCCATTCCTCGGGGAGGTCTTGTGGTGCAGGGGTAGCGTCCCACTTCAGGACTTGATGGCTATGGAAAGCATGTATCATGTGTTGATTATCAGCCGATAAATATTTCCAATATGGCTGAGGTAAAAGTTGGAGTTTCCTGGTCAGGCATATTTCCAAGCATAACCATAGACCAACCCAATGAAATGAAATGAAATGAAAATCGCTTATTGTCACGAGTAGGCTTCAATGAAGTTACTGTGAAAAGCCCCTAGTCGCCACATTCCGGCGCCTGTCCAGGGAGGCTGGTACGGGAATCGAACCGTGCTGCTGGCCTGCTTTAAAAGCCAGCGATTTAGCCAAGTGAGCTAAACCAGCCACAGACAGTAACCCAAGCCTGGAATCGAACCTGGGACCCTGGAGCTGTGAAGCAACAGTGTTAACCACTGTGCTACCCCGCCGCTCACTGGTTTAGAAGCAAGTAACGAGAAAACTGACTTCATTTGAATCATACAATGGGATCCTTAGTATCCACCTGTAAAACTGCAACAAACAAAGACGGCATTTTTGTTTCAATGTCTTGTCTCAAACAGGGCTTGGAAATAATTGATTTTTAAAAAAAATTGGCAGCTACATGCCAATCTAATAATAATAATCTTCTTTATCATTGTCACAAGTGGGCTTACATTAACACTGCAATGTGAAAATCCATAATGGACTAAACACCAATGTGTTGAATCAAACATTTATGTCCCTCCAGTACGGGTATTTTATAATATAGCAAAGCTTTTCTTTCCAGCACTCCAATGGCTCAATTCATGAATACCACCACCCTCTATGTTAGTAAACCAAACAGATAGGGAGTCAGATTGCAGCCTTTGCTGTGTTAACAAATCTAAGCTCCAGGTGGCAGTATAGCGGTGTTGCAGTTGGCACAGGGGGAAACAAAATCCAGACTCCTGCTCCCGATCGGCAGCCAGTCAGTGACTGTCTCCTGGATAGCAAAACAAGACTGAGAATTTTTGTAGAACTTCCTCTTTTTCTTACATTAAACGTTTATAATTTTTAAAAAATGAGAGCTAACAACCAATTTGCGACTCATTACTTGGTATATTTTGAGGGCTAATTGAGGACCAACACTTACCCTTTTCAGTGGTTAGCCCAGAGTAATTAGCGAGCAGTTAAGGCGGCAGCATTTGCAATATGGTCAAAGGGTCACCCACTGTCCCCCTCTCCTGTCTCTGGCTTTTATTGTGTCAAATGTTCCTCGTACTCTCGATTTCAAATCCCCACCTCCGCACTTTGAGAATTTGAATTAAGTTACGAAAAAAAATGCTGTTATCTGTAAAATGTCGATGAAACAGTCAGATTGTAATTTTTAAAAAATGAATTTATCGTTGCCAATTCTTTTTTTCCAATTAAGGGGCAATTTAGCGTGGCCAGTCCACCTAACCTGCACATCTTTGGGTTGTGGGTGTGAAACCCACGCAGACACGACAGGGAGAATGTGCAAACTCCATACAAATAGTGACCCGGACCCAGGATTGAACCCAGGTCCTCAGCACCGGAGGCACCAGTGCTAACCACTGTGCCACCGTGCCGCCCCCCCCCCGAGAGGTACCCAACTTTACTGGTTTGTATGGTTCACAATCAAAATCCACAGAGGGAAAGAACATCAAACCATCAACCTCTTTGTTGAGTCCATTGAATACAGCCCTGTGTCTATTGACGTTCAAAATGCTGGAACTCTCAGAGGAGGAGAAAATAAAACTATCCTAGTAAAGAGTACTCTTTGTTATCACAGAATCATATATCACAGAATGAGGCCATTCAGCCCAATATGTCTGTGCTAGCTCCTTGAAAGAGTTATTTAATTAGTCCTACTATCCCGGTCTTTTCTATTAGTGACGCAGATCTTTCTTTTGTAAGCATCCTCTGATCCCTTTCGAAAGTTACTATTGGAACTTCCTCCAGCACCTTTCAGGTCGTGCATTCCAGTTCATAATAATTTGCTGCATTAAAAAAGATCCAATATCGCGGCTAGGAGGGGTCCTAGCTTGGCGGGGGGAGGGGGGGGGGGGAAATACTGGGTTGCTGCTGGAATAGCCAGGAAGGAGCTGGTGTGGGCCGGGGGGGTAGAGGAGAGGCGCTATCTCCTCTATCTCCTCGGGTCGGGCGGGGTGTGCTGGCCTGGGGCGAGCAGTCGATGGGCTATGGCTAGTCGGCGGTGGAGGGGGGCGGGGTGCCCTCTGATCCGACTGATCACCTGGAACGTGAGGGTGCTGAATGGGCCGGTCAAGCGGGCTAGGGTATTTTCTCATTTGAAGGGGCTGAAAGCAGACGTGGCTATGCTCCAGGAGACTCACCTGAAGGTGGTGCACCAGGTTCGTCTGAGGAAGGGGTGGGTGGGGCAGGTTTTCCATTCAGGATTAGATGCGAAGAACCGGGGGGGTGGCGATTCTGGTGGGGAATAGGGTGGCGTTCGAGGCGTCTGAGGTTGTGGCGGACGAGGAGGGCAGGTTTGTTATGGTGAAGGGTAGGCTGCAGGGAGAGAAGGTGGTGCTGGTAAACGTGTATGCCCCGAATTGGGATGACGCTGGCTTTATGAGGCGTATGTTGGGCCGCATTCCGGACCTGGAGGCGGGGGGCCTGATCATGGGGGGAGACTTTAACACGGTGCCGGATCCCCCACTAGACCGGTCCAGTTCAAGGACGGGTAGGAAGCCGGCGGCGGCCAAGATGCTGAGGGGGGTTTATGGACCAGATGGGAGGGGTGGATTCCTGGAGTTTTGGGAGACCGAGGGCACAGGAGTATTCCTTTTTCTCCCATGTGCATAGGGTTTATTCCCGAATAGATTTTTTCGTTTTGAGCAGGGGATTGATCCCGAAGGTGCAGGATGCCGAGTATTCGGCCATAGCAATTTCAGACCATGCTCCGCACTGGGTCGATCTGGAGATGGGGGAGGTGCGGGACCAGCGCCCGTTGTGGCGTCTGGACGTGGGGTTGCTGGCTGATGAGGAGGTGTGTAGGAGGGTCCGGGGAAGTATTGAGGGGTACCTTGAGACCAACGATATGGGAGAGATCCAGGTGGGGATGGTCTGGGAGGTTCTGAAGGCAGTGATCCGGGTGGAGCTGATTTCCATCCGGCCCTAGGGAAAGGAGGGAGAGGGAGAGACTGGTGGGGGAGCTCCTGCATGTGGATAGGAGGTACGCGGAAGCCCCGGAGGAGGGGTTGTTGGGGGAACGGCGTAGCTTGCAGGCCAAGTTCGACTTGCTGACCACCAGAAAGGCGGAGACACAGTGGAGGAAGGCGCAAAGCGCGGTTTATGAGTTTGGGGAGAAGGCGAGCAGGATGCTGGCGCATCAGCTCCACAGGCAGGATGTGGCTAGGGAAATTGGTGGAGTGATGGATAAGGGTGGGAATGTGGTGCGGAAGGGGACAGAGGTGAACGGGGTCTTTAGGGACTTTTACGAGGAACTGTACCGGTCGGAGCCACCGGTGGGGGGGCGGGGGATGGAGAGCTTTCTGAACAGGCTACGTTTCCCAAAGGTGCAGGAGGAGCTGGTTGAGGGGCTGGGGGCGCCGATTGAGTTGGAGGAGCTAGTTAGGGGGATTGGTCAAATGCAGTCAGGGAAGGCGCCGGGCCTGGATGGGTTCCCGGTGGAATTTTATAAAAAGTATGCGGATCTGGTGGGTCCCCTGTTGGTGCAAGCCTTCAATGAGGCGTGGGAGGGGGGAGCTTTGCCCCCGACAATGTCACGGGCGCTGATTTCTTTGATCCTGAAGCGGGATAAGGACCCCCTGCAGTGTGGATCATACAGGCCAATCTCGCTCCTCAATGTGGACGCTAAGTTGCTGGCGAAGATCCTGGCCACCAGGATAGAGGACTGTGTGCCAGGGGTGATACACGAGGATCATACAGGATTTGTCAAGGGAAGACAGCTTAACATGAATGTGCGGAGGTTGTTAAATGTTATTACAATGCTGGCGGTTGAGGGGGAGGCAGAGATAGTGGTGGCGCTAGATGCAGAGAAGGCCTTTGATAGAGTTGAGTGGGGGTACCTGTGGGAGGTGCTGGAGAGGTTTGGATTTGGGGAGGGGTTCATCAAATGGGTGAGGTTGCTTTATGAGGCCCCGATGGCGAGTGTAGTTACTAATGGAAGCAGGTCAGAGTACTTCAGGCTCTACCGTGGGACCAGGCAGGGGTGCCCCCTGTCCCCCTTGCTTTTTGCACTGGCAATTGAACATCTGGCTATGGCGTTGAGGAAGTCGGGGAGATGGAGAGGTCTGGTGCGGGGTGGGGAGGAACATCGGGTATCGCTGTATCCTGACAACCTGCTGCTGTATGTGGCAGACCCAGTGGGGGGAATGCCGGGGGTGATGGAGCTGTTAGCGGAATTTGGGGGCTTCTCGGGGGCTATAAGCTGAATCTGGGTAAGAGTGAGGTGTTTGTAGTGCACCCGGGTGATCAGGAGGAGGGAATTGGGAGGCTCCCATTTAAGAGGGCAGTGAAGTGTTTTAGGTACCTGGGGGTGCAGGTGGCCAGGAGTTGGGGGACTCTCCACAAGCTTAATTTTACTAGGCTTGTGGAGCAGATGGAGGAGGAATTTAAAGGTGGGACATGGTGCCGCTATCGTTGGCGGATAGAGTGCAGTCTGTCAAAATGACAGTGCTCCCGAGGTTCTTGTTCCTTTTTCAGTGTTTGCCCATCCTATCCCTAGGGCCTTTTTTAGGAGGGTGACTAGCAGCATCATGAGCTTTGTTTGGGCGCATGGCACCCCGAGGGTGAAGAGGGTCTTCTTGGAGCGGGGTAGAGATGGGGGGGGGGGGGGGGGGGGGGGGGGGGGGCTGGCGTTACCCAACCTCTCGGGGTATTATTGGGCGGCCAATGTGTCGATGGTGCGCAAGTGATGGAGGGGGAGGGGGCAGCATGGAAAAGGTTGGAGATGGCGTCCTGTGGAGGCACAAGCATGGGGGCCCTGGTAACGGCGCTGTTGCCGCTCACTCCTACGAGGTATACCATGAGTCCGGTGGTGGCGGCTACCCTCAAGATTTGGGGGCAGTGGAGGCGACATAGGGGGGAAGTGGGGGGCTCGATGGAGGCTCTGCTAAGGGGAAACCATCGGTTCGTCCCGGGGAACATCGATGGGGGGTTCCAGGGTTGGCACAGAGTGGGCATCAGAAAGCTGAGGGACCTGTTCATTGATGGGAGGATTGCGAGCCTGGGAGAGTTGGAGGAGAAATTTGAGCTCCCCCCGGGGAACATGTTCAGGTATCTGCAGGTAAAGGCGTTTGCTAGGCAGCAGGTGGAGGCATTCCCTTTGATTCCCGCGAGGGGGGTGAGTGACAGGGTGCTTTCGGGGGTCTGGGTCGGGGATGGGAAGATATCAGATATCTACCAGGTTACGCAGGAGGTGGTGGAGGCGTCAGTAGAGGAGCTAAAGGCTAAGTGGGAGGGGGAACTGGGGGAACAGATCGAGAATGGGACATGGGCTGATGCCCTGGAGAGGGTTAACTCTTCCTCCACATGTGCGCGGCTTAGCCTCATCCAATTCAAGGTGCTGCACCGGGCCCATATGTCCGTGACTAGGATGAGTAGGTTCTTTGGGGGCGAAGAGAGGTGCGTCAGGTGTTCGGGGAGTCCAGCGAACCATGCCCATATGTTCTGGGCATGCCCGGCACTGGGGGAGTTCTGGAAGGGGGTGGCGAGGACGGTGTCGAGGGTGGTAGGATCCAGGGTCAAGCCAGGCTGGGGACTCGCGATTTTTGGGGTTGCAGTGGAGCCGGGAGTGCAGGAGGCGAGAGAGGTCGGTGTTTTGGCCTTTGCGTCCCTAGTAGCCCGGCGGAGGATCTTGCTACAGTGGAAGGACGCGAGGCCCCCAAGCGTGGAGACCTGGATCAGTGACATGGCGGGTTTTATTAAGCTGGAGAAGGTCAAATTCGCCCTGAAAGGATCAGTACAAGGGTTCTTTAGGCGGTGGCAGCCTTTCCTCGATTTTATGGCTCAACGATAGGGAACTAGGTCAGCAGCAGCAGCAACCCGGGGGGGACGGGGGGAAAAGGGGGGGGGGGGGGGGGGGGCGTTGACTATGTTTATTTAATTTAATTTATTTTCAAGTTCTTTTGTTGTTTACCGGGTTTGGGGGGCTCAATATATATGTTGTTACGGTCTTGGGGGTGTTATGCTTATTATGTTGTTTTATTGTTGTTTATTACTGTTTGTTGTTAAATATTTTGTAAAAAACTTTCGATAAAAATGATTTTAAAAAAAAAATCCAATATTCTTTCTCGTCTATTTGTCAATTATCTTAAATCGATGTGCCCTGGTGTTCCTACCAGTGGAAACCTTTTTTTGTGACTCATTTTTTGGGGGCATGACCAACAAGGTCATCATTTATTGTCCGTCCCGAGTTTTCCTTCAGGAGGTGGTGGTGAGTGGCCTTCCGAGATTCATTGAACATGGTGTGTTGAACGAGCTCCCACTATGCTTCAAGTTAGGCAGTTAAAGGATTTTTATGCACAGGTGATGAGGGGATGTCCATAGGTGCTTCGCAGACAATCTTATCTTCTTTTTGTAGCCACTTCTGTAATGTAGGAAACTCGATAACTAATTCACCCATAATAAGCTCCCACAAACATGAATTTGACAATGACCGCAAAATCAGCTTTTTGCGGGATATTGAGTGAGGGATAAATATTGGTTCGGACATTGGGGAGAACCAGAGTGTTTTTCTTTGAAATCTTGCCACGGAATTCTTAATATGCACCTGAGAGTGGGAACAGGGTTTGGTTTAAAGTCTTATCTGAAAAGCAACACCGTACTTCTCCAGTACTGCTGGATATGCTCAGGACTATTGATTTTGGTCAGAAAGTGAATGATGAAGAATTTTCAAAATGAAATCATCACTGAGAAAATAAGGAGTGAGGCCAGGAGAAATATTTTCATGCAGTTATCATAACCGGAACCCATTGCATCATTCACAGGGATATTGGATACGCACTGAACACAATCACAGCACAGGACACCACTCGGCCCATTGTGTCTGCGCCAACCCTCCGAATAAGCAGTTCACCAAGTGCCATTTCTCCACCTTCTCCCCGTAACTCTGAACATCCTTCTTGAAGCAAATGATAAAGCACTACGCTGAGGTTTGCTTTTGGATTGTTCTAGCAAAGAGTCCAGCACCGATACAATGGGATGAATGGTCTTTTTTGGTGTTGTAAATTTCTCTGGTGCTTCTGCCTGGCCAACGTTCCTCCATCACCTCATATCACAGTAAAGAGATGTGTTTCATTCCTGTTTGCAGGACATTGCTGGCAAGAAATGGAACATAGAAACAGAAGCAGGCCATTCAGCCCCTCGAGCCTGGCCCACCATTAGTTGCCTTTGCTTCCATAAGAATCGTAATTGGCAATCCAAAAAAAATCATTTACCCATTTTGACAATGTGTCGGAGCACTGTATCAATGAAGGGATTACTTTAAAAAAAATAAATTTAGAGTACCCAATTATTTTTTTCCCCCCCCAATTAAGGGGCAGTTTAGCATGGCCAATCCACCTAACCTGCACATTTTTGGATTGTGGGGGTGAAACCCACGCAGACACGGGGAGAATATGCAAACTCCACACGGACAGTGACCCAGGGCCGGGATTCGAACCCACATCCTCAGCGCTGCAGTCCCAGTGCTAGCCACTGCACCACCTGCCGCCCTGAAGGGATTACTTACTACCTTTATGTTATGGCTCAACCACTTACAAGTTACTATATGCACATGAAAGCAAAATAAAATACCCGCGGTGCAACCTGAATTTTAAGTGAATTACTCTACATTTTTCTATGTAGATGCTAAACCAGTTAACAGAAGGTGCACTGAGATATACATGTGCACAGAACATGAACCTTGAACATATGCAAGATACTAGACCACCCCACATATCATTTTTAGTGTTGTCTTCCTTTATCTGACACTTGGCATCAATATATTCAAATAGTCAGCACTGAATCTGGACCTCGAATACATCAGCATGTGTATGAGCAGCACGGTAGCACAAGTGGATAGCACTGTGGCTTCACAGCACCAGGTTCGATTCCCGGCTTGGGTCACTTATCTGTGCGGCGTCTGCACGTTCTGCGTGGGTTTCCTCCGGGTGCTCCGGTTTCCTCCCACCGTCGAAAGAAGTGCGGGTTAGATGGTTTGGCCATGATAAATTGCCCTTAGTGACCAAAAAGGTTAGGAGGGGTTACGGGGATAGGGTGGAAGTGAGGACTTAAGTGGGTCGGTGCAGTCTTGATGGACCGAATGGCCTCCTGCACTGTATGTTCTATGTGTGATTGATGAACAAGTGATCTCTGAAAGTTGGGCTGGTGGTGGGTGCTTTGTACATTTGCTTCTCTTGTTGCAGAATTGTGGTTTAAAATAGTTTTCTATGAAAAAGCAAGTGCGTAGTTAGTTTGTATGTGCATGTGTGTCAAACAATTGTCCGAAACCTGTCTCTCAAATCACCAGCTGGACAGTCAGGGCTGATAATGATATAAAAACAGAAAATGGTGGAAAGATGCAGCAGGTCAGACATCATCTGTGGAGAGCGTTAGCATTTCAGGTAATTGACCTGCTGCTTGTATTAGTTCTGCTGTAAGTACATGCACCTCCACTGAACCAATCTTTTGTTCTTTTCATTATTCCATTATCACCCTTGTTCCCTCACATTTTTGTCATGTGAAGTATTTCTGTTGCCCAACCTGCAGAACCTGTAAATAAAGACTTTTCTTTCCTCTCCCCTCCCCATCTTGTCCCCCTGCTTCTGTATTTGCTGATAAGCTGTTAAATCTCTAACCTCTCCAAATTCTGACAAAAGACCCTCACCAACCTCAATCGTTAACCTCTATCAACCAAAAATGAGCTTGGCTATGGAGACTCGATTGTTTCCGGGGGCTGCCTGCTGCTTGTGGGTAGTCATTACACCTCTGACCCAGATTCCTTGGAAATGGCTCGGAGGTGAGAAGGTGCCGGCAAATTGACTCTCCGCACTCCCATGGAGTTGTCCTGATGGTCGCCACTGGTCCCATTTCCAGGCCATTTGAAATGCACCCCCCCCCCCCCCCCATCCCCTGTCTGTCCTTTCAGATGAGCAGAGAAGAACTCATGATACTATTTCAGAGAAGACATGAGGAGTTAGCCCCAGTGTCATGGCCAATATTTATCTCCAAATCAATTTCTCAAAAACAGGTTATCTGGACATTTTCACACTAATGCGTGTGGGAGCGTGCTGGGTGAACATTGGCTGCCGTGTACCCTACATTATAACCGTGATGACACTTTGCAAGTATTTCATAGGTTCGCTTCTCGGCCTTTTGATGAAGATCAACCGTAGGATCAAGAGCGAGATGGGGTGTAATGCCTGTTCTTGTCTGCTTTGATCTGGTATGTCCCCCTTGTGGGAACCATGAATTGGATTCAATTTGAATTTTTATTTAGAGCAGGCAACGAGATGGATTAAGGCAGGCATTGTCAAAGTCAGGGGCGCGACCCGCAGGCGGGTGTCGGGAGGGTCGCGGTGCTCCCGTTGCGGCGATCCCGATCACGCAAATCAGCCGCAGCAGCTGGCTTTTAATAATGCCAGCTGCAAGCGGCCTTCAAAATGGCCAGGAACAGATTTTAAAAATTCGGCCCACTGCGCATGCATGCCCGATCATCAGTGCGCATGCGCAAAATGTGATTTTGTTTTATATGGTCGCAGCCTTTTTTTTCCAAGTTCGGGGGGCCAAATGGACCACTGGGGCCAAAGAGACCCAAAACTATTTCCTCCATTTTTGTCAGCAACAAACAAGGTAAGAGAAAATGGTGGGTCGCGCAGGTCGGCCGGCGTGGGCCGCAAAGGTAGACTGCTGTGGGCTGTGAAGGTCCGCCGGCATGGGCCGCAAAGGTCGGCCGGCATGGGTAGTGAAGGTCAGCTGGCGTGGGTCGCGAAGGTCGGCCGGCGTGGGCCGCAAAGGTCGGCCGGCGTGGGTCGCGTAGGTCGGCCGGCGTGGGCCGCAAAGGTCGGCCGGCGTGGGCCGCGTAGGTCGGCCGGCGTGGGCCGCGTAGGTCGGCCGGCGTGGGCCGCGTAGGTCGGCCGGCGTGGGCCGCAAAGGTCGGCCGGCGTGGGCCGCAAAGGTCGGCCGGCGTGGGCCGCAAAGGTCGGCCGGCATGGGTAGCGAAGGTCGGCCGGCGTGGGTCGCGAAGGTCGGCCGGTGTGGGTCGCAAAGGTCGGCCGGCGTGGGTCATGAAGGTCGGCTGGCTTGGGCTGCGAAGGTCGGCCGGCGTGGGTTGCGAAGGTCGGCCGGCATGGGTAGCGAAGGTCGGCCGGCGTGGGTCGCGAAGGTCGGCCGGCGTGGGTCGCGAAAGTCGGCCGGCGTGGGTCGCGAAGGTTGGCCGGTTGGTAAAAATGGGTCCCCGGAAAAAAAGTTTGAAAAACACTGGATTAGGGGCTTGCCCGTGCATTGCCCATTGGCTTTGTAACTCTGAGAAAGGAATTTTATTTTTGTGAAAGGCTGTGGTGGGGAAGGATGGGGTAACTGTTTAACTGCTGCCCAAGACCTGCCTAATACAGTTATCAGTCAGGTTAATGAATTAGCAAAAGGCCCACCTATTTCAGTGTGCAAGGCAGCAACATCGGCGGTGGGCATTTTCAGGCAGTATATGCCAGGCATCGAATGAACCGCCTAGCTGGTGACCCTTAAAGGGATTTTTCTTTTGTTGCCTGGATGAAAAGAGTTCAACCTTCAGGCCAGAAGACGGTAAAATATTCCCCCCCTTACCCCCTTCCAAAGACATTGGCTCGTACTATGAGACCATTCCAGAGATGCCAGAAACCCTCTTTTAATTCTTGCGGCGACCCTTTGTGGCTGAGTTTAGACAGCGAGTCTCAGCAAGTTAGACATTTAAAGAAAACTTGGTGCACTGAATTACCTTAGCAAGAAACAGGCCAGTCTGTGATTGCCTGGTGATATTGCAGCATTACAGAGACCCTGTAAACACAAGATAGTTTGTGCACAGCTCTTTACCTGGTGTATTCTGTTTTCTGGTGCTGGTTTCGTCCCCTAAATCTGTCACTCTCCTCCCCTGAGCCTCTCCTTATGTTTCCTGTCCACAAATTGGCTGCCACATTTCCTACAGTACAACGGTGACTAAATGCACTTCAATAGCTCTTCCATTGGCTGTGACGTGCTTTGGGACGTCCTGAGATTGAAAGAAAAACACTGTAAAACAGAAGTCTTTTTTTTAAACTCTGAAATATTTCTCCTTCACCGAGTTTTTGGTCACCTGCTTAAAATCTCTATGTGGCGCAGTGTCGATTTGTGCCTCTGTTGAGGGCGCTGTCTCAATGCAAATTGTTGATCTTATTGCCGCTAGGCTTTGGATCGAACCTACGGGACAAGGAAAACAGGATTACATTGCGGTCTCCTCTACATAGGGCAGGTCAAACGCAGACTGGGTGACTGCTTTGCAGAACACCTTTACTCAGTTTACAAGCCTGACGCCCAACCTTCCTGTCTCTCTTGCCATTTTACCTCAGCACCTTGCTCTCATGTCTGTCCTTGGCCTGCTGCCATGCTCCAGTGTTAGCCTGGCACAAGCTGGAGGAGCAACATCTCATCTTCTGGTTGGGCACATTGCAGTCCTCAGGGCGCACGATATATTCAAGAGGCGGCTGGATATAGCACTTGGTGAGACTGGGATCAAAGGCTATGGGGAGAAAGCTTGATTAGGCTGTTGAGTTGGATGATCAGCCATGACCGTGATGAATGGCGGAGCAGGCTCGAAGGGCCAAAAGGCCTCCTCCTGCTCCTATCTTCTATGTATCTATACCACAATTTGATTTCGGCTGCTTTAGATTGTGACCGTTCTCCTCCATCTTAAACCCCCTCCTTTCTTATCTTTTCCTTTTTTAAAATATTCCATACATGTATTGCCTTGATGCTAAAGAGCCCCGCCCCCTCTCATACCAGGCCATCTGTCATTTGTTCTAAGGTTGCCACTTTTTGCTGCAATTTCTTTTGTTTTAACATTCTCCCTCCTTTCAGTTCCAACGAAGGATTCAGACTCGAAGCATTAACCCTGTTTCTCTCCTGAGAGCAGGGACCCGCTGAGTTTTCCAGTTTCCTCTGTTCTTGTTTCACATTGAACGTGTTTCTACAATAGGAACAGGGCGCTGGATTCTCCGTTTCAGAAACCGGGACTGAATCGGTGGACGTCTATGACAGCAACATTGGCACCTCTCCCGGACCAATTCATCAACCGTTAATGGGCTCGCACCGGCACCACGTGGAGCACGATCGACTCCAATGAAAAATGGTGTCGGAATCGCCGGGTGACACTCAAGAGGCTGACAAGCTGCAACCGCATATGAGCCCTGAACTCCCCACACACACTCATCCCAGCCAACAAGATGGCAGCACGGAGAGCGGTATCTTGGTTCACTGGCCCTGAACTCGAGACGCTGCTGGATGCCTTGTCCGACAAGCAGGATGCAGAGGAAGGCAAAGATGAGCAGGACACGAGGCCTGGACAGGCACAGGAGGCCGCACAACGTGTGCATCAGGGCCGGCGTGCACAGGACACTCAAATCGACTCCAGCTTCACCGATTAGAGGGCCTAGCCATTGGCATGAACATCCCGTATCACCCCCTACCATGAACACCACTCCCCATCCCTCACAACCTTCTGACAGAGACCTGAGGCAGGTTGAAATATTGTGAACATGTGTTTATTGTGCAACTGTGAACATTTATATACAGGTTTGTGCCCTAGCCCCTATCGCTAGCCTATGTGTTATACCCATGACAACTTACCTGGCATCTACCTTTCTGGCCTTATGGGCCCTAATGCTACACCTAGGTGGGTCCCCAGGTGGTACATCAGGAGTGGAGGCAGCCTTCTGCGATTCCTGTCCTCTCACCTAGGTCTCCTTTGACCGCCGTCTTCTGGGGCGACTGGGATGGATGGGCCTGGCTCCTGCTCGGGTGTCCACGGTGGCGTGGCACTGCCCTGTTCTGCCCATCAGATGTGCCAGGGACAGGAGGATAGGCGGGGGAGTTGGAGATGCTGTGGCGTGTTGCCAATTTATCTCTACTATTAGGTCTTTACTCTGGCTCTGTTCCAATTAGGGCAATCAGTGGATTTGCCGTCTTTCTATATTGTCTATGTCCGAATGCTTAGAGTCGCCAGGTATCGAATGATACCACCACAAGTTTCAACCGGCTATCAATCAAAGAGCCAAACACCAGTTAGTTAGTTCCAGGTCAAGGGTACTTTATTTACAGACAATCAATCATGCAACATAAACACTACTAGTTAACTACACCTATTACTAAGACAACCTGTACTTAACTTCGGGCACCCGGCTTAGGTCAGGAAACAGTGGCCGCTGTTCAATTCTGGATCTCTTGGGTTCGAAGGGGTAACTGCTGCTCGGCTGGGCTCATCCGTCTGCTGGTGGGCGTTGAACTCGAACTTGCTTCTGGCGTTGCTGCGATTGGCGATGGCCGTGACCGGGGTACCAAGGCCAAAAGGGAGCGAGCATATGGCGAACTCGGGCTGGGGGGGGGGTTGCGCTCTTTTGGGCGGTCCTTCGATTTGGGCCTTCCTAATTGGGTGATCCCTGATCACTCCCTCGATTCCTTAGCCAATAAATGGACGGGGATCTGGATGACTGGGCGTGTCCCAAGCGGTCACTGATCCCGTTGTTTGCGTTTCCCTTGGTCAGGGAGTGGCGCCGAAATGTCTGGGACTGTCCCGGTTGCTGGAGTACCAGTCCTTTGTTTTGGGGGAGATGGGCCATCACCTGCTAATCGGCCTGAATAACATGCTACTGGGATGGAGTTTTGATGCCGTCTGGACTTTGCTGACAAATATGCATTTCAGGCTCTGAGCCTGCCTGATTCTTGGCTTGTCCATTTTACCCGTCAGCCTTTGCGAGTTGCTCCGTGCTTAGTTGGAAGTGGCCATCCCAGATGGCTACAGGTGCTCTGGCACGTCCCCTGCGGGAGTCACCGGCACGGGCTTCATTGCTTCCTCCTTCCTCGGGGTGCCCAATAGCCCCCAGGCTACTCCATGGGACAGGGGTGAGAGCGGAGCTAACCCTGAGACATCCCCGCCACCTGGCGTTGCCAGCCCTGGAGACCCGCTCCCGTCTCAACCAGGATTTCAATGCTCCCGGTTATGGAGAACAAGGAGTAGATGACCTCCCTCTGGGACTGCTGCCGCATCACGCTGTGACTCTGCCATTACCTTCTGAGTTGATGGCACATCAGCCAGCACCCAGGCAATGCCGCTAACGCCCTCAGCAATGGCCCCCTCTCACTGGGCCACGCTCTGGAACGCCGCTGCAATGTCCAGGTGGCCCTGGTACATGGCTGCCTGAGACAGGGCAGCCTGTCCTTGACCTCCGCCTGCACAGAATGCCCCAGGCCTTGGACATCTTGACCCATGGGCAAAACCTTCACACCCCCCCCCCCTCCACCCCCCCAAGGCCTCCACTGTGGACGCCACCCTTGCGGTGTTGGCCTGGGTGGCACGCATGGTCGGCACCAACTCCTGGTCCTGCATTTGCTGGACCCCTCCAACTGCACCTGCAGGTGCACGCTGGCATCCCCCGCATGCAATCCCCGGCTCTGTGACTGCGTCTCCACCATCGATGGGTCAGCCCTTTCCAGAAGCCCAAAACCCACCTGGCAGCTAGTCCCTGTGGTTGGGCTGCCCGTCTGCCCCCTTGGGAGCTCCTACCGCCACCTGATGCGGTGCACGTGTGTGGTGCGCACCAGATAGTGCCCCAGGAGCCTCTTCACTGACATGCCCAACCCAGGTGAGTGTCTCTGGGATGCTGGCGGGTGTAAACAGCTGTGTCGGGAAGTCAGTGTCGTCTCGGACTGGTGCTCCGGGGTACGGCGGGCTGCGGATCGTGGGCTCCCATGGCTGTCTGTGTCCTCGTCCTCACTGCTATCCACTTGGGTTTGGGGTTAGGGGACACCAGGGGGGCCCACCTCATCACCAGGAGATCCTGCAAGACACAAGATATGATTGCATGGCGATTTGGGGTGGAGGTGGGGGGGGGGGGGGGGGGGGGGGTGCGCGGTGGTGGTGTTGGGGTGGTTGTGGCTGCCCTCTCCCTGGGCCCATCGACCAGGTTCAGTGCCCACTGCTCTGCTGCGGTGAGGGGCCGCAGGTCTGGTGGTTTCCCCTCTCCTGGCGAGCGTGGGCCGCCTTTTCCGGGGGCAGGAGGGTAAAACGCAGTGATAAGCAGTTGGATGCATACAGCACAGGGGGGTGGGTCGCTGGTGGCCTTCGTGGCCAGGGCACCCAATCATGGTGGCCGGTATGGGTGCTGGGATATGGTGCAGAGTGGGGGTTCAGTCACCCTTCGGGTGGGAGGGGGAGGGGTGAGGTTATGGGTGTGTTATACGGGGGGCTGGTGTCAGGGGCACAGTGCTGCCTATTCACCCTGGCTGTCCTGAGAAGGTTGTGCAGTTTTGTCCTGCGCTGCTGGCCGGTCCTGGCGGTGTTGCCCACAGCACTCACGACCTCTTGTTCCTGCGCCCAGGTGGGTGGCAACCTCCTTCCCACCCCGGGGGTACAGGACAGCCTCTCCTCCGCGGCATCCAGCAGCGTCTCGAGTTCAGGGTCAGTGAACCAAGATACCGCTCTCCGTGCTGCCATCTTGTTGGCTGGGATGAGTGTGTGTGGGGAGTTCAGGGCTCATATGCGGTTGCAGCTTGTCAGCCTCTTGAGTGTCACCCGGCGATTCCGACACCATTTTTCATTGGAGTCGATCGTGCTCCACGTGGCGCCGGTGCGAGCCCATTAACGGTTGATGAATTGGTCCGGGAGAGGTGCCAATGTTGCTGTCATAGACGTCCACCGATTCAGTCCCGGTTTCTGAAACGGAGAATCCAGCGCCCTGTTCCTATTGTAGAAACACGTTCAATGTGAAACAAGAACAGAGGAAACTGGAAAACTCAGCGGGTCCCTGCTCTCAGGAGAGAAACAGGGTTAATGCTTCGAGTCTGAATCCTTCGTTGGAACTGAAAGGAGGGAGAATGTTAAAACAAAAGAAATTGCAGCAAAAAGTGGCAACCTTAGAACAAATGACAGATGGCCTGGTATGGGACACCCTCCCAGGGACAGGTGCCAGTGGTACCGGTGGCTCGTGCTACCCATGCCAGCGGTACACTCCGCGGCCCCTTTCCGGTGCCCTCCTGCAAGGCTACTGTGGCCACTGCCCTTGGGTGGGCCGCATAATCCCCCGCATGTGGGTGGCGGCCGGTTGGGGGGGGTTGATGGGAGTTGGCGGGATGGAGGATGGGGGGGTGGAATGCAGGGCTGTACCCATACAGCCAGTGTCACTGCACAACCACAGGCCGCGGAGGGCGCTCAGTGGGTGGCGCAGCAAGTTGGCCTTGCATGCCACGGTAATGGCAGTCCATGCCTGGACTTCCTGGTCCCGTGGGGGTCACCCTGACCCTGAGACCCCCCCCCCCCCCCCCCCCCCCCAACCCTGCCAACAGCAGTTCCGGCAGCCCACGGTCACACCTCTGCATGTCCACCTCCTCCCCCCCCCCCCCCCCCCCCGGCTCATCAGCCACGGCGCCTGTTTCCTGATTTTTGAAACCACAAGTGAAACCTGCTATCGGGGTTTCCTCCCGGTGGAGGCGGAGCATCGCTTGGCCGTGGAGAATACCAGGTCAGGCCCGCTAATGATATGCAAACGGCGTTTACTGTACTGTGCAGAGTACAACGCATTGACGCCGCTGTCGAAGCACGTGGGCGTCCGGCGCATGTCTCGATTCTGGCTTCATGACCGATTATCCGTCCTTCGCCGTTCCTGATTTCGGCGTCGGCCGACAGAGTATCCCGCTCAGGGTTTTAGGAAGACCTGCTCTGTACTATACTGGCTGTATAGCACTTTGTGAGCACCTGCTACTTTTGAAACTTTGGACAGCTCTAATTTCACCTCATCAAATCTGATGGAGAAGCGGCTTCTTTTATCCAATTTGCTCTTGGCACACTATGACCGGAGACATCATGCACAGACCAATCACTGCCTTTTTAACAGATTGTTGACAGGGACTGAATGAAGTGGCAGTACTGTCTATAGTCCCATTAACAGGCTATTCTCAATAGGCCCTCAATAGGTTTGGACAGGCCTTCCTGTTTCCAGAAGGGGCCGAGATGCACATCACACGCCCCAATAATTTCTTAAATCCCCCAATAATTTCTTAAAGGGATACTGCCTTAAACAAAAACAGATCACAAACGAAACTTAAAACACCCAAGCCAAAAGCTGATTTAGGGTCGATAAGGCACCTCAGTCCCCACCAGGCACGGAAGGCCTTGGACACCACCTGCGTCCTCTCCAAGGCCACCCACCTGCAAATGTAACCGTGGTATAGGGACAGACAGTCGGATTGGAAGTCCCCCTCAGTCGCCTGCTGTCCTAACCTTTCGATTGCAAGTTTGACCAAGGCCCAGGAGCAGGTTCACGAGGAGCTTTTCCTCCTCCTCCCTCCGCACCGGGTGATCCGCTTTTTGTTAATCTCCAACAACTCAATGAAATTTGCAGAGGGAACTGACCAGCAATGATCAATGAGAATCTGCGTACACTGTTAAAGTAATTGGCTCTCGTTTGCTTCGTGGAAGAAACAGAAAGAGTGAGACACTTTTTTTTTCAGTAAGTAGTAAACTTTGCAATACAGTCGTGGGGCGGGGGGTGGGTGGGGGTGTTGGTGGGGGGTAGGCCTCCGCACCTGTTTAAACAAACTCGGGGGGGAAAGAAGAGATGGCTTTGTACTCTGCAGTCCCAATGTACAAAAAAGTATATGTTTGAGTCCAGCAGAAGCTTAGCACAAGCCTACATCTTGAAGTCGATTATTTGTGTTTCTCTGGAAGAGTTTTTGTGGGGTCTACTAGATCCACAGAGCCACGAGCCAAGAAAAGCAGACCCAGCCTGGCCACCCCCATCGAGCAATGTTT
Source organism: Scyliorhinus canicula (assembly GCF_902713615.1). Lineage (NCBI taxonomy): Eukaryota > Metazoa > Chordata > Chondrichthyes > Carcharhiniformes > Scyliorhinidae > Scyliorhinus > Scyliorhinus canicula. The sequence goes on from NC_052161.1 coordinate 10,000,117, forward strand.
AGGGCAGATGAGAGTCAATATTACTTCCTTGTTAAAATGACATGCTTTCAATTTATTTACACTGAGGAGAGTACATGTCTAATAGGCACTTTTCTGTACTCGAAAGTGAAAGACAAGAACAGTAGCCACCGCGCTGTGCAGTTGCCCGTGACTTACCCACCGTTTGTTTGATGCTGAATGATTTCTGCTGTGAGTTCCATGACATGTTTTGGAGGTAGGGCTCCCCTTTGTGGCCTGCTGCCGATATCAATGGGGCTGTGCAACACCCCCCAGCGAAATCCACCCACCCTCTGGCCATTTTGCCAGCTAGTCTGGGGACAGCGGAAGACCCGGTGTCCACGGTAGGAGTCAGGGGCTGGTTTAGCTCACAAGGCTAAATCGCTGGCTTTTAAAGCAGACCAAGCAGGCCAGCAGCACGGTTCGATTCCCGTACCAGCCTCCCCAGACAGGCGGCGGAATGTGGCGACTAGGGGCTTTTCACAGTAACTTCATTGAAGCCTACTCGTGACAATAAGCGATTTTCATTTTCAGGTGGGTTCCCCACCTCCAAGGCAAAGGCTGACGGAGGCTCACCCCACTCGCCCTGCCTGCCCAGCCAGCCAATCCCAGCCCTGCATCGTTGGTGGTCCCCTCTTTCATGGTGTGAGTCGCCCAAGTTCTTCCTGCCCAAGTGGAATGTGCGGTTGGGAGAAATCGGAAAAACTGCAAAGTTGATTTACGGTGCCACACACACACACACACACACACCTCAGAGAATCCACTTGATGTATTTCAATACCGCAGAATGCTGTAGTGTCCCTTTCTGAGGGAATCATTTTCCGAATGGTTGCACATTGCTCGCGTTGTGTATTTTTGCTTATGTCTCACCTGCAAGTTTGGAAATTGGATTGGGCTGCCCCTGGTTTGTGGGTGCCTAGTTCTCCATCACAGCAGACCAGGAACCAGATGGAAGTGTGCTGCCTGCCACCAAGAGTAAAGGAGGCCATACTCCGGAAAATTGACTTAGCTCCTTTGAATATTTAATTAAGGAGCCTAACTATCTTGTTTGAACCTCCTCAGTTCTGAAGAAGGGCCATACAGATTTATAATAATAATAATAATTTTTATTATTGTCACAAGAGGACTTACATTAACACTGCAATGAAGTTACTGTGAAAATCCCCTAGTCGCCACAGGGTACACAGACGGAGAATTCAGAATGTCCAAATCACCTAACAAGCACGTCTTTCGGGACTTGTGGGAGGAAACCGGAGCTCCCGGAGGAAACCCACGCAGACACGGGGAGAAGATGCAGACTCCGGACAGACAGTGACCCAAGCCGGGAATCAAACCTGGGACCCTGGCGCTGTGAAGCGTCAGTGCTAACCACTGTGCTACCGTGCCGCCCATTACTTCTGTTTCTCTCTCCACAGATGCTGTCAGACCTGCTGAGCATTTCCAGAATTTTCTGTTTTCATTGCGATCCGTCGCTGGGACTGACCACCGGCCAGCTGCTTTGCTGTATCGTCACCTATGGATTGGATTGAGATGAGCAGTGGAGTTTGGCAGTACTGAAGTTTCTGCTAATTGGGTGTTGTATCTGTGCCTTTTCAGCTGGATGTTGTGTAACCCAGGATATAATAAAGAAACGCAGTGAGCTCTCTTGGTGACTCCCACCATCAGAAATTAATCCAACGGACCATTTATTGATCACTGTGCTTGTGCCTAAAATGGCTGCTGCACCTGCCTACAAAGTGAAAGCCAACCTTTCAATCTAAAGTGATCAATCGTTTATGAATCCAATTGGACGTTTGTGAGAGCTGTGAAAAAGGATTATGTTGATCCATTGGGAAAGATCTGCTGTCGACCGTAATCATAGATCATAGAATTTATAGTGCAGAAGGAGGCCATTCGGCCCATCGAGTCTGCACCGGCTCTTGGAAAGAGCACCCTACCCAAGGTCAACACCTCCACCCTATCCCCATAACCCAGTAACTCCACCCAATACTAAGGGCAATTTTGGACACTAAGGGCAATTTATCATGGCCAATCCACCTAACCTGCACATCTTTGAACTGTGGGAGGAAACCGGAGCACCCGGAGGAAAGCCACACACACACGGGGAGGATGTGCAGACTCCGCACAGACAGTGACCCAAGCCGGAATCGAACCTGGGACCCTGGAGCTGTTAAGCGATTGTGCTATCCACAATGCTACCGTGCTGCTCAATACGAATGAAAATCGGGCAGTGCAAAGATGTGCAGGTAAGGTGGATTGGCCACGCTAAATTTCCAATTAATGTCGTGATCAATATGCTGAGCTCTGGGGATAGAGCGGGGAGTGGGCCTTGGTGAAGTGCTCTTTTGGAGGGTCAGTGAGGACTCGCTGGACTGAATGGCCTTCTTCTGCACTTGTAGGAATCTTACGGGTTCTATCTGTAATTCTCAATGTAGGTTTTATGTCCCAGGACCACAAGGTGTATCTATCCCTATGAGCTGGGTATCATTAATGGCACATCTGGAACACTGCAGAATCAGGGTTCTACAAAAGGTTGGCAGACAAGGATATGCAGGAACTATTTTATCTTGCCTGGAGGTGCATCTGGGTTTGATGACACAAATCAGCCTTTTTTGGGGCAGGTGAGGGTGAGAGTGTTAAATAGGTTGAGGAGGGAGCGTTTTGGTGCTTTGAAAACAGTAGTTGGGGGGCTGTATTTACCTTAACTGTGATATATACTAAAGGTGCTTAACACAGTTGGTAGTGCTTTCTGTTGGGGTATTGAGGAAGTGTTGCATTGTCAGAGATGTTATCAGTTTAAGATTGATGGAAGAAGAACTGAGGGATGAAAGAAACTCTTTGGGGGCGATTCTCCAATTTGGAGCCCAAGTGTTCGCGCCATCGTGAACGCCGTCGGCGGCCCCGCCGATTCCTGCAGCCGGCACCGCACCGGCACAAATGGCGCCGATTCTCCGCACCTCAGAGAATCGCGCGCCGGCGTCGGGGAGTCGTGGCGCGGTTGCGGCAATTCTCCGGCCCGGCGCGGGGCTCGGAGAATCGCCCCCTTTATATCTCCCTAAAAGAAAGAATTGGGAAGACAAGAACAGGAGTCAGTCATTCAGCCCCTCAAGCCTACACCACAATGCAACCAGATCATAGGGTACATTAACTCCATTTATTCACCTCAGCTCCATTTCCCTTGCTTCCACCTTGCAGAGGAAAGTCTACCTATCGCAACCTTGAGAGCGCCAGTTAACCTAGCACCCTGAACCTGTTAAAGAAGCAAATTCCAGATTTCTGCTGCTCTTTGTGTGAAAGAAATCCTCCCTAATTGCCCCCTCATTTTCAGATTATGCCCCTTTGTTCTTGCCTGCCTCAGTTACAGGGACATGGCAGGACTATACATCTCAATTTCAACGCCATGAGGATTAAGGGTGGAGCAAATGGTTTGTCAACAGCAAAGCATGTCAGCAGTAACACGGCAAAAAAAAAAGGCAGGGATGAGAAAACTTGTAACGGAGAGAATTCAATGCTCAGAGTAGGAAATCTTATCAGCAGGTGGATTATAAAATTGTCACATTTTGATAGAGGATCTACACCAAAAAAAGGCAGGCAGGCATTCCCTGCACAGATATTATCGATCCTGTTACATATCTCCAATATTATTTTAATATGGTTATAAAGATGTGTTATGTAGAATATTAGTTTGGAACGTAAACATGATGTAATACTTTGTGTTCCTGCAACAGTCACAAAATTGTTTACATAATCAATAATCAGTGTGATAGGGTGGGCTCGATTAAATTACATTCTTTGATATTATTCACTAGTTCACAGTTTTGGAATAATCATGTAGCTGTCCAAATTTGTAAAACTGTCACAAAAACAGAATGAAGAATATAATAGGAAATTCTGGAAAAGACTAATGTAAATACATGGAAATCTATATGTATGTCTGTATAAATGGATGTATATCATTTAAAAAAAAAAATTTTTTTTTTAGATTATCCAATTATTTTTGCCAATTAAGGGGGCAATTTAGCATGGCCAATCCACCTACTCTGCACATTTTTGGATTGTGGGGGCGAAATCCACGCAGACACGGGGAGAATGTGCAAACTCCACACGGACAGTGACCCAGAGCCGGGATCGAACCTGGGACCTGAGCGCCGTGAGGCAGCTGTGCTAACCACTAGGCCACCGTGCTGCCCATGGATGTATATCATGATCTAGACCTTTCATTCCCACTGCTGAAGCCTGTTTGTTTACCTATGTAGTTTCATGAATCGTTCATTGGGTTATTTTGTTGCCCCCCCTCCAAATTTTGCCACTCTGGACCAATGTTTTTCAAACTATTTTGCCCAAGACCCTTTTTTACCAAACGGGCATCCTTTGCGACCCACGCCGGCCGGCCTTCGTGACCCATGCTGCGTGAACTTCGCGACTGACTTTTTTTGCTTACCTTCAATGTGACAGGTGAGCCTGCTTGGTCACAATCTCACTTGCTTTGTCATTCAATGTTATGTTTCTGCTCAGGGCTTCAGCTAGTGATTTAAGTTTTCGCTGCATCCTTTGAAAAAAATCAAGACGTTTGTCCTCAAACTCACGGCTGCATGGTAGCACAGTGGCTAGCACTGTGGCTTCACAGTGCCAGGGCCCCAGGCTCGATTCCCCGCTGGGTCACTGTCTGTGTGGAGTCTGCACGTTCTCCCTGTGTCTGCATGGGTTTCCTCCGGGTGATCTGGTTTGCTCCCACAGTCCAAAGATGTGCAGGTTAGGTGGATTGGCTATGCTAAATTTCCCTTCGTGTCCAAAAATGTCAGGAGGGGTTATTGGGTTACGGGGATAGGGTGGAAGTGAGGGCATAAGTGGGTCGGTGCAGTCTCGATGGGCCAAATGGCCTCCTTCTGCACTGTATGTTCGATGACGAACTCACCATACTTAGTCTTGAAATGTTTTTGAAGTTTTGAGGATTTAATCTTTCATTTGCCAGTACTTCCCTGCATATAACGCACATGGGCATTGCAACCAGATTTGCATTGGCACAATTAATAAAGCCATTAATAAAGCAATTAATAAAGACTGGGACTGTACTCGTTGGAATATAGAAGGATGAGGGGGGGATCTTATAGAAACATTTAAAGTTATGAAGGGAATAGATAGGATAGATGCGGGCAGGTTGTTTCCACTGGCGGGTGACAGCAGAACTAGGGGACATAGCCTCAAAATAAGGGGAAGTAGATTTAGGACTGAGTTTAGGAGGAACTTCTTCACCCAAAGGGTTGTGAATCTATGGAATTCCTTGCCCAGTGAAGCAGTTGAGGCTCCTTCATTACATGTTTTTAAGGTAAAGATAGATAGTTTTTTGAAGAATAAAGGGATTAAGGGTTATGGTGTTCGGGCCGGAAAGTGGAGCTGAGTCCACAAAAGATCAGCCATGATCTCATTGAATGGCGGAGCAGGCTCGTGGGGCCAGATGGCCTACTCCTGCTCCTAGTTCTTATGTTCTTATGTTCTTATACCTCAATAAATCTTCTTTATACTGCTTTGTTTTCGATTTCAGCTTCTTCTTAATGGGTTGATCATCAGAGGCCCTGGAGCTCACACCAGCTTTGTCCTGCCGTGAACTCTCCTGAGAAGCTCTCTCCAGCAGATTCAGTTGTGAGACCCTGGCTGGTTTGTGCCTGACCCTCTCTTCCTTATTACAAACTGATCAGCCTTCAGTTCTTCACACACTCCTGTTGTTTGCTTGCTGGCAGCTACAAAATGGAGGAATCTCTCCTCCAGGATTATGCAGCCCAAGCACGGAACATGTGTTGAGTTTCTTCAGAGTTATTGGAGCTGAATTCATCCAGGTAAATGTAGAGCATTCCATCGCACTCCTGGCTTTTCCTTGTCTAAGGTGAACAGGCGTTGGGGAGTCAGGAGGTGAATTACTCGCTGCAGGATTCCCATCCTCTGACAGTACTTACATGGTTGATCCCTCTCAGATTCAGGTCAATGATAACCCCCTGTCTGTTGATTATCAGGGACTCAGAGATGGTTCTTCAGGGTTGGCTAGTTGGCCCAAGAATGCTAGCATGGGCTGTTATGTTTAAAAAACATCCTTGTATATTTTCAGATCTTTGTACATCTCAGAAGCTGAACACTTGGGCAGCACGGTGTCACAGTGGTTAGTATTGCCGCCTCACGGCGCTGAGGTCCCAGGTTCGATCCCGGCTCTGGGTCACTGTCCGTGTGGAGTTTGCACATTCTCCCCGTGTTTGGGTGGGTTACACCCCCACAACCCAAAGATGCGCAGGTAGGTGGATTGGCCACGCTAAATTGCCTCTTAATTGGAAAAAATTAATTGGGTAATCTAAATTTTTCTTTTCAAAAGCTGTACATGAGGTTGTATTTCTGCTTCCCTCCAGATTGCCGTCTCTTAGTCATGTGACATTGCATCACAGTTACATCAACATCAGATACGCTTGATGTTAACTCTTTACTCTGAAAGGACTGATGTGGAGATGCCGGCGTTGGACTGGGGTGAGCACAGTAAGACGTCTTACAACACCAGGTTAAAGACCAACATGTTTGTTTCAAACACTAGCTTTCGGAGCACTGCACGGAGGCTAAAACAGGCAAGGCCAACAGATTTCCTTCCCGAAAGGGCATTAATGTTTTTATAACAAATTCATGTTCACTATTACTAAGACTAGCTTTTAATTCCATTGTGGGATTTGAACCCATGTCCCCAGGACATTAACCTGGGCCTTTGGATGACTAACCACTAAAAAATGACAAACAGCAGCAGCCCCAAAACAGATCCTTGTGGCACACCACTAGTAACTGGACACCAGTCAGAACATTTCCCATCAACCACCACCCTTTGTCTTCTATCGGCTAGCCAATTTCTGATCCAAACTGCTAAATCACCCTGAATCCCATGCCTCTGTATTTTCTGCAATAGCCTACCGTGAGGAACCTTATCAAACGCTTTACTGACATCCATATACACCACATCAACTGCTTTACCTTCGTCCACCTGTTTGGTCACCTTCACAAAGAACTCGATAAGGTTTGTGAGGCACGACCTACCCTTCACAAAACCATATCTCTAATCAAATTATTCCTTTCCAGATGATTATACATCCTATGTCTTATAAACCTTTCCAAGACTTTTGCCACAACAGAAGTAAGGCTCACTGGTCTATAGTTAAAGGGGTTGTCTCTACTCCCCTTCTTGAACAAGAGGACAACATTTGCTATCCTCCAGTCTTCTGGCACTATTCCTGTAGACAAAGATGACTTAAAGATCAAAACCAAAGGCTCAGCAATCTCCTCCCTAGCTTCCCAGAGAATCCTAGGATAAATCCCATCCGGCCCAGGGGACTTATCTATTGTCACACTTTCCAGAATCGCTAACACCTCCTCCTTATGAACCTCAAGCCCTTCTAGCCTAGTAGCCTGTATCTCAGTATTCTCCTCGACAACTTTGTCTTTTTCCTGTGTGAATACAGATGAAAAATATTCATTTAGCACCTCTCCTATCTCCTCGGACTCCACACGCAACTTCCCACTACTGTCCTTGACTGGCCCTACTCTTACCTTAGTCATTCTTTTATTCCTGACATATCGATAGAAAGCTTTAGGGTTATCCTTGATCCTACCTGCCAAAGACTTCTCATGTCCTCGCCTGGCTCTTAGCTCTCTCTTTAGAGCCTTCCTAGCTAACTTGTAACTCTCAAGCGCCCTAACTGAACCATTACGTCTCATCTTTACATAAGCCTCCTTCTTCCTCTTGACAAGTGTTTCAACTGCTTTAGAAACCCATGGTTCCCTCGCTCGACTACTTCCTCGCTGCCTAACAGGTACATACTTATCAAGGACACGCAGTAGCTGTTCCTTGAACATGCTCCACATTTCCATTGTGCCCATCCCCTGCAGTTTTCCTCTCCAGCCGATGCATCCTAAGTCTTGCCTCATTGCATCATAATTGCCTTTCCCCCAGGTATAACTCTTGCCCTGCGGTTTATACCTATCCCTTTCCATCGCTAAAGTAAACGGAATCGAATTGTGGTCACTATCACCAAAGTGCTCACCTACCTCCAAATCTAACACCTGTCCTGGTTCATTACCCAGTACCAAATCCAATACGGCCTCGCCTCTCGTTGGCCTATCTACATACCGCATCAGGAAACCCTCCTGCACACATTGGACAAAAACAGATCCATCTAAAGTGCTCGAACTATAGTTTTTCCAGTCAATGTTTGGAAAGTTAAAGTCCCCCATAACAACTACCCTGTTACTTTCGCTCCTATCCAGAATCATCTTTGCAATCCTTTCCTCTACATCTCTGGAACTTTTCGGAGGCCTATAGAAAAGCCCTAACAGGGTGACCTCTCCTTTCCTGTTTCTTAACTCAGCCCATACTACCTCAGTATTCGAGGCCTCATCAAATGTCCTCTCAGCCACCGTAATACTGTCCTTGACTAACAATGCCACCCCTCCCCCTCTCTTACTACCTTCCCTGAGCTTACTGAAATATCTAAACCCCGGCACCTGCAACAACCATTCCTCTCCCTGCTCTATCCATGTCTCCGAAATGGCCGCAACATCGAAGTCCCAGGTACTAACCCATGCCGCAAGCTCACCCACCTTATTCCGGATGCTCCTGGCATTGAAGTAGACGCACTTTAAACCACCTTCCTTCCTGCCGGTACACTCCTGCAACTTTGAAACCTTACTCATGACCTCACTACTCTCAGCTTCTTGTGTACTGGTGCTACAATTAAGGTTCCCAATCCCCTGCTGAACTAGTTTAAACCCTCCCGAAGAGCATTAGCAAACCTCCCCCCCATGATATTAGTACCCCTCTGGTCCAGGTGTAGACCATCCTGTTTGTAGAGGTCCCACCTACCCCACAATGAGCCCCAATTGTCCAGGAATCTGAAACCCTCCCTCCTGCACCATCCCTGCAGCCACGTGTTCAACTGCTCTCTCTCCCTATTCCTCGACTCGCTAGCACGTGGCACGGGTAACAACCCAGAGATAATAACTCTGTTTGTCCTGGATCTAAGTTTCCACCCTAGTTCCCTAAATTCCTGCCTTACATCCCTACCTATGTCATTGGTACCTATGTGGACCACGACTTGGGGCTGCTCCCCCTCCCCTTAAGGATCCCGAAAACACGATCCGAGACATCGCTGACCCTGGCACCTGGGAGGCAACACACCAACCGCGAGTCTCTCTCGTTCCCAAAGAAGAGCACAGCCAAAGGCAGTCATGGAATATGTCACCCAGAATGGCACGAGACAGCCACTTGAGAGAGGGGCGTGCTGCTCAAACCTAGGCCTGCCCCCCCCCTTAAGACACGGGCCCCAGTGATTAGTGTTGCTCGTTATGCTCTCCTTAATTTGCTCTGTTTTAATTACATTTGCTCAAGAGTCGCCACGTATCTTTTCGATACCGCCACAAGGTTCAAAACCGAATACTGATCAAAGACTCGATACACCAGTTAGTAAGTTTGAAATCAATGCACATTTATTTACACACACAGTCAATTAACAATTAACAGACTACTAAAAGCCTATACTTAGCTTCGGGCGCCCACTCAGTCAGAGGAACAATGGCCGTTGTCCGATTCTGAGGCTGCTGGCTTCGAACTGGTATAGAATAGTAGTTAGGAGCAGAGGGCAGTGAAGAGTTTCAGATACCTGGGGGTGAAGGTGGCCAGGAGTTCGGGGACTCTCCATAAGCTTAATTTTACCAGGCTGGTGGAACAGATGGAGGAGGAATTTAAAAGGTGGGACATGGTGCCGCTCTCGTTGGCGGGTAGAGTGCAGTCCGTCAAAATGACAGTTCTCCCGAGGTTCTTGTTCCTTTTTCAGTGTTTGCCCATCTTTATCCCTAGGGCCTTTTTTAGAAGGGTGACTAGCAGCATCATGAGCCTTGTTTGGGCGCATGGGACCCCAAGGGTGAAGAGGGTCTTCTTGGAGCGGGATAGAGATGGGGGGGGGTGGGGGTGCTGGCGTTGCCCAATCTCTCGGGGTATTATTGGGCGGCCAATGTGTCAATGGTGCGCAAGTGGGTAATGGAGGGGGAGGGGGCAGCATGGAAACGGATGGAGAGGGCGTCCTGTGGAGATACAAGCCTGGGGGCCCTGGTAATGGCGCCGTGGCCGCTCCCTCCCACGAGGTATACCACGAGTCCGGTGGTGGCGGCTACCCTCAAGATTTGGGGCAGTGGAGGCGACATAGGGGAGAAGTGGGGGGCTCGATGGAGGCTCCGTTAAGGGGGAACCATAGGTTCGTCCCGGGGAACATTGATGGGGGATTTCAGGGTTGGTACAGAGTGGGCATCAGACAGCTGAGGGACCTGTTCATTGATGGGAGGTTTGCGAGCCTGGGGGGGTTGGAGGAGAAATTTGGGCTCCCCCCGGGGAACATGTTCAGGTATCTGCAGGTAAAGACATTTGCTAGGCGGCAGGTGGAGGGATTCCCTTCGCTTCCCGCGAGGGGGATGGGCGACAGGGTGCTTTCGGGGGTCTGGGTCGGAGAGGGGAAGATACCTGATATCTACAAGGTTATGCAGGAGGCGGAGGAGGCGTCAATAGAGGAGCTGAAAGCTAAGTGGAAGGGGGAACTGGGGGAACAGATCGAAGACGGGACATGGGCTGATGCCCTGGAGAGGGTTAATTCTTCCTCCTCGTGTGTGCGGCTTAGCCTCATCCAATTCAAGGTGCTGCACCGGGCCCACATGGCTGGGACGAGGATGAGTAGGTTCTTTGGGGGTGAAGACAGGTATGTCAGGTGCTCGGGGAGTCCAGCGAATCATGCCCATATGTTCTGGGCATGCCCGGCACTGGAGGAGTTCTGGAAGGGGGTGGCGAGGACGGTGTCGAGGGTGGTGGGATCCAGGGTCAAGCCAGGATGGGGACTCGCGATTTTTGGGGTTGGGGTGGAGCCGGGAGTGCAGGAGGCAAAAGAGGCCGGTGTGCTGGCCTTTGCGTCCCTAGTAGCCCGGCGAAGGATCTTGCCACAATGGAAGGATGCGAGGCCCCCAAGCGTGGAGACCTGGATCAATGACATGGCGGGTTTCATTACGCTAGAGAAGATCAAATTCGCCCTGAGAGGGTCGGTACAAGGGTTCTTTAGGCGGTGGCAACCTTTTCTCGACTTTCTGGCTCAACGATAGGGTACGGGGACAGTAGCAGCAGCAACCCGGGGGGGTGGGGGGGAAGGGGGAGGGAAAAGGTTGGGGGGGGGGAGCGGACGATGACTATGTTTGTTTATTTAATTTAAATTTATTTTTAAGTTCTTTTGTTGTTCATTGGGGTTGGGGGGGTGGGGGATGGGATACATGCATCGATAAGGTCTGGGGGTGTTACAGTTATTATGGGTTATTTTGTTGCATTTCATTGTTTGTTGTTACGTTTTATATTTTCTGTAAAAAATTCTAATAAAAATTATATTAAAAAAAAATAGTAGTTAGGAGCACCTATCTCATAGTGTGTGTTGACCTTGGACTTACTTGGCTGGTGCTTGGTGGGTCTCTCGTCACTGAGAGCCAAGGCCAAGATGAAGGTGAAGAAGAAGAGAGCGATCTGTCTTTGGGGGCTCCTCTTTATACCCCAAAGGGGCTTCGCGCTCTTTTGGGCGATTCCTGAACTTGGCCCCAATTAATTGGACCATGTCCTAATCATTTCTATTGATTTCTCCAATAAAGGGGTCGTTGCTTGATCGCTGGGCGGGCCCTAGGTGACCGTTGGCCTGCCTTTGTTTTAGTCTCCACTGGCGCCGGGGAGTCTGTCCTGGTACCGATTGCTTAAATGTTTCTCTTTTGTCCCAGGAGATAGCTCATTACTATGCTAATGGCTTGTAGTATCGGTTTTGTCTGGGGGCTGCAAACTCCAATCCACAGGCAAACCTTGCACCTGCTTATTTTCTTAGCACTGTCCAATTTTCCCTTTACTCTTTGCAAGTGTCCATTTTGAAATCGGGACGTGGCCACCCCAGGCACTGTGTAGAACCCTTCTCCGAGTCCTGCTTCCAAGAGGGCATCTCTACTGCACAGGGGTATCAGCGTAGAGTTTTGTACTCAAGCCCTGGAGTGGTCCTTAAACCTAAAACCTTCTGATTCAGAGGCAAGAGTGCTGCCAACTGAGCCACAAGCTGACCCACAGCAGGATTCTAACTGATCTGTGACCGAACGCCATCTAGCTACCTTTTCCCCTTATCCTTTAATATCTTTGGATAACAAAAATCTCATCAACCTCAGATCTAAAATGTACAATTGCCCGAGCACCAGTTGCTATTTTGTGATGAGTGGTAAACTGAGGGGTTCTTCGAATCAGACATTCTGATAAGGTGAATGGTTGGATGGTTGAATTAAATGAAGGTTCCTTTAGCAGCTGGTGAAACACAGCTTTAATCTCTGCCCTGGTGATGTGATGTTATACACAGGATATACGTTTATCAACGCTCAAATAAATGTGAAAGCAACAACCAGCTACAATGCATCCATTTGCAGAAATTTCCAGGATGCTGGTTCCCAACAATCCTTAAGATGGAGGCAGGGCCGAGGGAGCAGAGCGGCTGCCAATAGAGAAAGATGTGTTTCAATTTTCCGGGAATCGTTTGGGTGGTTTTCTGCAATGATGCCCATTTCCTTCCTCAGTATTTCATCCAGACACTTGATACAGAGCGTATTGTCAGTACCATTGGCACTGCCTGGCCCCATTCGTAAACAATTTAGTCTTCTGAGGTTTCTCTTCAGATCTGTATGGTTACCAGATGGATTATGGGCTGGCTGTAAGAGCGCAATGTCTGCAACAGGTGCAATTTAAGTGCTACGTTTGCTGCAATTCCCAGACTCTCAGGTTCATAGGTGGACACCTTGGCCAATAACTGTATTTAATTGTGCCCTGATATGTGGCAAAACATCCCAAGGCGCTTTGCAGGGGTGTTATCAAAGAAAATCTGACACCAAACCACGTGAAGAGATAATTGGACTGGTGAGTGAGAAGTTATACAGAATGGCTGAAAGGAGACATAATCTGAGAGTTTTAGGGAAGAACTTCAAGAATTTAAGACTTGTAGATGAAGGTGCAGTCCCCAATAATGCAACAATAAAAACTGAGGACCCACAGGAGGCCAGAACTGAAGGAACACACAGTGGCCAGGCCAGCCCATGGAGGGATTTGAAAACGTGGATGGGAATTTTCGCATCAAGGAACTGTGGGACCGAGAGCCAATGTAGATCACTGGATACACGGTGCTGGGTGAATGGAACTTGGTGCGAGGCAAGAAATAGGCAGCAGGGCTTTGGGTGAGTTTAAGTTTATGGAACGTACAAAGTGGAGGCTGACAGCCTCCCTAACAGCACGACGGGTATACCTACACCACATGGACTGCAGCGGTTCAAGAGGGCGGCTCACCACCACCTCTCAAACCAGGGATGTCCGTATCCTTTAAATGATTATTTAATTTTAAAAATTTGAGTACCTAATTTTTTTTTTTACAATTAAGGGGCAATTTAGCGTGGCCAATCCACCTACCCAGCACATCTTTGGGTTGTGGGGGTGAAACCCACGCAGACATGGGGAGAATGTGCAAACTCCACATGGACAGTGACCCAGAGCCAGGATCGAACCTGGGACCTCGGCGCTGTGAGGCATCAGTGCTAACTACCGTGCCACCAAGCCGCACACTAAACTAGCATTTAATTGTGGGAAATTTTTGCTCAATCTGTATTGGATGTGAAATGGACATTCAGGAGGCAGATAGAATCAGTAAATATAATATGGATTTAAATTTGTGAGAGTGCAGTGTGGTCCTTTATACAAATTTGGACAAATACAGCCTGAGATTATAATTTGCCCCTCTCGATTGCTACTTTCTCTTGAGATGTCATTGGTGGCTCAATTGGTAACACTATCCCCTGAGACATGAGCACAAAATGCAGGCCCAACAGCTCAGTGCAATACTGAGGGAATGCTACACAGTCAGAGGTGTCAACTTTCAAAGACAATGTGGAGCTGAGGTCCAGTTTGCCCTCTCAGGTGGATGCAGAAGATGCAATAGCCATTCTGTCACAGCAGAGCAGAGCAGTTCATCCAAGTGCCTTGGCCAACCAACATCATAAAAACAAAAATATCCTGGACTTTGGTGAATGCAACTTGACTCCTGGATTCCAACAGTGACTCTGTTTCAAAATACTTCAATTGGCCATGAAGTGCTTTGAATATCCTGGGGTCACGAGAGGAGCCATATAATTTTCTCTTATTATTATACATTGTCTTCTTTAGCTTGAGAAATCTATGATCCCAGCAACTCGGGAACCTGTTTGACACAGTTTGTTTCTCATTGTTTCTCTCTATTAAAGAGATTAGGAGGAGGCAAGCAAGGGCTTTCATCTCTGAAAGCTGATGTTTAAACCTTAGAATCATAAAATAAATGGGCTGCATCACACGTCTAAGTTTCAGACATGAGCATGAACAAACATGTTACTTCAAATGAGAGTTGACAACGCTGAATGACGGCAGAATTTAGGAAATTGAAAATGGTCTTAGTGGAAACATTACCCTTTTTTGCTGTAATACACATTACATTAACTGACGAGACTAGTGATAAAGAGACAAATGCTGGAAACAAGCTCCCACATAAGCTGTTAAAGCATCACTTCATTTCAATCCCAATGTGTCTTTAAACCTGGGGGTCAGCTGCAATTAAAGGCACATCATATATGGCAAAATTGCCGAAAGAATCTGCTTAACATTCAATGGCATTACCATCACTCAACTCCCCTGTTCACAACATCCTGGAAGTTACCACTGACAATTTGGGCCAACAAAATACATTTTTTTCAATTATTTCACAATGTGCGTGTCCTTGGCTAGGCCAGCATTTGTTGCCCATCCCTAACTCCTCTTGAGAAGGTACTGGTGGGCCACATTCCTGAACCACTACAGTCCACATGGTGTAGGTACACCCACTGTGCTGTTAGGGAGGGAGTTTCAGGATTTTGACCCAGTGACGGAACGGCGATATATTTCCAATTCAAGGTGGTGTCAGAATTGGAGGGTAACTCCCCAGCGTGGTGTTCCCACGCATCTGCTGCCCATCTCCTTCCAGATGGTAGAGTAGTGGGTTTGCAAGGTGCTGTTAAAGGAGCTTTGGTGAGTGGCTGCTGTGCATCTTGTAGATTGTACACACTGCTGCCACTGTGATGTGGAGATGCCGGCGTTGGACTGGGGTGGGCACAGTAAGCAGTCTTACAACACCAGGTTAAAGTCCAACAAGGTTTGTTTCAAATCACTAGCTTTCGGAGCACTGGTCCATTTGCCTGAGGCGACTGTTCCTCACTCCTTTCTCGTGGGCGTTTGGATATGGTCAATAAATGCCGCTTTTGCATTTCCCACATCTCAAGAATGAATAAAATAGTATCTTTATCGTGATCACATTTTCTTATATCAGTCAACAGCATTTCCCTGTCCATTCTGTCCAGACCCCTCATCGTTTCAAATCTCCCCTCAGCCTTCTCTTCTCCAAGGAAAAGAGGAACAACAGGTGGGAAACTGGAGAATTATTTGGGCGCTTATTAAATCCACGCAATTAGCAGGAATTTAAAGTAATTGGCAAGAGAAGAAAAGTGATATCAGAAAAAAACTTGTTCTCAAAGTGAGTGGTTAAGGCTTAGAATTCACTACCTGAGAGCGTGGTGGTCGAGGCAGGTTCAATCGAAGCAGTCAAAAGAGAATTCGATTGTTCAGTAAGAAGAATACGCAGGTTTACGGGGATCAGGTGGGAAAATGGCACTAATGAATTGCTCATTCAGCAAGCAGGTGTTGTATTAAGGGCCCTAAATCCTGGATTCCATCCCTAAACCTTGCCCCTCTCTCTGTCTCTTGTCCTTTAAGTCGCTCCTTAACACCTGTGCTCATTGGCTCCCAGATCGAAACATCTCTATTTGAAAGTTCTGATCCTTGTGCGCACAGGCGTGTAACCAGTCAAACAAAATGGATGCTGAGATAGGAAGATGACATTAGAATAGATAACTGTAGGCTTAGTCAAAGAGGTAGAGCAGGAGAGAGAGAGGTAAGAGGCGGAGAGGTTTATGAAGGGAGTTCTGCAGCCAAGGCCTCAAGCAGTGGCCAGTGATGGGGTGAAGGAAATTGGGGAGGCACGAGTGGTAGGAATTGGAGAAGTGCAGAGATCTAAGTTCCAAGCTGGCGATCGGGCGCTGGGGTGCCCTGTACGGGTGCGGTGGGGTGCAGGGGGCCCAAAGACCCCCTTATAGGTGAGTTGGGGCTTTGAGGGGAGGGTTCGGGGGTCGGGATGGGGGGGGGGGGGGATGCCATCCAGGGGAGAGTTCGGGATGCCATTTTTAAATCTCCTCCTGCATTGAGGAGTTTCCATATGGTTAGATCGCGCCCACAGAAAATAGGAGCAGGAGTAGAACATTCGGCCTTTCAAGCCTGTCCGCCATTCATTATGATCATTGCTGATCCTCAATGTCAAAGCTGTACCTCCACACTCTCTCCATCCCGCTGACAAGTTTTGGTTCTATAAATCTATCTATTTCCTTCTTAAATATATTTAGTAATTTCGCCTCCACAGCCTAATGTGTGGGAGAATTCCACAGTTCACCACCATCTAAGTGAAAATATTTCTCCTCATCTCAGTCCTAACGGTCTACCTTGTATCCTGGGACTATGACCGCCTTGTTCTAGACCAGGGGTGGGCAAACTTTTTCGTGCAAGGGCCACATTCAGAAATTCACAATTCACAAAGGGCCGCATAGTATATTAAGTAAAATAATTACTTCACCCGGTTATGATTCTGGGCGCCTCATATAGAACATAGAACAGTACAGCACAGAACAGGCCCTTCGGCCCTCGACGTTGTGCCGAGCAATGATCACCCTACTCAAGACAACGTATCCACCCTATACCAGTAAGTAACCCAACAGCCCCCCCCCCCCCATTAACCTTAAAAAAAAATTTTTTTTTAAAAATAAAAAAAAAAAAAAAAATTTTTTTTTTTTTTTTAAATGACTTGGTGGGCCGCAGAAATACCTTTGGCGGGCCGCATGCGGCCCGCGGGCCGTAGTTTGCCCACCCCTGTTCTAGACCCTCCAGCCAAAGGAAACATCATCCCTGCAGCCAATCTATCCAGCTCTGTCAGTATCTTATACATTTCAGTGAGATCCCCTCTCATTCTTCGAAATTCCCGTGGCATTTATTGTTACCATGGTAACTGTTGTTGTTGTTCCAGTTCCCTGGTTAGGGACCAGAGGATCTTTGTAACTGATGGTCATTCTGTACTCTCTGCAGCTGCTGAGATCCCAAATTCCTGATCGGCCGCTTGTTTCTTTAGTTGTTTATAAGTGTCTGCGGTTGCACTGATATTTTTGGGGTCGGTCACTTCCACCACGTATTAACGAGGTGGCAACTGCACCACGTAGGTCTCAAACTAGCGTGGTACGGTGGCACAGTGGTTAGCACTGTTGCCTCATGCTGCCGAGGACCCGGGTTCAATCCCAGTCCCGGGTCGCTGTCCTTGTGGTGTTTGCACGTTCTCCCCGTGTTTGCGAGTGTTTCGCCCCCACAACCCAAAGATGTGCAGGATTGGCCACACTAAATTGCCCCTTAATTGGAAAAAAATTGGGTACTCTAAATTTATATTATAAAGAGTATGTCAGGGGCAGCACGGTGGCACAGTGGTTAGCATTACTGCCTATGGCGCTGAAGACCTGGGTTCGAATCCCGGCCCTGGGGCACTGTCCGTGTGGAGTTTGCACGTTCTCCCCGTGTCTGCGTGGGTTTCGCCCCCACAACCCAAAGATGTGCAGGCTAGGTGGATTGGCCACGCTAAATTGACCCTGAATTGGAAAAAATAATTGGGGACTCTAAATTAAAAAAAAAAAACAAAAGTATGTCTCAAGCTGCCACACGGGCTGACTCCTGTTGAGAGCACTGAAGGTTTGTACCCTGACTGACTCTCCAATTCTCAACTCTTGCCAATGGTTTGGCAGTCTTGTCAAAATAAAATTTGTCTTACCATTTCACTTTGATCTTTTCACTTATGGCTGTTATTGCTTCTGCCTTAGTAGCTTTTTTACTATTGGAAGAGTAATTTAGGTGTGCTCTAACATTAGTCTTTGGCCTACCTTCAATGCCTTCAGTCAGTGTGTTTCTCCACTCGAGGATTGCCTTGTCGGTGCTAGGTTTGCTTAATTTCATGACGAGTCCTTTGACGATTTTCATTGTCACCTCAGCCTTTCCATTCAACCGGGGATGGTGTGGAGTTGATGTATAATGTTGAATTTCACAAACTTTTGTGAAGTGGCCGATTCTTCACATGTGAACTGAGGGTCATTGTCACTTATCAAAATGTCTGAAATGACCGAAGTATTCTTTCAAACATTCTACTACTTCTGCCATTGTTGAAGTTAGCTGGTCTATCTCTGGGTAGCCAGAGTAATAGCCTACATTGACAGGATAATCAGTTCCTACTATAATGAAGAAGTCTGCTCCCAGCTTCATCCATGATCTGTCTGGGATGTTATGTATCATCAGTTGCTGCCTAGCCAGCTTGGTTTGATACTCGTTACAAGCTCCACATTGACCGATGTGGTCCTTAATTTCATTGCTCACGTTTGGCCAGTAGAGCACTTCTCTCACTTTTCTTAGACTTAATCCAATTCCTTGATGGCTTGGGCGGATGCGCTTCAGCATCTCTTCTCATCTCCTTCGGGATGATAATTCTATTTCCTTTGTCCAAGATGCCATCTTGGGCTGTCACTTCTTCTCAGTATGCCCACTATGTTCTTGTGACTACAGGTATGTCCTTGATGCTCGCAGGCCACCCTTTCAACACTGCTTCTTGTAGCACTTGGAGAGTTGCATCTTGTTTGGTAGTTCGCTGGGTTTGAGCAAGGCGCTTGTTGATGACTTCCAGAGCATGTCGAGCTACTGCTTCTCATTAAATATGGAAGGTTTCACATTCTATTGTAACATCCTCAGCTTTCTTCATGGGGAGTTCTGCTTTCGCCAGCAGGTCAGCAATATACAATAGACAGATATATTTCTGATTTTAAAAAACAGGCTAAAGGGATATGGGGAACAGGTGGGGAGGTGGATTTGAGATCAGTAAGAGATCCAGCCATGATCTGATTGAATGGCGGAGCAGGCTCGAAGGGCTGAATTGCCTACTTCAGCTCCTAATCCCTATGCTCGTGTGTTCCTAATATCTATTTTTCATGTTTGTAAGTCGCGCCCAGATTATATCTCTAAACAAAGTAACATTCCTTTCAGACGCTTGGAGCAGATAGTAGCAGTTTTGGAAAAATGCTTTGAAGTGGCTTGCGGTTGGGCTTCACAGTTATTTTGACTGAGTGTAGCATCATTCAGTTTGTGTTAATGCCCTGGAGTCAAATGCGACTGGTTGTCCTTGCTGCATTAAGATTGCTCCAAATCCTTTCTCACTGGTGTCTCACTTCAAGGTGACTTCATCATTGACAACATTGAACTTGGACACTGGTGTTACCATCACCAGTTGTTCGCTGCTTCTTGTATTGTGTCCCAATACTATTGCACGTCGTTGGTTTGCACTCCGACGACAAATTAGGCAAAGGTTTTGCAAAATAGTTCACAAATCCAACAAATCGTTGCACTACTTTCACATCTGTTGGTTGCTGTATAGCTTTTACAGCTCCCACTTTGTCTGGATCCGTGCAAAGACCTGTTCCTGTCAGCACATGACCTATGGACTTGACTTCAGGCATCTTCAATTGTAATTCTTCTTTCGTGTTCAACTTCAGGTCCACCTGTCGATCATGGTCAGCTATAGCTTCTTCCATTGTGTCTGCACACCTATAGACTTAGCAGATCATCCGCTATGGCTTCCACTCCAGGGAGATCACTGACTTTCTCACTCTGTCTTTGTTGATACTCTTCTGGAGCCATGGAAATGCCAAACAGCAAGCGGGGCTGTCTGTATCTCCCAAACCACATCCAGAACATCATTGAAAAGCTTCTGCTTTCATTTAGCTTCACTTACCAGTAACCGTCCTTCGCACCTGGCAAATTGTGGCAAAATTCCTTTGATGGTTCACGCAGGGCAGTGAGATCGCTTCAGCGCTTTATTTAGATCTTTTGGGTCTAAGCATACTCAATGTTACCGTGCTGCTAATCCAGTCTGTGCAAGGTGTCACTTTCTTGATTACTCCCCTCTTTTCTGACTCCTCCAACTTGTTTTTTAGCTTGACTTCAGGGCAGCTGGAACTCTTCACAGCAGAAGCTGAATTGGTCTTATACTCTCGTCTACTTTGAGATATTCTCCAGGTACACATCCAAACTCTGTAAACACACCTTTGTACTCCCTGTACGATTTGTTCAGCCGTGACTAGTTTAGTGAGCTGTGAATTGTGAATCTCTGTTGACCTGTTTAGATTTACCAGTCTAAGCTACAGACTTGCTCCAGCTGTGATGAGTGGCTGTTACATACCACCTCTGATCTGGAACTCCAGATCTTCACTCTTGCCATTGCATTGGGCTCTCAAACTAATTTGAACTCTTGGTATGAGTATTGTACCAACAGCCTCTGGTGATCCACTGTGTGCACCTGTATTAGGGGATGTAAGGTAAGACCTGCACTACAGGTTCGCCGGTAGCCCCTGCCGGCTAGCTCCACCCACAAGGGGCCGTATAAATATGCGTGACCTCCTCCTGATCTGCCATCTCGCCAGCTGCAGCAGGAGGCCACGCATCTGACTGTAATAAAGCCAAAGTTGTACCAATCTGAGTCTTTCGTGCAATTGATGGTGCATCACAGCCTGAACCTTACTTTCGAGGGCTTCATTTTTGGATTGCCTTTTTGAGCCACCTTGCACAGGTTTGTGTAGGTCATGGTGTGGCTTGACGTAGCAGTGTCTACCTGACACCTCTTGTTCACCTGATGCCAGCCTTCTATGGTCATCATTTAACCATCACAAACCATTTATCACCTATAACTTGATAGAAGCAATCTGTTGTATGGTGCATAGTTCTTTGTGAGACTTCTGCTGATATTTCTCCTTTGACCATCAGTACAGCTTGTTTTGCATCATTCTGGAGGTTATCCTTCTCAACCTTGCCCCTTGCCTGAGGTGTGGTGATCCTGAGGTTAAATCACCACCATTCCGCTCCCCCTTATAAAGGGGGAAGCAGCCTATGGTCATCTGGGACTATGGCGACTTTACCTTTACCTTATCGTCGCATCTTTCTAGCCAAATACTTGTGTGGAGAGCGGTTTGGTTTCTTGCTATTAAAACAGCGCTTTCCCCACACTGAGAAATCGTTCTTTTCCCTTAAATGATGTCCTCTGCACTGGGCGACACGGTAGCGCAGTGGGTTAGCACTGCTGCCTATGGCGCTGAGGACCCGGGTCACTGTCTGTGTGGAGTTTGCATATTCTCCCCGTGCCCACGGGGGTTTCATAGAACATAGAACAGTACAGCACAGAACAGGCCCTTCGGCCCTCGATGTTGTGCCGAGCAATGATCACCCTACTCAAACCCACGTATCCACCCTATACCCGTAACCCAACAACCCCCCCCTTAACCTTACTTTTTTTAGGACACTACGGGCAATTTAGCATGGCCAATCCACCTAACCCGCACATCTTTGGACTGTGGGAGGAAACCGGAGCACCCGGAGGAAACCCACGCACACACGGGGAGGATGTGCAGACTCCGCACAGACAGTGACCCAGCCGGGAATTGAACCTGGGACCCTGGAGCTGTGAAGCATTTATGCTAACCACCATGCTACCGTGCTGCCCTACCGTTGCGCCCCCACAACCCAAAGATGTGCAGGATTGGCCATGTTAAAGTGCCCCTTAATTAGAAAAAAGATAATTGGGTACTCCAAATTTATTTTAAAAATATGATGTCCTCTGCATTATTTGCGCCCTGCCCGTTATCTGGGATTGTTATGTTCTTTCAGCCTGGAATGCCTCTCAGCCCCCTGGTCGGTTCTGTCATGCATGTGCTCCAGTTGCCATTTGACAGCCTCTGCATTTCTGCACACGCTTTCTCGAGAGTATCTCCTCTCAGCAGATCTGCTCTCACTGTTGGATCTCTTACACCTTATACAATTCTGGGCGCGATCTCCCGGCTGTTCACGTCGGCAGGATATTCCAGCCCCAAGCCGGCGCACTGGTTTCCCGGCAACGAGGGGTGCAGTCACTGGGAAATCCTGTTGACAACGGGTTGGTCGCTAAACCTCACCCCTCTATCTTTAATGAGATCAGCTTTTAGTTGGCTGAATTCACATGATTCCACGAGCTGTGTTACTGCAGTCACACACTGAACAATGGATTCATTTTCACCTTGAGCCCCACTGTTCATAAGTCATGTTGGGGTTCAAAGCATGTCTTCAAGGCTTTCAGAATATCGGGAGTCTGTTTTTCAGATAGATTTAGGGCGGAACACAATTTTAAGATCTCTCCCTAGCTGTGTTAAAGGCATTGCTACTTGTATCAGTTCAGGCCTGTTTGTTGAATCTGTTGCAATCTCATTGCCATTGCAAGTGGAAAGTTTGCCACTTTTGCCGCATATCTCCCTTGAGCCACTTTGCATAGGTCTATGAAGATCATGGTGTTGCATGACGCAGCAGTGTCTACCTAACACTTCTTGTTCACTTGATGCTCTCCTTCTATGGCTTCATCGACAGGAGCAGGGAATGGAAAAGTTACAGCTATTTTTCTTTCACACAAATATGTTTCATGCAGCCGACAGCTTGTGTTAGCTTTTCCTTGTCTGCATTTTTCTTTTCAGAAGCTTTTACCAGGTTGGAAGAATGCTCCTCTTCCAACCCCTCCAGCCACAGTGCTGCAGTGGCCAGATGATGTACTGCAGCAGCATGCCTGAGCCTAAATCCTGGGATTGCACTTCAGGTAAGTACCGGGGTCCTAGGGGCAGGAGGACAAGGGATGCTCTAAGCAGTCAAGAGGGGGGCAGCTTTGGTGTTGTGGGGTAGGCTGGGATGGGTGGGGGGGGGGGGGGGGGGGGGGGGGAGGGCTGGCACTCCCATGTCCCTGAGGTGTGGGAGTCCCAAATCTGAAAGGGCCTTCAGATTGAGGTGCCCGCCCCCCACCCCCCACCCACTCTAGATTGAGGGTGAAGACTTTTTTCTGTTTGGCACTCTGATTCAATCGACACCCACCAACCTTAAAATTGAGGCTGGGCAGGAATAAAGGATATGGACGGGATTCCCATCCGAGGCCCTGACCGTCCCACTGTAAAATTGCATCTGGATCAGACTTCCGGAGTTGGAGATGTGCTGAGTGGACACAGGAAAGTTAGCTCACTTCCGGGATCTCAGAATATTGGCACTTTCAGCACATAAATAGGCCACTAAACGTGCTGAAACCCCATCCCGACCCCTCTCCAAGATCACCACAACTACCAAGAAATGCCCGGGTACGACTCTAGGACCCGAAAAGACGGTAGAATCAGTAAACGCCTAGGGAGGAAGAACGGGATGTTGGCGGGCACATGGGACGAGTCGAAGCCGGCCACAACCGAAAAGGCTGGGTTGCTGCGGCTCAGAATGATGGCAACAGAGAAGGCGGCAGTTGCCGACACCCTGGCCCCCTTCAAGGCGGTGCTAGAAAAGACAGAGCAAGGGTGGCATGTAGAACATAGAACAGTACAGCACAGAACAGGCCCTTCGGCCCTCAATGTTATGCCGAGCCATGATCACCCTACTCAAACCCACGTATCCACCCTATACCCGTAACCCAACAACTCCCCCCCTTAACCTTACTTTTATTAGGACACTACGGGCAATTTAGCATGGCCAATCCACCTAACCCGCACATCTTTAGACTGTGGGAGGAAACCGGAGCACCCGGAGGAAACCCACGCACACAGGGGGAGGACGTGCAGACTCCACACAGACAGTGACCCAGCCGGGAATCGAACCTGGGACCCTGGAGCTGTGAAGCATTTATGCTAACCACCATGCTACCCTGCTGCCCCTAAGTGGCGCAGTGGTTAGCACTGGGACTACAGCGCTGAGGACCCGGGTTCGAATCCCGGCCCTGGGTCACTTTCCGTGTGAAGTTGGCACATTCTCCCCGTGTTTGCGAGGGTTTCACCCCCACAACCCAAAGATGTGCCGGTTAGGTGGATTGACCACGCTAAATTGCCCCTTAATTGAAAATAAATTGGCCACTCTAAATTTATATTAAAAAAGAAAAGACAGCAGTTGGAGGCATAAGAGGCACCAATCAGAGACCTGGAGATAGTGCCGACTGCTCAGAGTGACCCTGGAGACAGAAATGGCAGGGTTGGCGCCTACACAAGGGACACTGTCGGGGAAGGTCGAGGACCAAGAGAACTGGTCGCTCCACTAAAATCTCCGTATCATAAGCCTGCTAGAGTGTATCGAGAGCAGGAACCACATGGAATATGTGTCCCAGATGCTGGGTAAGCTGGTCAGGAGGGAAAGATTTCCCAAACCCCCGATGATAGGCGGAGTCCACAGATCATTCAGGTCGAAGCCTAAAGCGGGAGAACAACCAAGGGCCGTCATCTTGAAACTTCACCAGTACCAGGATGAGGAGAAGGTTCTAAACTTGGCGAGGCACACACAGTGCTGCCAGTGGGAAGGCCACTTGATCAGAGTATACCAGGACATTGTGGCAGACCTGGTCAAGCACCATGCTGAATTTGACGCAGCCAAGGTGGCCCTTTACAAGAGTGGGGTGCAATTTGGAATGCTGGAATATAATAATCGTTATTGTCACAAGTAGGCTTACATTAACACTGCAATGAAGTTACTGTGAAAAGCCCCTAGTCGCCACATTCCAGCGCCTGTTCGGGTACATTGACGGAGAATTCAGAATGTCCAAATTACCTATCAGCGCATCTTTCGGGACTTGTGGGAGGAAACTGGAGCACCCGGTGGAAACCCCACGCAGATACGGGGAGAACGTGCAGATTCCGCACAGATAGTGACCCAAGCCGGGAATCGAACCTGGGACCCTGGCGCTGTGCAGCAACAGTGCTAACCACTGTGCTACCGTGCTTCGTAATGTTTTAATCCTGGATAATAATGTTTAATTGGCTCCAGTTTTACTGAATTCTCCTTGCAATTCATCCTGATGCTGTACTTGCTTTTGCAACAGCCTCGCGGAATTCCTCACCAACGCTTAGAGATTCCTATTCGGTGACAATGGCTGGGATTCTCCGCCCGTTCTCGGGGAGGGGAATTCACTGGTCCTGGCAGCAGCGTCCCCTGCCCACAGGTTTCGCGGCAGCGTGAGTGGCTTCAATGGAAATTCCCATTGACGGCGGCGTGAGCAGAGAATCCCGCCACCAACGAACGGCCTCGTTAGCAACGGGAGCGGGGCGGACTCGCATCGGAGAATGCAGCCAATCTTTCCCGTCTGTATTTCAGAAACCTGCATGGGACATTTTATTGTGTCAAAGGAGCTACATGAATGCAGATTATTGTTACGGTATACTGGAATTACGACTTACCGATGTGCATTGTGCCATATTCATATATGTTTAAAAGCAATCATCTGCATTACCATTATTACACTTTGGGTGTTACAGCTTGGTGTTTTCTATTTATGTCACAAAAGGAATGACTAAATCATAACAGCAGAACATCAGAGTGGTAAACAGAGAATCTTGGGAGCGACATAATCCTCCCAGTGTTCATTCACACGCACATTGTGTAAATATGAATGAAAGTTTAAAACAGATTCTGTTGAAATACCTCATACATCTAATGCACTGAGTTGCGATTAATGTTTTGACAGTTGACTCAAAGCCAACCTCAAGCTCTTCCAGCCAGCTGCCCTGCTACAGAAAAGTACATAAACATGAGGTAATAGAGAGAGAAAATAAAACAAAAATGTGAGGAATGCTGTTGGAGTCAACATTTCGTACAGTCGGTTTATTATAACGCCTCATTTGGTTAATGAAGCCTTAATAGATTTCCCCAGCTGTCGTTCAGAGCACGTAAAAAAAATGAATATCTTTCAATTAAGACTCTCAATCTGCCTGTTTCTTGCACTTTTTGTCAAATTGGAGTATCAGGATACAAATGTCACACATGCCTTTCTGCTGGATTACAGCAGTAGACAGGTGAATAATATTTACCTTTCTGATCACAAAGGTCACAGTAATTACAGTACAGGCGGAGGCCACTCACCCCACCAGGTCTGTTAAACTGGAGCTGTCCGTCTCTCCCTTGCCCCTGCGCAAACTACTCTTGGTCAGCGGGATCTACTAAAGGGGCCACACCAATTAAGCAAAAATTTACTCTGCTAGGGAGGGGCATGTAGCGACAGTGTGGCTCATGTTTTTAAAAAAATGCTTTTATTAAGGCATTTATATATATACATCAAACACAACCAAGTGAACAAACAGGAAGTCACAGAATAAAGAAGTAACTGACACCCACCCTCCCTGCCGTTACCCTGCCTCCTAAAAAAAATAATTTATTCTCCTTTTTCACATTTTCTCCCAAATTTACACCCAACAATAATCAGTAACGAATGTAATGTCAATCCCCATATCAATAAGGGGCAGCACGGTAGCATTGTGGCTAGCACAATCGCTTCACAGCTCCAGGGTCCCAGGTTCGATTCCCGGCTTGGGTCACTGTCTGTGCGGAGTCTGCACATCCTCCCCGTGTGTGCGTGGGTTTCCTCCGGGTGCTCCGGTTTCCTCCCACAGTCCAAAGAGTGCAGGTTAGGTGAATTGGCCATGATAAATTACCCTTAGTGTCCAAAATTGCCCTTTGTGTTGGGTGGGGTTACTGGGTTATGGGGATAGGGTGGAGGTGTTAACCTTGGGTAGGGTGCTCTTTCCAAGAGCCGGTGCAGACTCGATGGGCTGAATGGCCTCCTTCTGCACTGTAAATTCTATGAAAAATAACAACAGTCCCATCCTCCCACCAAACCCCAAACATTAGTCCACATGTTAACACAAACAAATGACAATCAGGAATCTCCCATAATCACCGTTAACACATACAGTCCCTCTCCCCCCAACCCTCCCAGCCCCCGACCCCCCCTAATGTTCGATGTAATTTAATTCTCAAAAGTGCACAATGAATAACGCCCATGAATTGTAGAACCCCTCCATCCTTCCCCTCAGTTCAAATTTGACCATTTTGAGCGTTAAGAATTCCAGCAGGTCCCCCCGCCACGCCAGGGCATAGGGTGGAGAGGTTGATCTCCATCCTAACAGGATCCAACCCCGTCTGGTCCGACACCTCAAATATGGCCTCCCAAGGGCCCGGGTCCAGTTTCACGTGCACCACTTTAGAGATTACCCTAAACACCTCCTTCCAGTAATCCTCCAGCTTTGGACAGGACCAAAACATATGAACGTTGTTTGCGCCCCCCCCCCCCCACCCCCCCCAACCGCAATGTTTGCACACATCTTCTACCCCCTCAAAGAGCCGGCTCATCCTCGCCCTTGTAAGGTGCGCTCTATACACCACCTTCAGCTGCATCAGCCCCAACCTCATGCACGAGTTGGGGGCATTCATCCTCGGGAGTAGCTGCCTCCTTTTTTAACCCCGCAGCTGCCCCCGCCCCACTGCGACTTCTTAACTATCCTTGAAGAAGTTTACAGGCAGCACGGTATCACAGTGGTTAGCATTGTTGCCTCACAGCTCCAGAGACCCAGGTTCAATTCCAGCATTGGGTGACTGTGCGGAGTCTGCACGTTCTCCCGGTGTCTGCGTGGGTTTCCTCCGGGTGCTCAGGTTTCATCCCACAGTTCAAAGATGTGTAGGTTAGGTGAATTGGCCGTGATAAATTGCCCCTTCGCATCAAAAATGTTTAGGTGGGTTTACTGGGTTATGGGGACAGAGTGGAGATGTTGGCTTAAGTAGGGTGCTCTGTCCAAGGGCCGGTGCCGACATGATGGGCCGAATGGCCTCCTTCTGCACTGTGGGGATTTTATGATTCTATGAAGTCAATAAACAGTTTCCCTGTTCATGTGGAGTTTGCACATTCTCCCCGTGTTTGCGTGGGTTTCGCCCCCCACAACCCAAAGATGAAATGAAATGAAAAATGAAAATGAAAATCGCTTATTGTCACGAGTAGGCTTCAATTAAGTTACTGTGAAAAGCCCCTAGTCGCCACATTCCGGTGTCTGTCCGGGGAGGCTGGTACGGGAATCGAACCGTGCTGCTGGCCTGCTTGGTCTGCTTTAAAAGCCAGCAATTTAGCCCAGTGAGTTAAACCAGACTAGGTGGATTGGCCAGACTAAAATTGCCCCTTAATTGGAAAAAAATGAATTGGGCACTCTAAATTTATTTTAAAAAAAAGAAGAAGCGGTTTCTATCCCCGGACAAACCCCTCCACAGTTCCTCTCAAGGCGAACTTGATTTATTCCAGCCTAAGGAATTCCGCGAGGTCACTCACCCACACCCTCGGTTTCGGCAGCCCCTAGTCCCTCCATTCCAACAGGATCCGTCTCCGGGCTACCAGCGAGGCAACGGCCAAAAAATCGGCCTCTCTCACACCCTGGACGCCCGGGTCTTCCCACACTCCAGAAATCAACATTCTGGACTCGGGACCACCTTCACCCTCAGCACCTCAGACATCACGTCAGCGACCCCCCCCCCCCCCCCCCCTCCCCCCCCGCCAAAATCCCTCCAACAGTGTTGCTCTTGTTTATGTTTCACTTGGATCTTCAATGTGCATAAAGCCAAAGTAAAGGGTTTTCACCTCTTTCTTAATGAATTCTCAGGATGTTGGCATCACTGGCAAGGTTAGCATTTTATTACCATTACATTGAGAAGACGGTGAGAGTGTGCCTTTTCCTGGAACAATTCATTAACGTGGTTTAGTACAAGTTTATGAGGAGGCAGATGGGAGTCAACCACATTGGCATGAGACCAGAATCACATGTCGGTGCAGGATATGGAAAATCTAATCCTACATTTCAGCTTATCTCACCCTGGTGTTCCAACAGTACCATACACAGGAAATCTGCCCCATGGTAATTCCATCTATCAGAAGGCAGTAAGGTAGTGGTCATATTAGTGCACTAGAAACCCAAAAGCCTGGGCTAATGGATCCAGTTAGAACCTGCATCCAAATCTCAATATGGTAGCTTGAATATTTTCATTCAGCCTGGAACATATGTTCCAGACCTATTAACCTGGGTTAATGCAGTCGTAAAAATGAACGTTCTAACCCCTTGCGGCAGGGAGCCTAATTTGCAGGGGAACTTAATTCCAGCCAAATAGCCTTTTAACCAGCATGCATGACTTGGAAATGTATATAAAAGGGCTTCCCAACATTGTTCGGCGGGAAGTTCATTTTGCTTTTAACCTTTCTTTCAGCTCCCAAGACTTTAATTCCTAAAGTTCATTCCAGTGTCGAGAAACTGATTTTTGATTTCTTCTCAAATTAAACTCCCCTCCTTTAGGGAGGCTGGAAGATTTCACCCCAAGCTTCTGGAGTGGGTGTTGACCCCACAACCTCTGACTCAGATACGAACGTATTACCCACAAAACCAAGGCTGATACCCAATACACTTCACCGACATAATTCTAAACCTTGATACGCCTGACTTGGATTTGATATTAGTCACTCAAACAAGAAAAAGATTCCATTCCCCAATATTGAAATGTGCACCTCAAAGTGAGACCACTTTTTTTTACCTTTTTGTCACAGCCCCCAAAGAGTTAAGTTGCTTTAAGTCTGCTGAATTTTTATTCCCCGAGTGTACTTCTTGGTGTGAAGTGCCTGTGCCGGTGTTTACAGTGGTAGATGCTATCACTTGTAGAAGGCAGAACAAGTGGTGGATGATGCTGAAAGCGTTATTGATTATTAACATACCGTGACCCAGCCGGGAGAGTCTGCAGGCTATGTGGAACACATGAGGGGGCGGCAGAATAGACAGAATGTGGTTATCAACAGGCAATCTAAAAGAAGCCTGCTGATAGATTGACAAAAACAACATGCCTATCCAAAGGGAGGATATCTAAGCAACACTGCCAACAGGGTTGACACAAAGGCAGACGATAATAATTCACACAGAGTTAGATTTGTGGAGCCCCTCCCCTACTTATGGAACCGAGGAGACTCTTTCACTAAAAATACTAAATTTCACGCTGGGTGTTCCTGCAGTTTCTCAGCTAGAGTGGCCAACTCTGGTTGGAGACATTCTTGGAAATTTCACCGCATCAGCTGCCTCCATCTAACCCCCCACCCCCTTCACTCTGCCACCATTGGTCAGTCCAATCCCAGTGCCCTTCGTAAAGCCAACTGGACAGCCAGCACATACTCCCTTTATCCAACTGGATGACCTGTGACTCTAAGGCTGAAGGGTCCCAGGCACAGGCCAAGGTAACAAACACCTTACAAGACCAGGTTCAGGATGTGAAGATGAGCACCAGTCTGCGTATGTGTCTTTACCAGCTCCTCACATACGTGGAGGCCTTTTGAGGTGTGAGCCTATTAATGCATGGACAAATAGTGACAGCTGTCTTCTGCACAGCAAGATCCCATAACATTTTTTAATTAAAAAAAATAAATTTACAGCACCCAATTATTTTTTTTCCAGTTAAGGGGCAATTTAGCGTGGCCAATCCACCCATCCTGCACATCTTTTGGGTTGTGGGGGTGAAACCCACGCAGACACGGGGAGAATGTGCAAACTCCACACGGACAGTGACCCAGGGCCGGGATTCGAACCCAGGTCCTCAGCGCCGTAGACAGCAATGCTAACCACTGCGCAAAAGTGCTGCCCAAGATCCCATAATTATCAATGCAATCGATTCTTATCTTTAAGCAGCAAGTTTGGCTGGAATACAGGACAAGTGCAAAAAACAATACACTCAGGTCATCTCACTGTGATCAACTGCTGGTTCTACCCCTCAGGGTACCCTGCCCTAAGGGGGCTTTGGTAACCGTGGACTTCCATTGGATCGCTACATCAGTGTTCTTCAAACTCGGGGGCGCGACCCCGGGTGGGTCGCGGGCAGGTGACGGGAGGGTCGCGGGGCCGCTCCCGATTGCGCAAATACCCGCGCAGCAGCCGGTTTTTAATAACGCCGGCTGCAAGCGGCCTTTAAACATGTAAAACAAATTTGGCCGCATTGCGCATGCACGCATGATGATCGGGCGCGCATGCACAGTGCTGCCGCTATTTTTTTAAACGGTCACAGCTTTTTGTTTTACAAGTTTGGGGGGTTTTATTCATTTTATTCATTTATTTTTTTCTTTTTTTTTACAAGTTCAGGGGGGCTTTATTCATTATATTCATTTATTTTATTCATTTAATTTTTTTTTTCATTTATTTTATTTATTTTTTTTTACAAGTTCGGGGGGGGTTTTATTTGATAAAAGTTTACAGGAAAAAATGCAGAACTTTGGACAGATGGAGACTCCATACTTTCCGACACTGGAAGGCTTTACCTTCATCCAACAGGTTCCATTGGAGGAGCGTGCACGAGGGCCAAAGGGACCAAAAACCATTTCCTCCATTTTTATCAGCAGCAAACAACGTAAGAGAAAATGGTGGGTCGCTCCGGTCGGCCGGCGTGGGTCCCGAAGGTCGGCCGGGTTGGGTCCCGAAGGTTGGCCGGTTGGTAAAAATGGGTCCCTGGAAAAAAAGTTTGAAGAACACTGCGCTACATGATTATGTTTGGCAAAGTCCTGTAATGGTTTGCCATTTCCCTCTGCAGAATGGCTGACCAGGAAACCCTCCCACTCTTACAGCCTGCCTGATTGGAAGGATTTACTGGCTGATAATTAACCTGTTGGCCACATTATGAATGTACCTTCCGTAGCCATACGGTTCTGAAGCGGAACATTAACCTGGAGCTTCAGAGATGTTACCCCTGTCATGATATGCAAACATGCAGATAATGATATAGAGACAGGCAGCTAATGAACACAGAGAACAGGACATGACCAATGAGCAGGCAGAACACTCAGGGGTGGTATCTCACTATAAAAGGCACGAGGCACTCACACTCCGCCTCTTTCCACTGATGAACACCTACAGAGTGAGTCAGGGTGTACGTGCAGCATCACACCTCCAGCACGTGGCTAAGAGCTAGTCTGGTTCAGTCAGACAGAGTAACCACACTTAGGTTAGTAGAGAGTTGAACTCATAGAGAACTGTGCTAATTGTGCTACTGGTTCAATAAATCAGAATGAACTAACTTCAAGATCTGGAGTATCTTTTGGTTAAAGCTGCATCCAGTTGCATCAACCCCTTACACCACAGGCCTCCCCTTCTGGCGCTATCAGCCAAGCTGAATTCAATCCTTACTCTCACTCAGAATCATAGAACTTACAGTGCAGAAGGAGGCCATTTGGCCCATCGAGTCTGCACCAGCTCTTAGAAAGAGCAACCTGCTTAACCCCACACCTCCACCCTATCCCCGTAACTCAAACTAAGCTTTTTTTTGGGACACTAAGGGCAATTTAGCATGGCCAATCCACCTAACCGGCACATCTTTGGGACTCTGGGAGGAAACTGGAGCAGCCGGACGAAACCCACGCAGACACGGGGAAAACGTGCAGACTGCGCACAGACAGTGACCCAGCCGGGAACCGAACCTGGGACCCTGGAGCTGTGAAGCAACTGTAATAACCACTGTGCTACCGTGCTGCCCGACACTCACGCTGAAAGACTCACACTCATACACACGCACACACACACCCGGCAGAGGAATTGTTATTGATTCCCCTCTCCCCAACCTATGGTGTTCCATTTCTAAAAGTTATGGTATATGCTCGAGTTATGGTTCCATGAGGAATAGTTGCCCTCTAGTACCTTATCCCACTCTTCCTATGGGAATCTGTGGTCATTTGTTACAATCCCAGCCCTCTCCCAGCTAAGCTCCGTCAATTCAGCACTACCTAGGAATCATATACCTACGAGCTCCCTATCTGTATCGCTTTTCTATTCACTGGGATAAGTTCACTTTAGGCACGAGATAACAATGGGACCTCATTTATTTAAAGAGCGTAAGGGGCTTCCACACCCCTTGGGTGTTGGGAGGAAAAATATTAACCAGTAGTTCTTGCTGAAAGGTATATGTGGGTGGGTGTTAGTGAAGAACACGGGCTGAAATGGACCCTCACAGTTGGATAAGCTGCCAATACCTGGCTGAAGTACCAAAGAGCATCTGTCGACCAGAAAAGAGCAAACATAACACGTCCAGGCATTGTATGTTGTTATTGCACTAAATGATGCAGAGGGAAAGTTTCCCTCGATCTCTTAGAATGGAGAACTTGGAAGTGCAATGGGTTAAATGCTATCCTTTGTTATGACCAGTCCCCGGATGAGGTCCCATGTTTTGTTCTGATTCCGGATGAGATATCCCCAAATTGTTAGGCTCCCATGTGAGGAGGGATAAATTGGGTCCCTTTTTTATTGAATACCTTTGTTGGTTGCAAGAAGGTTCATTGACAAAGGACCCTTTCCCTCATGGATACCTTCTCCCAGTCTCAATGTATTTACATTCAGAAAGGAGCCAATTTAACCAGGCTTCTTTGAGTTAAAGAGTGAGTTTGTTAGTTACTAAATTTGAGGGTGAGATGTAAGAGATCTGAGGCCTCAACCCCAATTCTGCTCCAGGATGTAGCTGTTGTGCTTACTCCCTGGGAAGTGCGCACACGCGTGTGATCCGGAGGTGGTGGTCTCACACATGTTGAACGTTCAGGGAATGAAAATCCTTCCCGTTGATGAAGGGCACTCCCTGATACCCCTACGTTGTCAAGACGACATGCATGCCATCTATCACCCCCTGGTCCTGGGGTATCCCGGCGATGGCGGAGAATCCTGCTGCCCAGGCATCTTGTTGGGCTTGATCCAGGTCAAAGATTATATAGTCAGCTGGCCGGGCAAACAGGGCATCCATGACCGCACGGATTCACGTGTGGGCTGCAGCTTGATCCTGAGGTGACCTCGATGGCCACCGAGAGCGGGTATCCTCCTCCTCCACAGGGTGCCAAGTCCACAAGGACATGACACAGGTGCCGCACCATCCCCTTGTTGAGGCGGAGCCTCCTGCGCCACACTCTATCTGTCATCTGTTAGAACGACCAGTGATGCCTCTACACCTTGGGCTGTCATTGGCCTCCCCCTCTGGGTCCCACCCTGGCCTGATGGGCGACCGGATCCTCAGGGTGTGGGGAAGGGCCCTGCACATGGGCTGCTGCCTTGAGACTCTGTCAATGCTGTTGCTGCTGCCTTCTCCCCGTCTGGCCTGCCCGCAATACTGCGAGAGCAGCTTCCACTGGGTCCAAGATATCATCCATCTCGCGTAATATCTGTAAGGAAATAGAGAGGGTAAGAAACTGACAACCAGTGATGGCTTCCACCCCAGGACCCTCCAGCCCCCCCCCCCCCCCCCCCCCCATATCTCCTCCCATCCCTCAGGGTGTCATCTAAACCACCGTGCCCACGCATCCCCGGCATCAGCGGGGGCCCCTGGGCACCGGACCCCAGAACCTGTACCCCAGATACCTGTTGGTAATGTTACCTTGACTGGGTGCTGGTTCCCTCACCGGTGCACACATCCACCCTCTGGCCACGGGAATGGCCCCAGTGCTGAGGCCCAGCCCCTGGATGTTTGGATGTTGGCTGCTGTGTCTGCCCTGTTGCAGCCTCCAGCATTCAGGCCTCATGGTCCAGTTGGGATGCTGAGCAATAACTTCCACCTGCGACATGACACTCCTACCCAGGGGAATCCATGTGGGAATATTTTGTTGACAAAACCAAACGGCACAAGCCACAAAAGCACAACAGTGCAGTTACATAAAGAAAACCAAAAACATATTGAACGATAAACAGGCTACAGAACCAGAGGAGGCAGCAGCATACAAACCCTCAACCTCCAGGCCGAGGACATTGGACAGGCAACAGTACAATAAAGACAGCAGCAATCAGCAAAAACACTCCTCCAATGCCCCACGCCGCCTGATACAGTCGGGTCAGTCCTCCCCATCGTCATCATCAGGTCAATCCATCCCAAACTGATCCTCACTCCAGGCCACGGCAACAGAACAGGTGATAGCAAACACACAAACACATGGCCTACAGGCGGCGGTGGCCACCAAGAGGGGTGAGCAGCTATCACTACTTGCAACTACCTGCAAACGCATAGGAAGGTCACTGAACAAACGAAAGGGAATGGGGACCAGAGTAAAAAGGGGGAGGGGGTGGTTGGTGGGGGTGGGGGGATGGGGAGGAGGGCTTTATTAGGAAGGGAATCCACTTGTAAAGTGCTCACTTTACTCCGATTGCCAACTCCCTGGTAGCAATAGCCTTCCTCATTATGGTCACTCACGATCCAGGGGGTGGCATGGTGGACACGCGGGTCCTGGGACCCCCCACCCCCACGATGGTGGCCCACCGCCTCATTCCCTCCCCCCCGCGCCCCCATGAGCACTGGGGCAGCAACCCCATTGCCCCCCGGGCTGACTGCCCGGGATCGAAGATAGCCACTCACCTCCTCGAATCCCCACCGCAGCCATTCAAGGTGTACTAATCCGTGCCCGCGTGACCACTCGCTGGGGAGGTGCTTAGAGCACGAGAGGCCGTTAGATAGGGGTCGTTCCCATTAATGGCGTGGAGATTGACTTTCATTGTTGATTGTTGGTTTATCGCCATGCCTCAAATTGATTCGGTTCTTGCCAACGGGGACGGGCCGTTTAGATCACAAACTGACTGACTCCCGGTACAATTCCCGACTTTGGCCTCTCCCGCGCTCTAACGGCCATGTTGCGCTCTAGTTGAAGCGCCTTCTGTCTTCTGTTTACTGCAAATACTGATTTAAGTCCTATTCTGGCCCAGTTCCAACTCATTGGCTGACACAGCAGTGCCAATATTTACTCTGCATTTTTAAGTGGATGATTCCAGCATATTGTAGGCTTTGTTCTGCCTGATACTGGGCCGAGGGAGATCCCAGGTATGTTCCCTGAGCATTACTGTGTGGTCTCAGTTGGAAAACAGCTTAGTGCTATTGACGGTTCTGTCCTTTAAAGGGGTCTAATCTGCCATTGCTCTTGTTTCTAATCATTATCCAGTGCCTCCTGCTGGAAAATGTTGGTAGGTTCAGATCAAAGCTTGCACAAGATGAATAGAAGCACGGATAAGGAGTTGGAGATTGTCATCACCTCTTTAGGAGAAGAAGTAGTTTAGTATGTACTGAGTTTCATATTACCATATCCAGTTTATCATTAAGAGCGGCTATTTCACCTGCCTAATCCCAACCACCACTGAAATTCAATACTTAAATGCTCCGTATTGGCTTCTTGGGCTTCATAGAGTACATAGAACATACAGTGCAGAAGGAGGCCATTCGGCCCATCGAGTCTGCACCGACCAACTTAAGCCCTCACTTTCACCCTGTCCCCATAACCCAATAATGTCTCCTTTTTTTTCTTCATTTAAAAAAAAATTTAGAGTACCCAATTATTTTTTCCAATTAAGGGGCAATTTTGCGTGGCCAATCCACCTACCCTGCACATCTTTTTGGGTTGTGGGGGTGAAACCCACCCAATAACCTCTCCTAACCTTTTTTGGACACTAAGGGCAATTTAGCATGGCCAATCCACCGAACCTGCACCCTTCTGAAACTTCAACTCAACCAGAACTCTATATTCTAGATAGGTTGTATCCTATCCCTTTACCCATCAGCCTCAGTGCATTTCACTGGCTCCCAATCCTTCGCTCCGTCTTGCCACCTCAGTCTTCTGTGGAGTGTCCTGTGGATTTGTTCATTTCAAGGCCCTCCTTAAGAAGATGGCGCCAGGGCAGCACGGTGGCCTAGTGGTTAGCACAACCGCCCCACGGCGCTGAGGTCCCAGGTTCGATCCCGGCTCTGGGTCACTGTCCGTGTGGAGTTTGCACATTCTCCCCATTTCTGCGTGGGTTTCGCCCCCACAACCCAAAAATGTGCAGAGTAGGTGGATTGGCCACACTAAATTGCCCCTTAATTGGAAAAAATAATTGGGTAATCTAAATTTATTATAAAAAAAGAAGATGGCGCCGGAGCCAGGCGACTCTCTGCGAGCTCTCCCCAACAGATCCACTTTTTACTTAACTTATACTCGTTCTAATCTTTTCCCTATTATGTACTTTCTTGAATTTTGTTTAATTCCCTTTTCTTCCCATGTACTGAATGATCTGTTGAGCAGCTCGCAGAAAAATACTTTTCACTGTACCTCGGTACACGTGACAATAAACAAATCCAATCCAAGTTATACGATTATAAAGCAGTCAAGTGGACTATGTTTTGGGGGTGGGCTGTATTCAAGTATTTACAGTAAATGATGGTTCCGTCCAGACTTGCGGATGCTGATTGCAGTAGTCTAGGAAATGACAGGAAGATAATACATTCTGCCCCTGTGACCAGTTTAAAGTATAAACTATATGGAGAGGTGATGAAGTCACAAGGACCCTCGGTTAATTGACTCCCAGGGGAGATTCGAAGGTGTCAAATGCTTTGATCCCAGGTCACAAACATTGTTTGGAAGGTGGAAAACACAGAAGGGAGCAGGGGTCTTGACACAAGGGAGCCAACGTTCAGCCGACAGGTGTAAGCAGCGGAGAGTGAGGGAAAGAGGGCGAGCTTGGCTGCCCACAGCTGCTTGAAGATTTTATTGATAATATTACAACACACGTTAAAGCACAAGGCCCATGACCTGACAATCTGGCCTTCAAAACCAGGCAACTTAATCTGATTTGTGCCAGGCACTCGTCCTGTGGGCCTGGATGTTTGGAAAGAGGCTGTCCTGTGCATTCTTGCTCAATCAAGATCTGTAATTCTTTAGTAATTTGAGAGATCGATGCAAATTTACAGGGGCGTGAATTTGCCCGTGTGCATTTCCCCATGGAGCTGCAACACAAACCAACCACAGTGATTAAAATTAATGAGTAGAAGGTGGTGGAGGGTTGGGGCAAAAGTGCCTGTATTTTCCGGATACTCTGTCCTGAGGCTCCGGAGCTGGAGAGTGTATTTTAAAAAATGAACATTACATGTGGCTGCTAAACCTCCATTCTCCATACCCACACAGCCTGGATGCTGCTGATGTAAGGTCCCAACACCATAACAGACTCCTGCTACCAAGTCAATGCATAACCCTTAATTGTTAATTTTTTTTTTAATATAATTTTTATTGGAATTTTTTACAGAAAATATAAAACATAACGACAAACAATGAAATGCAACAAAATAACCCATAATAACTGTGACACCCCCAGACCGTATCGGCGCATGTATCACATCCCCCCACCCCCCCAACCCTAATGAACAACAAAAGAACTTAAAAAATATTAAAATTAAATAAACAAACATAGTCATTGTCGGCCCCCCCCCCCCCCCCTTTTCCCTCCCCTTTTCCCTCCCCGGGTTGCTGCTGCTGCTGTCCCCGTACCCTATCGTTGAGCCAGAAAGTCGAGAAAAGGCTGCCACCGCCTAAAGAACCCTTGTACCGACCCTCTCAGGGCGAATTTGACCTTCTCTAGCTTAATGAAACCCGCCATGTCATTGATCCAGGTCTCCACGCTTGGGGGCCTCGCATCCTTCCATTGTAGCAAGATCCTTCGCCGGGCTACTAGGGACGCAAAGGCCAGCACACCGGCCTCTTTCGCCTCCTGCACTCCCGGCTCCACCCCAACCCCAAAAATCGCGAGTCCCCATCCTGGCTTGACCCTGGATCCCACCACCCTCGACACCGTCCTCGCCACCCCCTTTCCCTAATTGTTAATTTAAAGAGCAGTAAAACTGCTGGCTAAAAATTAAACACAATCAAGCTGAAAATATTGCTCTTCTTAAAAAAAAGTTTCCCCCCAATATTAGATGGATAAATTGACAGGATGAGATGGCATTAGGAGGCTCATGTGGGGCACAAATAATAGCACTGGACTCCTCAGTCACCTGACAACCGGGGGGGGGGGGGGGGGGCACATGGTAGCACATTGGTTAGCACTGTTGATTTTCAGTGCCAGGGTCCCAGGTTCGATTCCCAGCTTGGGTCACTCCCTGTGTCTGCGTGAGTTTCCTCCGGGTGCTCCAGTTTCCTTCCACAAGTCCCGAAAGACGTGCTTGTTAGGTGAATTGGACATTCTGAATTCTCCCTCAGTGTACCTGAACAGGTGCCAGAGTGTGGCGACTAGGGGCTTTTCACAGTAACTTCATTGCCGTGTTAATGTAAGCTTACTTGTGACAATAAACATTATTAATTAAAAGTAACTCATTTTTCGTGTGGAAGCAAGTGATCTCCGAC
This sequence comes from Scyliorhinus canicula, assembly GCF_902713615.1. NCBI lineage: Eukaryota > Metazoa > Chordata > Chondrichthyes > Carcharhiniformes > Scyliorhinidae > Scyliorhinus > Scyliorhinus canicula. Next base: position 10,039,359 of record NC_052161.1, read on the forward strand.
TCTGAGGGACTGCCTCAGAAGATGAGAAACAATAACATGGATCATTTGGGCTGAGTGGCCTGTTGTTTTGTGGTCCACATTCTGTATTGATCTCACTATGACATCCGCTCTTGCTGCAATGATATTCCTCAAGGCTCTGGTAGTGTGTAACTCTAGACAAAGCTTGGATGCTATTCAACTATCAAAGGCATCGCAACTGATTTTCTTCCTGCAGCACAATCACACATTCACTCCAACGGATCATTGGATAGCGACAGGATGCAGGAGAGCTCATTAACGCATTCCCCTCCAACTAGTCCTGGATTACCACTGTCCTCGCTAACAGCAGGTTTTCAATCTGGGTTACGTGGCTCATCAGGGACTTAAACAGAGAGCATGTTCAAAGAGGAGGGAGAATGTAAAAATACACAGTGAAATATATGTATACCAACACTTGTAATAGATCATAGAATTTACAGTGCAGAAGGAGGCCATTCGGCCCATCGAGTCTGCACCGGCTCTTGGAAAGAGCACCCTACCCAAGGTCAACACCTCCACCCTATCCCCATAACCCAGTAACCCCACCCAACACTAAGGGCAATTTTGGACACTAAGGGCAATTTATCATGGCCAATCCACCTAACCTGCACATCTTTGGACTGTGGGAGGAAACCGGAGCACCCGGAGGAAACCCACGCACACACGGGGAGGATGTGCAGACTCCGCACAGACAGTGACCCAGCAGGGAATCAAACCTGGGACCCTGGAGCTGTGAAGCAATTGTGCTATCCACAATGCTACCGTGCTGCCCCAGTGGATCAGTGGATCTTCCTCTGCTTTTTATGTGAGCAGTTTGGGGGCTGGTTTAGCTCAGTTGGCTGGACAGCTGGTTCACGATGCCAAGTGAGGCCAACAGCGAGGGTTCAATTCCCGTACCTGCTGAGGGTATTCATGAAGGCCCCGCCTTCTCAACCTTGCCCCTCGCCTGAGGTGTGGTGGCCCTCAGGTTAAATCCCCCTCAAAGGGGGAAGTAGCCTATGGTCATCTGGGACTCTAGTGACTTTACTTCACAGCATGGTTCTGATGTTTAGCCTATACGGTGCAGCTGCCTGATCTTTTTAAGGCCACTGTTCAGCTACTCCTTTGGAGCTATAACATAAATAGAAATATCCTGCAGCCAATTAGAAACAGCTGCTTTAAAATCCCTGTGCCTGGAGACAACCCAAGTTATCAGGGGTCAGACTAAAACCTAGAAAGAAACAACCGGCTTTTTTCTGCTCTTTTGGCCTTAGGTGTGACAGGCAGGGGACGGGAGAGGGGGGGGGGGGGGCAGACAGTGTCAAACACCAGGGTCCAGCCAGGTAGATGCTGGACTTACATTTAGTCAAGTATCCCTGACATTGCACATGAGGAGTGATCACCAGGTGATGCAGAAATCACAGTCAGGGGATAATTAGACCATGTTGTGCAGCGGCAATGTAGTCTACATTCTGTCCTTACCTTTTTATAATAATAATCTTTATTCGTGTCACAAGTAGGCATTAGCAATGCAGTGAAGTTACTGTGAAAATCTCCTGGTTAGTACTGTTCCTTCACAGCGCCAGAGTCCCAGGTTCGATTCCCGGCTTGGGTCACTGTGCGGAGTTTGCATGTTCTCCCCATGTCTGCGTGGGTTTCCTCTGGGTGCTCTGGTTTCCTCCCACAAGTCCCGAAAGACGTACTGTTAGATGAATTGGACATTCTGAATTCTCCACCAGTCTACCCGAACAGGAGTGTTTAATAATTCTTTGGTTTTATTTTATAATTTTTTATTAAATAGCAAAGGAATTGCAAAATGGAGATGCAAAATTGGTTGGAACAAAGGTGTTTCTCTGTGTGGCAGGCTGAGAGATGGATGAATAAGGAACTTCAATGTCACCATTGACAGAAACTGCAATGTCATGTTTACAACAGCAGCTCCCTTTTAAATGTGACAAAGGAATTTATAGCAGTAAGGACTGTGATTGTGTAAGTGAAAATGGCCTAATTTTTATATATTATAACTGTATATTCAGACACACAGGTGTCAGGCAATGACCATCTCCTACAAGAGAGGATCTAATCATTACCCCTTGACATTCAATGGCATTATGAAATGAAATGAATGAAAATCGCTTATTGTCATGAGTAGGCGTCAATGAAGTTACTGTGAAAAGCCCCTAATCGCCACATTCCGGCGCCTGTCCGGGGAGGCTGGTACGGGAATCGAACCGTGCTGCTGGCCTGCTTGGTCTGCTTTAAAAGCCAGCGATTTAGCCGAGTGAGCTAAACCAGCCCCTCTTTACCATCATTACCATCGCTGAATCCCCCACAATCAACCTCCTGAGGTTACCATTGATCAGAAACTGAACTGGACTAGCCATATTAATACTGTGGCTACCATGGTAGGTCAAAGGTTGTCTGGATGAGTACAGCTCCATCAACACTCAAGAAGCTCAACACTATCCAGGACAAAGCAGCCCATTTGATTGCTCCCCCTTCGTCAAACATTCAAGCCCTCCACCACTGACAAACAGTGGCAGCCGTGTGCACCATCTACAAGATGCCCAGCAGTAACTCACCAAGGTTCCTAAACAACACCTTCCACCCATGACCATTACCATCTTGAAGAATAGGAGCAGCAGATGCCTGGGAACCCCACCACCTGGAGGTTCCCCGACAAGTCACTCATCCCCTGACTTGGAAATATATCGCCGTTTCTTCACTGTCGCTGGGCTAACATCCTGGAACTCGCTCCCTGACAGCACACTGGGTGGACGTACATCTCAGGGACTGCAGCGATTCAAGAAGGCAACTCACGGGGCAGCATGGTGGCGCAGTGGGTTAGCCCTGCTACCTCACGGTGCCACTGTCCCGGGTTTGATCCCAGCTCTGGGTCACTGTCCGTGTGGAGTTTGCACATTCTCCCCACGTCTGCGTGGGTTTCACCCCCACAACACAAAGATGTGCAGGGAGGTGGATTGGCCACGCTAAATTGCCCCTTAATTGGATAAAAATGAATTGGGTACTCTAAATTAATATTTTTTTAAAAAATAATTTGTATTGAGATTTTCACAAAATATCAAAAACAGAAAATATCAACAAGAAAACAGTATTAACAATAAAAACAAAAAAAAACCCGAAACCCCAGTAACTACAAAAAGAAGAAATAGATTAGCACCCGGCATATTCAACAAACACATGTACACATTTCTCCCCTCCCCCGAAACAACCCCCCCCCCGCCCCCCCCCCTCCCCCCCCGGTTGCTGCTGCTGCCGGCCTATTTCCCTACCGTTCCACCAGGAAGTCCAGGAAAGGCTGCCACCGCCTAAAGAACCCGTGTACTGATCCCCTCAGGGATCACCTTCTCCAATTTGATAAACACCGCCATATCATTGATCCAGGCCCCCACGCTTGGGGGCCTCGCATCCTTCCATTGAAGTAAAATCCTCCGCCGGGCTACTAGGGACGCAAAGGCCAGAACACCGGCCTCTTTCGCCTCCTGCACTCCCGGCTCCACTGCCACCCCAAATATCGCGAGTCCCCAGCCTGGCTCGACCCTGGATCCTACCACCCTCGACACCGTGTTCGCTACCCCCTTCCAAAATACCCCCACGCTGGGCATGCCCAGAACATATGGGCATGGTTCGCTGGGCTCCCCGAGCACCTAGCACACCTGTCCTCGCCCCCGAAAAACCTGCTCATCCTCGTCCCAGTCATGTGGGCCCTATGCAGCGCCTTGAACTGTATGAGGCTAAGCCTCGCACAAGAGGAGGAGGAATTCACTCTTTCCAGGGCATCCGCCCACGTCCCCTCCTCAATCTCCTCACTCAGCTCCTCTTCCCATTTACCCTTCAGCTCCTCCACTGAGGCCTCATCTACCTCCTGCATTACGTGGTACATGTCCGAAATCCTCCCTCCTCCAACCCACACCCCCGAGAGCACCCTATCCTGTACCCCACATGGGGGCAACAGAGGGAACCCCTCCACTTGCCGCCTGGCAAACGCCATAACCTGCATGTACCTAAACATGTTCCCCGGGGGGAGCCCAAACTTCCCCTCTAACTCACCCAAGCTCGCAAACCTCCCATCTACAAACAGGTCCCTCAACCTCCTAATACCTACCCTGTGCCAGCTAAGAGACCCGCCATCAATGCTTCCTGGAACAAACCGGTGGTTCCCCCGTATCGGGGACTCCATCGAGCCCCCCACCTCCCCCCTATGCCATCTCCATTGCCCCCATATTTTGAGGATAGCCGCCACCACCGGACTCGTGGTATACCTGGTTGGAGGGAGCGGCAACGGCGCCGTTACCAGCGCCCCCAGGCTCGTGTCTACACAGGACGCCACCTCCATCCTCTTCCATGCTGCCCCCTCCCCGTCCATCACCCACTTACGCACCATCGCTGCGTTGGCTGCCCAATAGTACCCACAGAGGTTGGGCAGCGCCAGCCCCCCCTATCCCTGCCCCGCTCCAGAAAAACCCTTCTCACCCTCGGGGTCCCGCGCGCCCATACAAACCCCGTAATACTCCTGTTGACCCTCCTAAAAAAGGCCTTTGGGATAAGGATGGGGAGGCACTGGAGCAGGAACAAAAACCTCGGGAGCACCGTCATCTTGACTGACTGCACCCTGTCTCTAAATTAATTTTTAAAAACTCAATAATCAAGATGCAAAGCCAAGCAGAATTGAAGTTCTCCCACTGGGTTTGGTGGCAAAGGAACAGTGCTTCCTGTTCATCACACTTACATACTTCCCACAGACTTTTCCTGGAGTTTTGAGTGTGTGGTAGTATGACTAGGGGTATTATGGTACCTGGGAGTGTGAGCTGCCATTGGTGCAGAGGGCACGCTGCCCATTGGCCCAAGTATCGTGTGCTTCTTATCCCTATTGGCTAAGAGGAAGGTAGCTCCGCCTACGAGGCGGGGTATAAGAACCCGTGTTCCCCAGCAGCCAGACCATTTCCTGTACGTCTGCTGCCGGGCTCACTTCTTGCTAATTAAAGCCTTTCGTTTCGGACTTCACCTACGTTTCGTGTCCATTGATTGTGCATCAGAGTGGCAACTTCCAGTTTCCAGAGACTTTCTTTATCAGTGTGATACCCTGTACATGTGATCTGTAGTATGTGTGAGCAGGGCAAGTAATTTGTTTCCAACCAATGACATTTAAGAATTCTCACTGGGATCGGCGGCACAGTTGGAAAATCTCATTGGAGCGTTCGTCTTTCCCAATTTTCTCCACCTTCGCCGGCAACGTCACGAGGGCGTGAACCTCATTTTAACAGATATGCCCAATATTAAATATTATTAATGGGCCCCCCACCTAATAATAAACTTTATAATAATAATGTTTATTATTGTCACAAGAAAGCTTACATTAACACTGCAATGAAGTTACTCTGGAAATCCCCTCGTTGATCCCCCCCCTCCCCCCGTCTCACTAAATATTCACGTTGGCGAGGTTCACAACAGCTTTCGCCAAAGGAGAAGCAGTCGGGAGGATCACGCCAGGGGCACAGCGATGGTGAGGGGGGGGGGGGGGGGCAGCGGAAGGCAGTGTCCTGGCACTGCCCCCTGGCACAGCCAGTTTGGCACTGCCAGCTTTACACTGTGCCAACCTGGCGATGACAACCTGTGCCAGTTAGGGGCCTCATGGTAGCATGGTGGTTAGCATCAATGCTTCACAGCTCCAGGGTCCCAGGTTCGATTCCCGGCTGGGTCACTGTCTGTGTGGAGTCTGCACGTCCTCCCCGTGTGTGCGTGGGTTTCCTCCGGGTGCTCCGGTTTCCTCCCACAGTCCAAAGATGTGCGGGTTAGGTGGATTGGCCATGCTAAATTGCCCGTAGTGTAAGGTTAATGGGGGGATTGTTGGGTTACGGGTATACGGGTTACGTGGGTTTAAGTAGGGTGATCATTGCTCGGCACAACATCGAGGGCCGAAGAGCCTGTTCTGTGCTGTACTGTTCTATGTTCTAAAGGCCCAAGGGGGAGCCCCGTTGAGAATGGGTTCATTGATGTGCGGTGGGGTGGGGGTGGGGGGTGGGGGGGGGAGCGGATACTGAGGGAGGGTTTGAGCGACTGGAGAGCTATACCACAGTTTTCAGTCTGAGCCTGCCACATTGCCAAGCTCTGGCCGGATGGATCTGAAATATGTCAGACGAAATGGGGACTTTGTAAACCTGGATCAAGTTTGTCCTTGCAATGACTAAACCTCAAAAAAACATTCAGTTTCCCAGTTGTTGTTGTTTTTACTTCTTGCCGGAAAAACAGTTCAAAATATTTCAAATCCCTGTAACACTGGGGTCCTGGTTTTCAGGTACGCAAGACCAGTTTGGACAAGTTCTACCGGTAGCCTTCTTTCAAAGGGTATTGTTTCTTACTTCTATTTGCACTTGCGAAAGGGAAACGGGGTTAAAATGAGTGACTAGTTTCACTTCATGGTCAGCGTGATGGGCTGAATGGCCTATTTCTACACCGTCACCTTTCTATGGTCCCCGCGTCCCCACTCTCTCTCCAATGTCTGACACCCCCTCCATGTTTGATTCCCCCCCCCCCCCCCGTCGATGTCTAACTCCTCCCCACCTGATGTCCAACACCCCACCCCCCATATCCCATTCACTTACCAAACAAACTTACCGCCTCCCTGGCCTGTTTCAACGTGACATTTAAATTCACCTGCTTGACATCAGCTCGTGCTCACAAGCCACACTTGCTCAGCCACACAACATAATTTAAAGGTTCCCCACGGTGAAAGGAATAGGTTGTAGACAACAAAAGAAATCGAGCGAATGTTGATAAGGAGTTGCTTAGATGTGCGGCCACTGTACCTCATTTGGTAGCACTTGTGCCTTTGATGGTGGCATAAAGGAAGGTCGCACCAAATAACAATGTAAAAATAATCAGATAATCTGTTACGTTAGTGATGTGGATTAAGGGATAAATATTGGCTAGGACATCGGAAAGAACCCCCACATCACCAACAATCCGTCATGGCTACCACCAAGAAAGCGCAACAGCGCCTAATTTATGTGGATTGGCCATGACGTATTGCCCTCAGTGTCGAAAAATGTTAGGTGGGGTTACCTGGATAGGGTAGAGGTGTGGGTTTAGGTGGGGTGCTTTTTCCAAGGGCCGGTGCAGACTCGATGGGCCGAATGGCCTCCTTCTGCTCTATAAATTCTATGATTCTATGAATTCTCTGGAAACTATGGAAATTCTGCATGTCCACATTGACCCTTACCAATTTTTACAGGTACACCATAGAAAGCATTCTATCTGGCGGCATCACAGCCTGGTATGGCATCTGCTCGGCCCAAGACCGCAAGCAAATACAGAGAATCGTGAACCCAACCCAGTCCATCACGCAAACCTGCCTCCCATCCATTGACTCTGTCTACACCTCTCGCTGCCTTGGGAAAGCGGGCAGCATAATCAAAGACCCCTCCCACCGTGGTTATTCTTTCTTTCAACCTTTCATCGGGCAGGAGATACAAAAGTCTGAGAACACGCACTAACAGATTCAAAAACAGTTTCTTCCATGCTGTTACCAGACTCCTGAATGGCCCTTTTATGAATTGATTTGATCTCTTCACATATCTTCTCTACTGTTGTACGATTACACTCCTGTATGCTTCACCCGATGCCTGTGTCTATGTATTTACATTGTGTATTTATTGTATGTCCTGTGTTTCTTTTCATGTATGGAATGATCTGCCTGGACTGTACACAGAACAATACTTTTCACTGTACCTCGGTACACGTGGCAATAAATCTAAATCAAAATCTAAGTCTAGATTTTCTTCAAAATGTGCAGAGGAGACAACAGACAGGGCCTCAGTTTAATGTCTCATTCTGAAATATGGCATTGTAGTGTAGACCCGCTTTTTGCCCAAATCGCGGAAGTCTCCTGACACAGAGGTGAAAATGTTACCAGAGCCATGGATGGAACAAGGGCAGAATCACAAACACGTGAAAAGAAATGTGTTGCAATTATATTTTTAAAAATATTTTACTTTGTAGCGTCATTAGAGAAAATTAGTCAAACTGCAATTAGTTTGCAGTGAAATCTGCAACGGTGGGATGGTGGTTAGCACTGCTGCCTCACAGCGCCAGGGTCCCAGGCCCAATTCCGGCCTCGGTCACTGTGTGGAGTTTGCACTTTCTCCCCATGTCTGTGCGGCTTTCCTCTGGGCGCTCCGGTTTCCTCCCACAACCCAAAGATGTGCAGGTTAGGTAGATGGGCCATGCTAAATTGCCCCTTAGTGTCCAAAGGTTAGGTGGGGTTACGGGGGTAGGGCGGAGGATTGAGCCTGGGTGGGGTGCTCTTTCGGAGGGTCCGGTGCAGACTCGATGGGATGAATGGCCTCTTTCTGCACCGTAGGATTCTTTGATTCTATAATATAATTAATAATATAATATAATACAATATTATAATAATATTATTATTATATTATATTATAATTATTATATTATTATATTATAATATAATATAATATAATATTAATAATATAATATAATTCTGATTCTATGATTCTATAATAATCACAGTTCTTCAGCTTCAAGCCGAGAAATAAAGACGTGCGTTTATATAACAGTCATTGCCTCAGGATAGTCAGAAGTGTGTTGCAGAGTACAGATGGTGAAGATGACGATCCTCCTGAGATTCCTGCTTATTTTTCAGTGTCTCCCTAGTTTCATTCCGCGGGTAAAGAGGGGGATGCTGGAACGGAACCGTAGCGAGGGGGGGCTGGCGTTGCCGAACCTCAGCAACTACTACTGGGCGGCTAACATAGCCATGATAAGGAAATGGATGGTGGGTACGGGGTCAGTTTGGGAGCGGGTGGAGGCTGCTTCGTGCAGGGGCACCAGATTGGCAGCCCTGGTCACGGCTCCCCGCCGCCCCTGCTGGCCATGTACTCCACCAGCCCTTTAGTGGTGGTGGCTTTGCGGATTTGGGGCCAATGAAGGAAGCATGCGGGGGAAGTGGGAGCGTCGGTCTGGTCCCTAATATGTGACAACCACCGATTTGTCCTGGAGAAGATGGATGGCGGGTTTCGAGTGTGGCGGAGGGCGGGGGTGGGAAGGATGGGCGACTTATTCTTGGAAGGGAGCTTCGCAAACATGAGGGCGCTGGAGGAGAAGTTCGGGCTGGCGAGGGGGAATGACATTCGGTACTTGCAGGTGCGGGATTGCGTACGTAGACAGGACCCGTCCTTTCCACGCCTTCCACCAAGAGGGATCCAGGACAGGGTCATTTCCAGGGGTGAGGTAGGAGAGGGGAGAGTCTCAGATATTTATAAGGAGCTTATGGGAGCGGAGGACACAGGGACCAAGGAACTGAAACTTAAGTGGGAGGAGGAGGTTGGTGGGGAGTTGGAGGGAGGCGTGTGGGCAGACGCTCTGAGGAGGGTAAATGGACCCGCAACATGTGCCAGGCTCGGCCTGATTCAGTTCAAGGTGGTTTACGGGGCCCACATGACGGTGGCCCGGATGAGCAAATTCTTTGGGCTGGAGGACAAGTGTGCTAGATGTGGGGGAGGACCAGCGAACCATGTCCACGTGTTCTGGGCGTGTCCAAAACTCAGGGGTGTCGGAAGACCCGGGAGTACAGGAGGGGATAGAGACCGACGTTGTGGCCTTTGGTGCCCTGATAGCCCGGCGACAAATACTGTTGGCCTGGAGGGACTCAAAGCCCCCAAAGACCGAAGTATGGCTGTCGGACATGGCAAGCTTTCTCGGCTTGGAAAAAAAATCAAGTTCGCCTTACGAGTATCACTATCGGGGTTCGCTCGGAGGTGGCAACCATTCATCGACTTCTTCGCGGGGAGCTAATCGTCAGCAGGGGAGGGGTAGAATGGTGTAGAGTAGGGGGGAAGAATAGGCGGGTCTATCTGCGAGAGTGGTACTGTTATTTGCACTATGTTTTTTGTAATTGGTATCTGCACACTAATGCATATTGTTACTGTTTACAATGCCAAAAATACCTCAATAAAATTGTCTGTTAAAAAAAAGAGGTGTGTTGCAGGCTATTAAGTACTTATGGAGCTGTTGTAATACAGGAAACATGGGTTATCAGACCCACAACAGGGGTGTGATAATGAACAGATAATCTGTTGTTCAGTGATGTTGATTGAGGGATAGATATTGACCAGGACACAAGAGAGAGAACACCTCTGCACTTCTACAACATCATGTCTTGGAATCTTTTACTTCCACCTTAGAGGGCAGATGGGTTTAGTCTCTCAACTTTGGTGGTGCCAAAACCAGCCTGCACTTAGATTGGAGTAAAAGAGTGCAACAAACAGGCCTAGTCAAGACCCAGAAAGGCAGCCTACTTGTCATAACAAATGAGGGCAGGTTCCAGGCTGAAATACTGAAGGCGCTCCCATTTAATTAACTTCAGGATGAGTAACCAAATGCCTTTCAGGGAAGTAGTTGTCTTGAGGGAACATATTACTTGGACGTGTAAATGATGATTCATCTGCCCAGCAAAACGTCCTGTGGCCATCAGAAAGACAGCTCAAAGACGAAGTTGAAAAATTGGCCAATTTTGGAGATGGTAGCGTCAGTGTGCAAACATAGAACATAGAACATAGAACAGTACAGCACAGAACAGGCCCTTCGGCCCTCAATGTTGTGCCGAGCCATGATCACCCTACTCAAACCCACGTATCCACCCTATACCCATAACCCAACAACCCCCCCCCTTAACGTTACTTTTATTAGGACACTACGGGCAATTTAGCATGGCCAATCCACCTAACCCGCACTTCTTTGGACTGTGGGAGGAAACCGGAGCACCCGGAGGAAACCCACGCACACAGGGGGAGGACGTGCAGACGCCACACAGACAGTGACCCAGCCGGGAATCGAACCTGGGACCCTGGAGCTGTGAAGCATTTATGCTAACCACCATGCTACCCTGCTGCCCAACCACAGGGGGTATTGTCCACTCTCTGTGCTGTTATGCTTATGATTCCACAGAGAAATGGATTAGAGTTGATCGGTCTGATTGAAGAGCTAGTCAGGTCTGAGTGGGCGGAATGATTGATCTCTGTGCCGTCATTTGCATGAGTCCATGAACCTGGGAAGATGAGAATCTCCAGAAATGTTAACAGAGATATAAGGAGACGTCTTAGCTGCATTTCTGTTTATTACAATAAAAGGCATGCTGGATTATTCAGTTCTCCCCTCTCCTTTGCTGACCACTGCTGCTCTGCCTCTCTCTTTCTCCTCATATACATGTAGATGCGCTCCACATGCTCTGTACTCAGAGGATCAACATGTGGGAGTTGCTGCTGTCCAATCCTTTTTGAAAATATTTTTATTGAGTTTTAATATTTTGTACCCATCAATTTATAAAACAACGATACACCAACACATATATTCACAACAGGGGATTATTCCAGTAACAACAGTGGCCGTGACCCCCACCTTTAACTTTACTTACATGTTTAACATTCTCCAACATAGCCAAGACATGTGTTTACAGATACTTACGTACAGTTTGGTTTGGGCCTGAGCTTACCTCCGAGCCGCTCTTCTGCAACTTTTGCCCCTCCTGCTTGTTCCACTTCTTTCTGTTCGACCCTCCTTCCTTTTCTCTCCACAATCCCTTCTTTCTCCTCTCTGTTCCGTGGCTACTCCCTCGTCCCTCCCCCACCCCCCTCACTTTATTAGTTGCTGGCTACCAACAGGTCTTGAAACAAGTTGGTGAGTGGAATCCACATCCTGGATGGCAAATTTTATTTTCTGCAGCCTGAGAATTCTGCCAGGTCAGACAGCCACCTTGGGTGGTGCTGCCGATCGTCAGGTAAACAGGATTCTCTGGCGGGTGTTCAGGGAGGCAAAGGCTAGGATATTGTTGTCCCCCCCCTCCCCATGAAGAGCTCGGGATGATCTGATACCCCGAAGACAGCCACTTTTGGGCATCGTTCCACCCTCACCCCCACAACCCTGGACATGGCCCCAATGGAGGATGTCCAGTACCCAACAAGTCTGCGGCAGGCCCAGAACATGTGGGTGTGGTTAGCCGGGCCTCCCTGGCACCGTGCACACTTGTCCTCCACCTCCGGGGAGAACCTGCTCACTTGGGTCTGGCTAGGGGCGCTCTATGCACCACCTTTAGCGGCATTAGGATCAGGGCCGGGATTCTTCCCTACCCGGCGGGGCGGGGGGGTCCCGGCGGGTCAGAGTGGCGTGAACCACTCCGGCGTCGGGCCGCCACAACGGTGCGGAATTCTCTGCACCTTTAGGGGCCAAGCCCTCACATTGAGGGTCTAGGCCCGCGCCAGAGTGGTTCCCACTCCGCCGGCTGGCATGAACAGCCTTTGGCGCCACGCCAGCCGGGGCCGAAAGGACTTCGCCAGCCGGCGTAAGTCCGCGCATGCGCCAGAACTTCAGCGACTGCTGACGTCATACCGGCGCATGCGCAGGTAGGGGATCTCTTCTGCCTCCACCATGGTGAAGACCATGGTGGAGGCGGAAGAAAAAGAGTGACCCCACGGCACAGGCCCGCCCGCCGATCGGTGGGCCCCAATCGCGGGCCAGGCCACCATGGAGGCACCCCCTGGGGTCAGATTGCCCTGCGCCCCCGCCCAGGACACCGGAGCCTGCCCGCGCCACCAATCCCGGCGGTCAGGTAGGTGGTTTAATCCACGCCGACGGGAGAGGCCTGTCAGCGGTGGGACTTCGACCCATCGCAGGCTGGAGAATCGCCGTGGGGGGCCCGCCGACTGGCGCGGGGGGCCCGCCAACCGGCGCAGCGCGATTCCCTCCCCCGCCGAATCTCGAGGTTAGGAGAGGTTATTGGGTTACGGGGATAGGTTCGAGGGCTTAAGTGGGTCGGTGCAGACTCGATGGGCTGAATGGCCTCCTTCTGCACTGTATGTTCTATGTGCAGGGTAGGTGAATTGACCACGTTAAATTGCCCCTCAATAGGAAAAAAAAGCTCTCCCTTCCAACCAGCTTACCCAGCATCTGTGCCACATATTCCATTGGGGTTCCAGCTCTTGATACCCTCCGGCAGGCCTATAATGCGGAGGTTTTGGGGGTGAGACTGGTTCTCCTGGTCCTCGACCCCTTCCTACAGTGTCCTTTGCGTTGCCACCAACCCTGCCATTTCTGTCTCCATGGAGACGGTTCGCTCACTCTGGTCTGTCGCCACTTTCTCCAGGTCTCTGAATGTCGCCTCTTGTGCCTCCAACTGTTGCTCTGTTCTTTCTAATGCCACCTTGAAGGGGGCCAGGAGAACGGTTGCCATCATTTCAAGCTTGATGGCATCCCTGTGTTTTAATAGCTCCCGAGTCAGGAGGTCCATCTACTCGCTTATTGGTGGGTAGTCCGGCTGGAGCCCAAGCAACCGCAGTTTGTGTTAACATTGCAACACTGTCATTGAACTGCATATATCAAAATAATGCACAAAATACAAACAGGTTGGTGAGGGGTCTGCCAGGAGAAATGAAATGTGGCTGAGGTGAGCAAACTAAGAGTTATGGCAATAAAAGGTAAAGTTATGAATCTGTTATTGGGTCTGCTCAGATGCAAAGAGATCATATGTGTTTCCATTTGGTTTTTGGCCAAGTAACAGCAGGTTTAATGGGCACTCCATCATTAATGTATAAATAATGGGGAGAGAGACACCCACCAAAAGCTGCTGAGCAATTTGCACCGCTCCATCAGTAACCCCACAAAGAAATCTGCTTTCCCCCAACCTTCCCATCAGTTTCAAGAAATTGCTGCATTTTCACATCAATCACCAACTAAATGTACCTAAGGATAGGGCTGGTACCAAAAAGTGTAAATACCGTTTTAATTACAAGATTTATGCCCTGCAAACCCACTCAACCTCTCTGACTCATAAAAGGGAGAAATTGAAACAACAGAGTCACATTCTGGCGGTACGGTAGCACAGTGGTTAGCACTGATGCTTCACAGTGTCAGGGACCTAGGTTCATTTCCCGGCTTGAGTCACTGTCTTTGCAGAGTCTGCATTTTGTCCCTGTGCCTGCGTGAGTTTCCTCTGGGTGCTCCGGTTTCCTCCCTCAAGTGGGCAGCACGGTAGCATTGTGGGTAGCACAATCGCTTCACAGCTCCAGGGTCCCAGGTTCGATTCCCGCCTGGGTCACTGTCTGTGTGGAGTCTGCACGTCCTCCCCCTGTGTGCGTGGGTTTCCTCCGGGTGCTCCGGTTTCCTTCCACAGTCCAAAGATGTGCGGGTTAGGTGGATTGGCCATGCTAAATTGCCCGTAGTGTCCTAATAAAAGTAAGGTTAAGGGGGGGTTGTTGGGTTGCGGGTATAGGGTGGATACGTGGGTTTGAGTAGGGTGATCATGGCTCGGCACAACATTGAGGGCCGAAGGGCCTGTTCTGTGCTGTACTGTTCTATGTTCTATGTTCTATGTTCTCCCTTAACCCAATCTTTCCTTCTCTTCATTTCACTTTCTGTATCTGATTTGATTCTAGGTCACCTGCTTTTAATTTCTGCCATTCCTCTTGTTCATTTTCAATTTTTTAAACTCATTAGTTAAAAAGATAGATTGCTGATCTCATTGGTTAGTAAGGTTACCCTATTGCCCTTGTCACACTGTTACCAGCTCACACGTCCTACACATTATGATGCCAAAAAGGTTTTCAAACTGAAGAGTGAGAGAAATGGGTAACAGAGTGCAACATCAGATGCCCCACTTCAACCAAGTCTAGGTCTTAATATTTCCTTTTATTGCTATTAGAAAATCATCCAAATTAACTTAGGAGACTTCAACCACTAGCAACTGAATTTCATTGTAAGGGCAGCACGGTGGCACAGTGGTTAGCACTGCTGTCTCACAACACCAGGGACCCGGGTTCGATTCCGACCCCGGGTGACTTTCTGTGTGGAGTTTGCACTTTCTCCCTGTGTCTGCGTGGGCTTTCTCCGGGTGCTCCGGTTTCTTCCCACTGGCTAGGTGGATTGGCCATGCTAAATTGCCACTAGTGTGCAAAGATGTGCAGGTTGGGTGGGGTTACGGGGGATAGGGTGGGGGAGTGGGCCTAGGTAGAGTGCTAATTCAGAGGGTCGGTGCAGATTCGATGGGTCGAATGGCCTCCTTCTGCACTGTACTGTAGGAATTCTATGATGCTAACTTGTGAAGGAATTAAACTGGTACCGCAGCCTCATTGTTCATTGAGTGCTTGTCTCTCTGTAGGTATTAGAGTGCCAAGTGGAGCCAGGCCCAAATCACGGGGACAAAGATCGGACAGGTTGTCCAACGGACAGATTACTGTCCAGGTGGCGAAGTTCAATGCCACCCTCATTATCTAATCAATATCATGTTGCTGTATGTGCGATCTTGCTGCACAAAAATTGGCTGCTGTGTTCCCTATCTTACAACAATGACAGCATTTCAGAAAGTGGCCACGTGCGTTGCTTCGTGATGCAAAAGGCTCGATATGAATGTAAATTTCTTTCCTCCTGTGCATCGCATTGACAGTTGCCTCAGTCTGCAGAAACCCACCTCCATGCCTGGCCTGTGTGCGTAGCCCGGGAAAAAGGAGAGAGAAAAAAGAAATGCAGCTTTGATCCACAGCGTGTAAAGTGATTCTGCTGTAATCAAAAAACCAAATGCTGGGTCAATGGGAGAATGACAGGTTTATATACTCTGGCGTGTTTGTGTTTTATTTCTCTCTCTCTCTCCCTCTCCCTCACTCTCTGCCCTTAATCATTTGACTTCTGGGTATCACGGGCATTCAAAAAAAGGGATGGTAAAAGGTGTGCTGAGGGCAATATATTAGTTTTAGTTTCCACCAGGTTAAAAAAAACTGTAGAAATGTGTGGTGTTGATAACACGAAGCTAATTCTTGACTTTGCACCCAAGAATGTCAACTTGAAGATTAGATTTTGGAGAGGGAGCGTTGAAGGAGTAGAGTTATTGTCTGTCTGTAGCTTGATGCTGACATCTCTGTGTGTTTTTAATCCCTTTGCACCCCCTTAAGACAAAACCATTATGATTTGACAGTTTCTGCCAGCAAGCTCATATTTCCTAAGTGACAGCTCCTTTCGGGACAGGGGGGGGGGTGGGGGGGGGGGGGGGGGTGGGAAGGGGGCCAAGAAATGTTTCTGTGACATTGCTAGGTGAGAAAAAAGCCTTAATCTAATCTCAGTGATCCGATGTTCTTTTATAACCCGTTAGCCTGCAGCACAAGTCAAAAGCCTTTGATAAACCTTTATTCTCTATCTCCCCTCTCGTTTTATTTAGCAAATGGAAAAAAAAAAGTTTGTACGCCTTTGGAGCTGTGTCTATGAGGAGGAATTCAATTCTGTCCTTCTGCCTCACAGTTAATTCTTCTCGGCTGTGTGATCCACTCGCAGGGAGTTTTATTATGTTAAAAGTATTTTGCTGTAAAATGCAGTTGGAGAGTTTTACTTTCATTACCTTGTGAGCCTCACGCCAGTAATGGCTAACCACGCAGGCAGATTGGGCGTTGGGGGAAATGCACAGTTTTAAAATCATATAAACAAAGATCCACATAACCGGCACGGTATCACAGTGGTTAGCACTGTTGCTTCACGGCCCCAGGGACCTGGGTTCGGTTCCCGGCTTGGGTCACTGTCTGTGCATGTTCTCCCCGTGTTTGCGTGGGTTTCCTCCGGGTGCTCTGGTTTCCCCCCACAGTCCGAAGATGTGCAGGTTAGGTGGATTGGCCGTGCTACTATGGCCCTTTGTGTCCAAAAAGATTAGGTGGGGTTACTGGGTTACTGTAATATTGTGGAGGTGTGGGCTTGGGTAGGGTGCTGTTTCCAAGGGCCGGTGCGGTCTCGAAGGGCCGAATGGCCTCTTTCTGCACTGTTGATCTCCATGAACTCCATGGACGCCACAGAAGGAAGCCATTCTTCCCATTGGGCCTGTACTGGCTCTTTGAAAGAACTGTTCAATAAGTTCCGTTCCACTAGCCTGGCAAGCTTCTTCTTTCAAAGTATGTATCCAATTCCTCGTTGAAAGTTACTATTGAATCTGATTCCACCATTCTTTTGTGTAGTGTGTTCCAGATTGACAATTGGCTACGTAAAACTGATTTCCCTTGGCTGCACAACCGAGTGACCACAGTTCATAGGAACATGGGAGTGTGGGAACAGGTCCTTCAGTCACTCAAGCCTGCTTGTTATATTCTCAATGTGCTGCAAAAAGAACAGGTATAGAGGTGCCACCCACTTCGATTTCTTACAAACATGATGCAAAATTTATTAGAAGATATTGTTCATACAATCTAAGATGGAGAACGGAAGCCTGCACAAACACTCTGCTGACGTCACTACAGATCATCTGAAGTTCCACCAGCAGGGGTGCATTCCTTGATAAATATCACCCCTCTCCCTTTACTTCTACAGTACAAATAACAATTTCTTAATGTTAACAACACTTACACATTACGTACATTACTTGGCACCATTATCTTTTTACATCCATACAATTTAACAAGACAATTTCTCAGGTGGACGTCTATTCCTTTTGGGTTGTACTCGACGTTCTGGGACCTGGCTACTCGAGACCTTTGAAGTGTCCTCTCTTTCTTCAGCAGGTGGTACTTCCTGTGAAGTTACTTCACTGTCGTCCCCGTTGGTGTGAATATTCTTCGGAATGCGAATCTGAGTTTGTCTCGGTGATTGGTCTGTGTTCAGAAGTGTCACTGCATGGATTTTCCAATGGAAATACTTCCTGAGAGGGGTCCGTGACGTCCCTTTGTGAAGCTTGGTCAGTGCGATGCTGCCAAACTCGATCATCGTCCGTCTGTGTGGTGGACGATATTGGACCTGTTTTTTCTAGGATAACTGCAGGTACCTATTTCTTATTTGTAGAGTAGCTTCTTGCGAGCACTCACTCTCCTTGAGTGAACACTCGCTTTTTAAAGTTTTGCTCCCTCCTAGCAATCTGTGCTTGCGGTTGTCGTTTGACAATCTCTGAAGTATCAGGTGGTATCAAAAGTCAAACATTGTTCTTAGTTTACTTTTGAAAAGCAGCATTGCAGGTGAACTCTGTCGTAGCATGAGCGGTTGATGTGACCATCAATTCACGAGACACGTGCTTCAGGATGTGAACAGTGGTTTTAATCAACTTACAGCAGAGCCAGCCTGTAACACGATGAACTCCAAATGAACTGGTGGCTGGCTCTTCGGCATCATCCTTTATACGTCAGTCTAGGGGGAGGAGCCGTGGGTGGAGCCAAGGGTGGAGCCCAAGTACAAACTCCTGTACATTCCCAGTGCAACTCCCCCTAGTGGTAGGGCAACGCAACTGCTCGTATGTCGTGCTTACAGTGACATGGTATAATATATATAAGTGTGAATTACATTCACCACAGCGGTATTTCAGTATGACATCAAGAAGTTATTTATTCGTCTTGACAATATAACTTGGTCCTTTGATGCCTTGATGGAATGTTTCAGTGACTGTACAAATCGCTCGGCCAATCCATTAGTTGCAGGATGATGCGGAACTGACTTTCTCTAGCGTGCCCAACCCACTCACCCTGCACATCTTCCTGGGGTGAGACACACGCAGACACGGGGAGAACGCGCAATCCCACAAGGACTGCGACCCGGGGTCGGGACCGAACCCGGGCCCCCAGCACCACGAGGCAGCAGCACCAACCACTGTGCCACCACGCCGCCCCATACCATTTCCTTTTTAAAAGGCTTCAAACTCCTCAGAAGTGAACTGAGTTCCGTTGTTACTTACAATCTGCTCTGGTCTACCAAATCTTACAAATATTCCATCCAACTTTTCAATAGTTTGTTCTATCACCTTGGATTTTACAATCACTACTTCTGGCTATTTAGAATGTGCATCTACAATCACTAGGAACATGTGTCCCTCAATGGACACATTCTCGACCATGGTTGTGTCGGCCATTCCCACAGATGTACAGGTTTCAGTGGTGAAGTGTTTCTTAGTTTTGAACAGGAGTGACATTGCCCCACTTTCTCTTTGATTTGAGCATTTAATCCTGGCCACTAAAACTAACTACCTGCCAGTTCCTTCATCCTCCCCCCCCCCCCCCCCCCCCCCCCCCCCACCAGGATGACCCTCATGTAGTTGATCAAGGATCTTATTACCAAAGCACAGAGGAATAATCACTCAGATTCCCAATAATAAATCTCCATTCTGGACTGTCAACTCAAGTCTTCTTGTGATATAGGGTTTGAGATCTGGATTAAAAAATTTTTTTTTAGAGTACCCAATTCATGTTTTCCAATTAAGGGGCAATTTAGCATGGCCAATCTACCTAGCCTGCACATCTTTGGGTTGTGGGGGCGAAACCCACGCAAACACGGGGAGAATGTGCAAACTCCACACGGACAGTGACCCAGAGCCGGGATCGAACCTGGGACCTTAGTGCCGTGAGGCAACAGGGCTAACCCACTACGCCACGGTGCTGCCCTTGAGGTCTGGATTTTGACGATGTATGTCTGACATCATTCCTTTGTGGACCATGTCCATAATCTTCCTCATTACTGGATCGGGTCTTGTGTATCTCTGAACCTGAGTCACAGGTACATTATCCACATGTGAGAAATACAGGATGTTGACAAAACTTTCTTCATTTTCTTGCTTGACTTGCAGCGGCTTTCTTGACAAAGCTTCAGCATTTGCATGTTGCTCTGATTCATGATGTTGGATATCAAAGGCCATCTCTGTGACCAACTAGCTGCTAAAGAAGGAATATCTTTATATGGCCCGAAGATTGTTGTGAATGGTCGGTGATCCGTCGAGGGTTTAAGATGATGTCCACAAAGGTCATGGTGAAACCTTGGCCGGGATTCCCCCCTACCCGGCGGAGCGGGGGGTCCCGGCGTTGTGGAGTGGCGAGAACCACTCCGGCATCGGGCATCCCCAAAGGTTGCGGAATTCTCCGCACCTTTAGGGGCTAGGCCCGCGCCGGAGTGGTTTCCGCTCCGCCAGCCGGCGCGAATGGCCTTTGGCGCCCTGCCAGCCGGGGCCGAAAGGCTTTCGCCGGTCGGCGGAAGTCCGCGCATGCGCCAGAGCGTCAGCGGCTGCTGACATCATCCCGGCGCATGTGTGGGGGAGGGGGTCTCTTCCGCTTCCGCCACGGTGGAGACTGTAGCGGCGGCGGAAGAAAAAGAGTGCCCCCACGGCACAGGCCTGCCGGCTGATCGGTGGGCCCCGATCTCGGGCAGGCCACCGTGGGGGCACCCCCCGGGGCCAGATCGCCCCGCGCCCCCCCCAGGATCTCGGTGCCTGCCCGCACCGCCAATCCTGCTGGCACCAGATGTGCTTTGATTGCCGCCGGCGGGAAAGGCCTGTCAGCGGCGGGACTTCGGCCCATCGCAGGCCGGAGAATCGCCGCAGGGGGCCCGCCGACCGGTGCGGCGCGATTCCTGCCCCCGCCGATTCCCGGGTGGCGGAGAATTCGGGCCACAGCGGGGGCAGGATTGACGTCGGACCTGGGTGATTCTCCGACCCGGGGTGGGGGGGGGGGTCGGAGAATTCCACCCTTCTTACCCGAATATGATGCTCAAAGCTTCTTTTTCTTGCTGAGCATAATTCGTTCTGCGCTAGTAAGAGTTTGTGAAGCAAATGCTATTGGTCGTCCCTCTCCTGAAGGTATTTTGTGTGAGCCAACTGCGCGATTGCCTCAGTGTGGGATTGTAGTCAACCTATAGCCTCACGGCAGCGAGTACCCGGGTTCATAACAGCCCCGAGTCACTGTCTGTGTGGAGTTTGCACATTCCCCTCGTGTCTGCGTGGGTCTCACTCCCCACAACCCAAAAATGTGCAGGATAAGTGGATTGGCCATGCTAAATTGCCCCTTAATTGAAAAAAAAAATTGGATACTCTAAATTTAACAAAACGAAAGGCTTCTGTTATGTCTTTATACACACTTTCTACCTTCTTATAACCAGTCCCATATCTATTTGCCACATGACTGTGTGTAAAGGCTTCAATCGCATTGCTACAAATTCACCATAATATCCCAAATGGACGGCTCCTGCAATGGAACGGACCTTTGTGGGGCGCAATGGTAAGTAGCAGCTGTGAATTTCCAGCCATATTCATTTGTAAATGCTCCTGTGGTAGATCTATTTTATTGAATTTCTGACCTCCAGAAAGTCCAGCAAACAAGTCTTCAATCAATGACAGCGGATAGTGATCGCGCAAAATACTGGGTTTATAGTTGTCCTCAAATCTCCACATATCCTTACTGAGCTATTGCATTTTAACACAGGAACTATTTGTGTTGCCCAATTAATTGTTCAATGACCCCTGTTTGGACTAGTCTTTCTAGTTCTTCTTCGACTTTTGGCCTGATGACGTATGGTATGGTTCTGGCTTTTCGGTGTACATTGAGCCCAGTGCGTGTTCAAACGCCTTTTTATACTTTTCCAGAAGTTGTTGTCGGTCATTCTTTGAACAAACCAGTTGATTCACCGCACCAGTTGAGTTTGATTTTTCCCAACCACGCTTTACCAAATAAAACAGGAAAATGTCCACAGACAATGTGTGGAGGCAACTCTACAGTTTTTCTATTTACCTCTACTTTTATCACAATGCATCTTGTACAGGGGCAGTACAGTAGGGCAGTGTTTAACACTGCTGCCTCACTGCATCGAGGTCCCAGGTTCGATCCCGGCCCTGGGTCACTGTTCGTGTGGAGTTTGCACATTAACCCCGTGTTTGCGTGGGTTTCATCCCACAACACAAAGGTGTGCAGGCTAGGTGGATTGGCCACGCTAAATTGCCCCTTAATTACAAAAAATGAATTGGGTACTCTAAATTTATGTTTTTTAAATAATGTATCCTGTACAAGGTCTTCTGTCTACGTCCTTAGGATAACATTTGATGGTTTTAATAGAAGATGTTTTAACTTCTGACTGTAGATTGTCTCAAGTATCAATGATGCAGTTGCAGCCGTACAACTTCCATTTTGACTTGGTTCCATTATGTTTTGGGAATACCCCGAAACATTGTTGATTACCCCGTATGGACAAGATGTCTAGTTTCAGCTCTCAAAATTATTCGGGTATATCCTTTCCTGAGAGGTCTTGAACTTCATCTACTAACTTACGTACAGGACTCGTCTGCTCAGATGCATTTTTTCCTTGTACATCTTTGATGTTGGTGAAGTTTACCGTACCCAGCATGCTTTGGAAATATGGCCTCTTTTGACACAGTTCTTGCCCTTACTTTCTCTACTCCAGCATCCCCCGCTGAGTGTCCAACTTGTGTACAACGTTGATATGGTTGTACCCTTGCAGACTTGTTTTTAGCTGTCTCCATCTCATGGATCTTTGCTCCAGCTCCTATTTGTGAAGTATCTTTTGTTGCTAGCTCCATCGATGTGGCAACTTATCCAGCAGATTTGAGAATTAAGTCACTTACAGTTGTTGCACGTTTTACTATGGGCGTAAAACGCGTTTATTGGAGTGTATTAACACGCCTCCGAGTTCGACGTGTGCTTAACACTGCTAGGCTCTGTTCTATGTAATTATTTAAGCTCTGGAGTCGCCAGCTGCCGTATAGGCAACGTCACAAGTATTCCAAGGTCAAATTCAAAGTAATAAAGACGATACACCGATTAGTCAAGTTCAAACGATCAATATTTATTATACAGTTAATAATAAATACTCATGCACACACACTAAGAGACTAAGCTACAACTAAACATAAGCAAACAGAATACTTATCTAACAGGAACAGGCAAGGTCAGAGAACGAGGCCTTCGTCCTGGTTTTGTCTGCAGCCTTCAGCAAGCGTTCTGGCACTTGGGAGTCTAGCGGGCTTGGATCGCGTAGCGAGCGTTGAACTTACGGTTTCGGCGGCTGGTGCTCAACGGCTGGAGTCAGGATACCAGGTGTCAGTCGGGGCCGGAGCACAGGTTTAACAGACCGGACAACACGAGGTCCCTATCTTTTATAGGGGTTCCGTTGTCCTTCCCTCTTCTCGGGCGGGCTCTACCTATTGGATCAATTTCTTATCGATACTGGATTAATTCCCCAATGCGAGGGGGTCTCCGTGATGGAGGGGGCGTTTCTTATGTCCTTTTGTTCGGAGGTTTCTGGTGCCTCGATGTCTGGGTCTTGATTGGAATGTGTCCATTCAGAACCAAATGTATCTATTGTGTGGGTGTTCAAGTCTGATGGCCTCATTAGCATGCAAAGCGTTTTGCCATTTGCACCTAGCTAAGGTCTCTTCACCTGAGCCCAAACTGGTTTCTGCTGCTGCAGAATGCAAACTGATCTTTGCAGACTGCTGTTCTGGCTGAACTGTCTGTTTCTCAGCAGCCTTCCATTTTAGTTTGGCTCAGTGTCCATTTTGCGTGGCCAGCATGGCTACATTCCCTCCTTGTGATCCTCACAATCATACTATTGTGAAGGATCACCTATGTACTTTGCCTCCTTGTGTTCTGACCTCTTGCCAGTTCCTGTTCTACTCTGTTCTAAACTATGGGAAGAAGAGAAAAAAAATTTAACTAACATTTCTACTTGGCCCTATGTCAAAGGGACATGCATTACTACAATTGGGAACCTCTACCTATCACTATTAACCTTAACCTTAACTTAAACATTTAATCACTCTAAAATCTTAACCATTCACACCATAACATAACACTTCCCAACTCGGCAGTCGAGTATGGAACAATATAATACATGGCTGAATTTTTATTTACAGAGTGTTGTAATCAGTGAGGGGTTGAGGGGTTTGGTGGAATCCGAAGATGGGGGATTGCACTCTATAGATGGGTGAGGTGCTGGAACGAGAGGCTCTCCTCTTCCATTTCCTCAACCTGAGGGTCTGCACTAGGATGGTGAGGATCACAATCACCAACAGTGATTCGATTATGTAGGACATGGAGTACCACGTCATGAATTTAGTACACCAGGTCTGAACCTCGCTGATCAGAGCTGAGCACTGGGGGTTTGCTGTACTAGAAACATTTACGGTGGGGGTTGTGGGGGAAACGTGTCTTGTTTCCACACATATACATATGACATTAAATAGTAATAAGTGGGCTTCCATCATTTTGCTGTTCTTCCTCTTTCTCTTCCTTCTTCCTCCGGTATTGACAATCCTGGCTTCGACCTCTGTCTCGTCCTTTGAAACCTTTGGGATCAAGCACAGTATCTGTCAATACACAGTTTAAGACCTTTACTTGTTAGTGCATCTGTCTTTCAAAACCCAATTGACCCTTTAAAATGACTGGCTAAGTCACACCCTGTGACTCCCCTCATTTTTTTTTTCAAAAAGCGAATTTAAAGACCAGCATACACCTAACAATCCTTCCTTCTGCGAGCCGTCTCGCAGGCTTTGCTGATTTACCATCCGAATGTTTCCGGATGTAAATAGCATGTGGGATGGCGGCCGAAGGGCTACCTAACCTAAAATGAAAACAAATTTGGAAAGAAACATCCGAATGAGTTGCGTATGGGCCGCTGCGGGTACGAGTTGGATGGGATCCCCGGGTAGGGCGTGCTGTGCCATACCCGAGCTTGGCTGACCAAGGGTTGGTTCTCAGACAGGGCGGGTCCTCAGTGCCGTTTGTCCACTGCCTGAGTAACCTGGAAAAACGGGTACGAATGTGTTTACCATGACTTGCAGCCTCTATTTCGCCGAATAGAGGGGCACCTAAAAAAACCAAGGGAGCCAAGATGCTCCAACTGAGGACATCACTGAAGTTCTCAGAGATATCTGCAGATAAACTATTTGGCGTGTGGCCTTACAACTTTTGGAAAGGATCTCCAATCAAACCGAAGTTCTCAGAAGTATCTGCGGACAAACTAACGTGCATGTGAGGTGGTCACAATCTTTTCAGCTGAAAAGAAGATGTCCATCCTCCAACTGAAACATTTACATTCCTGAAAACAAACAAACATAAAACGAAGACAAACATACGTGCAGGTTCCATCAGAAAGGACATCGTTTCCCTCAAACGATTCCTATCTTACATCATCTGGACACCTCACTTTGATCCTGCCTCTGTGAACAGGGTCACAAAGGGGTTGCCGTGTCGGGAGTCAGACACCGTGTCGTCCTGCTCTCCCGGATCCCACACCCTTGTGTGGATCAGGCATGCTATTTTGGAGTTGTGTGACCGGGGGTCACTCTCGTCATTGCGGACAAGTCTGTAGGAATTGTCCCTGTGCCATTGTGTAGCGTCGAGTGTGTTGTCGGGGTAGTCGGGGTCGGGTGGTGGTTCTGGGTTTTTAAGGTAAGTGACTTCCATGGGGTCACTGGAGTTGGGGTCGTAGTTGGTGCAGTGTGGGCTGTATGGCTGTGTGGTGTCGCTGTCTTCAGAGTCAGTGTCTGTCCTACTGTCTCTGCTGTGGCAGCTTGTGGGCGTGTCGGGGCGTGGTCTGTAGTGGTCTGTGGGCGGAGTCGTGGGCGAGTCCGTTGATGTACTGGTCTGTGAGGGGGATGGTGGAAAAGTGTCTCTGGTGGGCGGGGTGAAGTGTTCTGCTGCGTCTAGCAGGACATGGTGGGCATGGTTGGCCTGTGTTCCATATGCCTTTAACTGGTTTATATGGAACCACGCGGTCTTCCCATTAGGATACTTTATCCTGTAAACGGAGGGGCTAATTTTGTCCGAAATTGAGTAGGGGCCGGAATATTTTGGAGCCAAAAAACTGCTGGGGTTATAAACAGATAACATTACCTGTTGCCCAACCTGGAATTCTGTGGTGTGTACGGTCTTATTGAAACAGGCAGTCCGTTGCTGTCGGCGTTTCCCTAGCTGGACTGCGGCTGCGAGCTGTGCAGACCTCACAGTCTCAACTAGATCTTTAACTGCCTTTTCATGTGTGAGGGCCGTCACTTCGGGGCTTGTCATGTCCAGTCCTAAAAGGAATTCTGTACCTTTCATAGGGCGTCCGGTCATGAGTGTGTGTGGTGTGTATCCTGTCGATGTGGAGACAGTGTTCCTTATGAACATAAGTGCAAAGGGGAGCACTGAATCCCATGTGGAATTGTTCTCTTGAACCATTTTCCTAAGGGTAGTTTTTAGGGTCCGATTCATGCGCTCCACAATCCCGCTGGACTGTGGATGATACGCAATGTGGAAGTTCTGTTTGATTCCGAATATTGTCAGGACGTTCCTCATGACCCGTCCTGTAAAGTGAGATCCCTGGTCCGAATCGATACTTCGGGGTAAACCCCATCTCGTGAAGATGTGGTGGGTCAGGATCTTTGCAGCTGTCTTTGCTGTATTTGTTCGTGAGGGAAATGCCTCTACCCACTTGGTAAAGGTATCTATCACCACCAGAACGTATTTATAGCCATTCCGACAAGGGGGCAATGGACCTATAAAGTCGATCTGGAGGTTTGTCCAAGGGCCGTTAACTGGGCGAGTATGCCGAAGTTGTGCCTTCTTAGAATACCTGTCCGGGTTATTCTGAGCACAAATCAGGCAATTCTCTATGTAGTGTGTTACATCATTCCTGAGATCAGGCCACCAACAGAGTTGCCTGAGGTGCCTCGTTGTTGCATCAATTCCCTGATGCCCGTGTCCGTCATGGAACAAGGCAATCATCTGATTCCAGTCCTGCTGTGGGACCACATAAAGTCGGTCCTTAATGATCACACCCTCATGTGTGGTCAGTGCGTGTTTAAAGTGCTCGTAAGCAGGCACAAAGTTTCCCTTGAAAACCTCCCTGAGGTCTCCGTCCTGTTTTTGTGCTGCCACGAGATCTTTAATATCAGTCTGTGAGACTTGGACTGCGCTCACAGGGGCGCTAGCTGGTGCGCTAGCTGGGGGGGTCCATAAGTGTCCTCTCCTGGAACCTGCCTTAGCCAACGCGTCGGCTTTTACATTCCCAGGTGGTGATGACCTATGGTGACTTCTTACTTTTATTATGCCGAAGGTCCTGTCCTTCGCTTTCGCTAAAATATGCTGGAGTAGAGGGGCTGATGGAAGGGGTTTTCCGTCTGCGGAGACAAAACCTCGTGTCCTCCACAGGGGCAGAAAATCGGTTAAACTGTTACAGACATATAAGCTGTCTGAATATATGTCTGCTGGGCTGGGGAAAGAATCGGGGTGGTCCACTATGTACGCTATGGCTGCTAGCTCTGCTGCCTGCGCGCCTAAGTGACCTGGTAACTTAAGAGCGATTTCTTCGAGAGCGCGCCCCTGCGCGTCCTCTACATAGATGCCGCATCCTGTGATACGCTCACCATTTAAAACTGTGGAGGAACCGTCTACATAAATCCTCAAGGGTCCACACGTGTCTGTGGGCTGGGGGCTTTGTTTCGGGTTCCCTATCTTCCTGGGGGGTGTTTTGGCTAAAAAGGGTCCTGTGTTATGCAGGGGAGCTACAATTTCACAGTCATGGGGCTGTCCGGGGTATTGGAGGTTGTCTGCTAAGTATGTGTGGGTGCGTGTCCGTTTTACTGTAATGTCCCGTCCTTGTAAAAGTAGGGTCCACCTAGCTGCCCTAATCTGGCTAACTGAACCGTCCTTCAGTCGACCGTCTAGTAGTAGCTGTGTGGGTGTGTGTTCGGTTAGAATGGTGATGGGGTTGAGTCCGGTGATGTATGAGAAATACTGCACTGCCCAGAAGACAGCAAGGAGGTGCCTCTCACAGGCTGAAAATCCTTGTTCTACTGGGTCTAACAGTCGGGAGGCATAAGCCACTGGTCTTAGCTGCTCGTGCCGTTCTTGAAGCAACACGGCCGAGAGGGTCAGATCGGTGCTCGCTACCTCTATTGCGTACGGTGAAAGTTGGTCGGGGACTAGCAGCGCGGGTGCTGCACTAAGGGCTCGTTTCAACTCTTCCACAGCGCCTGTATGCTGCGGAAGCCATTCCCAGGGGGCTCCTTTCTTAAGGAGGTCTGAAAGTGGGGCGGCTTTTGTCGCGAATCCGTCGATGTGGTTCCGACAGTAGCCAACCAGTCCTAAAAACGACCGGAGGGCTGATACATTCTGGGGAAGGGGCAATTTGACAATCGAATCAATTCTTTTGAATTCGATCTCGCGTTTGCCGTGCGTGATGACTGATCCCAAATACATCACTTTACTTTCCAATATTTGGGCCTTTTTCGGGTTAACTTTACAGCCAATTTCAGTTAAGAGTTCTAGGAGCTCGGCCAGAAGCGAAATGTGCTCTGCCTTTGTGTCTGTCTGCAGTAGTAGGTCGTCTACATACTGTACCAGACAATCGGGTCGGGAAAATTTCTCTAATCCACTTGCCAGCTGTCGGTGGAAAATGGAGGGGGAATTGTGGAATCCTTGTGGGAGGCATGTCCACGTGTACTGCTGCGTTTTAAAAGTGAATGCGAATTTGTATTGGCACGCTTTTGCCAATGGTATTGACCAGAATCCATTACTGATGTCCAATACCGTGAAGTACTTGGCGTTGAGACCCTGCTTGAGCATGGTCTCGGGACTAGTAGCTACCGTTGGGGCTACTGCGGGGGTTACTTTGTTGAGTTCCCGATAATCGATGGTCAGACGCCATGATCCATCGGGCTTCCTCACTGGCCAAATAGGGGCATTGTTGGTGGAGGCTACCGTTCTTAGTACACCTTGGTCCAACAAGCTGCCTATAACCTTTTCTATTTCCACCTCTGCCTCGAGGGGAAATCTATACTGCTTTTGCGGTCGGGGGTCCTGTCCGGTAACATGAACTTGTCCAGTCATTCTGCCACAGTCATGACGGTGACTTGCAAATGCTGTCCTGTGTTTGTTTAGTAGGGCCTTAATTTGTCTGTCGGTGTGGAGTGTAGTCAGGTCGAATGAGTACTCTCCCACTGCGCTAATCCGATTAGCGTAGTCTCCTACTGTGAGGGTGGCTGGGGCTCTGTCTGATCTCGCCATTCGCCAGACACACTGGTTCACTGGGTCGAACGACAAGCTGTGGGCGTTCATAAAATCTATCCCCAGGATGTGCTCTGCTGTCCGGGGAAGATTTACTAAAACGACGGGGTGCCTTGTGCTAATGTTCCCTAGCTGGATCGCTACGGGTGCTGTGATATGTCCCTGCTGCGAGTGTCCGGTGAACCCGCTAAGTGTGATGGTGGAGGTGGTCGGCCACGTGTCTACGTGTGCCGTGGTTGTGGAGTTAATGGTGGTGCGGGATCCTCCTGTGTCCCACAATAACTCTATGGGCTTCCCTTTGACTTTTGCCGTGACTACGGGCCTCCCTGATGAGTCCCATAGTGTGTCACAGACCCAAGTGGGGGAGCCCGAACACCGTCAGTTCGTCTCGTCCACATTGGTGGGTCCTGACTGTACTGCTACATTGTGGATGGGTTTTGCTTTGTTGCGGTTCAGAGTGCCTGTCTGCTGGCCTCTCTGAGATCGCTGGGGTGCTTGGCACTCTTTTGCCCAATGCCCTAACTGTCCACAGTTATAGCATTCCTGTCCTTTCTGTTGAGGGCTGCTCTTGCCTTCATTTACCCATGCGGGCTTCTGGTGCTCTCTGACTGCTTGGATATCTGCAGCAGCCTGAGCCTCTTCTGGGGATCTAACCTTTGCTTTTGCCTGAAGCGATTGCTCCCAAGCGCGGGACAATCTTTTGAGGACCCATTTTTCGTTATGGGCCTCTTCTGAGGGGTCGTAATTATTGCAAGCGCTCTGTCCTGCTTCTGTTGCGTGTGAGATAATTGTGCGCGTCCACTTAACCATGTTTTCGCGGGTTAAATGCGCTCTATCTAGCTGTCCGAAAACTGCGCTGAAGTGAATCCACAGCCTTCCGGCGAATGCTGTGGGGTGTTCAGATCTCTTCTGCCTGCACTTATTCAAGCCTTCTACGGGGTCACCTCTATTGTACCCGATGGCATCTAAAATAGCAGTGTGCATCTCCTCTAGGCTGCCTCCTGCCACGTTTTGTGGGTCGGGGAGGGCTGCCACTACACTCTGGTCTAAGCTCAGCACGGTGAGCTTAACCTGCTCTCTCTCATCCAGGCCGTACATGGTAGCCTGCTGTTTTACTTTAGCGAAAAACTGGTGGGGGTCTGCGGTGGGGAGGAACGGAGTGATCTTTTCACAAGCGTCCCTTAGCTGGGTTACTGTTAAAGGGGTGGTGTAAGTTATGTCTGGGGCGCCTTCTGATTCGGCTTTCCTCTGTGTGGTTACGGGATTCATGGGTGCGGTTATGATCTGAGCTGTGGGGGGTTGGGGTGCCTGTCGTTTCTGCTGAGCTGCGGGCGCACATGTTCCCTGAACATAACGCTGCGCTGTCTCGCTTAATTCCTGCCAATCTGGGGCGTTTTCCCCATCTAACTGAGCTCCAAAGGTGCTTTGGAAGCCATTCTGCACCGAAAGCAGAGATTGCAGTTCCGCAATCTGTTTTCTGCATTTCGCGTGGTCAACTGTGCTTTGTCTTTGTTCGGTCGTTGCAGCGTGGAGTGCTCTCAAAGCTGCTTTGAGATCCGAACATTGCCTCTGCAATGCCTCCACCTGCTTTTCCGATTCCTGTCTTATCAGAACGGCACGTTGCACGTCCTGATAGGCTTTCTCATACTGGGTCTGGGAACTGTTCAGATGAGCTAGACAAGACTGGTGAGCCCTCTTGGCATCATCCACCTCTCTACCCTTCTCTGCCAACTTCCCTTTAAGATCCAGGTTTTCTTTCTCGACGTCCCTGACATCGACCTTACTCATTCGGTTCCTTTCCTCTAAATCTGCCCGGAGCGTCCTGATAACCTCCTCTGCGCCTCGCAACTGTGCCAAGCAGGACACAATCGCCATCGGCTTGCGTGCTTTACTTAAACTCTTTTTGTGTATCTGAGAGAGGTTCTCCCACCAAGTATGACCTATACTTCCGGGACCTGTCTCCTCATTTGCACAAAACTCTTTCCAAAGGGGCCATCCCTTTCCTTGTAAATATTTGCGGAGTTCCAGCTCCCACGTGGGACACTGGCCTACTCTGCTACTGCTGCTGGTCGCTGCGACCACAAACCTTTCTGGGTCCATCAGACGTTCCATTGCCTGCATGGCCATTTCCTCTGACTCTCTTTTTATAATTTGGAACAGGGGGTTGCTGGGGTGGTGTTTCGTGAAAAGGGTACGGCTTACGCTATTTTCCGATTACAAAACTACCGAAAGTTTGTCGCAACAAAAAGCTTTCAGTTTTACCTTACAGCCCTGTTAGTACGCATGCACTAAAACACACTTCCGAATTTCGCTTATTATTTTGAACACCTTGAATACTTGTGATCTCTTTCTTTCTCTGCAATTTGGAGTTCTAATTCAAATTTCAGGGTCCTGGACACTGTGGTGTTTCCACTTGCAACAGGGTCCCGGCGGATGTCGCCACTAAATGTTGCACGTTTTACTATGGGCGTAAAACGCGTTTATTGGAGTGTATTAACACGCCTCCGAGTTCGACGTGTGCTTAACACTGCTAGGCTCTGTTCTATGTAATTATTTAAGCTCTGGAGTCGCCAGCTGCCGTATAGGCAACGTCACAAGTATTCCAAGGTCAAATTCAAAGTAATAAAGACGATACACCGATTAGTCAAGTTCAAACGATCAATATTTATTATACAGTTAATAATAAATACTCATGCACACACACTAAGAGACTAAGCTACAACTAAACATAAGCAAACAGAATACTTATCTAACAGGAACAGGCAAGGTCAGAGAACGAGGCCTTCGTCCTGGTTTTGTCTGCAGCCTTCAGCAAGCGTTCTGGCACTTGGGAGTCTAGCGGGCTTGGATCGCGTAGCGAGCGTTGAACTTACGGTTTCGGCGGCTGGTGCTCAACGGCTGGAGTCAGGATACCAGGTGTCAGTCGGGGCCGGAGCACAGGTTTAACAGACCGGACAACACGAGGTCCCTATCTTTTATAGGGGTTCCGTTGTCCTTCCCTCTTCTCGGGCGGGCTCTACCTATTGGATCAATTTCTTATCGATACTGGATTAATTCCCCAATGCGAGGGGGTCTCCGTGATGGAGGGGGCGTTTCTTATGTCCTTTTGTTCGGAGGTTTCTGGTGCCTCGATGTCTGGGTCTTGATTGGAATGTGTCCATTCAGAACCAAATGTATCTATTGTGTGGGTGTTCAAGTCTGATGGCCTCATTAGCATGCAAAGCGTTTTGCCATTTGCACCTAGCTAAGGTCTCTTCACCTGAGCCCAAACTGGTTTCTGCTGCTGCAGAATGCAAACTGATCTTTGCAGACTGCTGTTCTGGCTGAACTGTCTGTTTCTCAGCAGCCTTCCATTTTAGTTTGGCTCAGTGTCCATTTTGCGTGGCCAGCATGGCTACACAGTAAGTAGCTTTCTCTGACTATCTTCATTGCGGAGTCCACATACCAGCCTATCACGAAGGGTGTCATCTAGTATTGCACCAAACATGCAGTATTTTGCTAACTTTCTTAAATCGGTCTTGGTGAGAAATGCCCTTCCAGAATCTTCACTAATTCATTGTAGGGTTTATCTCCCAGCTGCGCCAGATGTACTAAATTTTGCAGTAGCATAACGAGTTTATGCCCTACCGAAGTGAGGTCTTCTGGTGTTTGATTCGATATGAGGTAAAGTTGAAATCTCTCTTCATACAAGTTTCAAGTCTCACAGTTTTCATCAAATGCATCCATGACACCCATTTTTTCCGTCATTCTTGGTACTGGCTCCCAGGGTCTATATTTCAACCAACCTTCCTCCTTTCCGTTTCATTTTTAAATAATAATAAATAATAATCTTTATTGATGTCACAAGCCGGCTTACATTAACACTGCAATGAAGTTACTGTGAAAACTCCCCAGTCGCCACATTCCAGCGCCTGTTCGGATACACAGACAGAGAATTCAGAATGCCCAATTCACCTAACAAGCACGTGTTTCGGGACTTGTGGGAGGAAACCAGAGCACCCGGAGGAAACCCACGCTGACAGCGGGAGAACGTGCAGACTCTGCATAGACAGCAACCCAAGCCGGGAATCAAATCTGGGACCCTGGCGCTGAGAAGCAACAGTGCTAACCACTGTGCTACTGTGCCGTCCTTAACAAGAGGTTCCCTATCCACAACCTGCAAAACCACTAGCAGTGATGTACTACTTAAACACTGATCCTCTGCAATTCAATTAGATTGTGGCT
Source organism: Scyliorhinus canicula (assembly GCF_902713615.1). Classification (NCBI taxonomy): domain Eukaryota; kingdom Metazoa; phylum Chordata; class Chondrichthyes; order Carcharhiniformes; family Scyliorhinidae; genus Scyliorhinus; species Scyliorhinus canicula. The sequence goes on from NC_052161.1 coordinate 10,072,382, forward strand.
GATTTGCAGCCAAACCTTATGTATCTTCAAACCGTTGATGATTTTTATCTGATCTAATGTGCTTTTGTAACAAAGTAACTTTACTGTTGCTGAGATAGTGCCAATTTTGTCGGGCTTCCATCTGATCTTTCCTTTCCTAAGCATGAGGGTTGCTTCCCTTCAGGCTAGACATGTTACAGATTGTATCAAACAGGCTGTGATTTAGTGCTTTTTGAGTTTGAGTCAGGGTGTGCTGACAGAAAGGAAACTGATGCGTATATTCTGGCCTCAAGAGAATGTCCACGCAAGCCAGTCCGGCACCCGTGCCATCTCCTTTAGAACTGTTTCTCCTCTCCAGCTCTCTGTGTGTGCGGCACTGGCGGCGATGCCAGTGGGTGGAAAAGGTCTTCTGGGAATTTGCCACGCACACATTGGCTGCACTGTTACACCACAACAGTGATTACACTTCAAAAGGTACTTGATTGGCTTTAAAGTGCTTTGGGCAGGGTTGCCAACTGTGATTAAATGTATTCCTGGAGGACTTGCTCCCAAGGTTCAGCCATGAGTTAGCCAACATATCCATCCTTGTTACACAGAAATCCCTACGCCAAATGGAAAGCAAAAAGACCCTTTACCCATAATTGGATGCTACCTTATTGTCAGCTAAATGGCCTTATTCAGCACCAGCAACCCCTCACCCCTACCAACTCTATTGTCAATAGTTTCATTTCTGGTTAAAGAAAATGACCAAAAGAACAATATTTTTTAATGCCTCGAGTATTTTTCTCCTGTGCTGCACACATAAGTGTCCTGGAGATTGACCTTCAACTCCCGGAGACTCCAGGTCATAGGGCAACCATATCTTTGGACCAACTTGATGTCTTTTAACTCTTGTAGCATCGCCCACTGACTAGTTCCGCAGCTTTGCTTTCTGCAGCTGTACAAGAGAGATTCCAGTTCCCTTCAGACAGATCCTGCCCAACATTCCCTGGAGATGGAGTTCCCAATGCACACTTCATCACTCTTAAATTAATTAAAAAGGAGAGAAACAGCAGAATGAAGTGACAGGAGTCATTTTCACATTTTGTTATATGTTCATACAAGGGATGTGGGCATCACTGCTAAGATTGGAAGTTATTGCCCTTCCCTATTTGCCCTTGGAAAACATGATTTGGAGATGCCAGCATTGGACTGGGGTGAGTGCAGTAAGAAGTGTTACAACACCAGGTTAAAGTCCAACAGGTCTGTTTCGAATCACTAGCTTTCTGAGCACTGCTCCTTTCTCAGGTGAATGAAGAGGTGGGTTCCAGTAACATATATATGGACAAAGTTAAAGATGCAATACGATACTTTGAACGCAAGTCTTTGCAGGTAATTAAGTCTTTACAGGTCCTGATGAAGCAACTGGAGAAAGGGATATTCACAGGTTAAAGAGGTGTGAATTGTCTCAAGCCACGTCACAGAACCTGCAACAACGGATGAACGGACATCGCGTGACAATCACCAGGCAGAAATGTTCCCTTTCACTCGGGGAACACTTCAGCAGTCAAGGGCATTCAGCCTCTGATCTCTGGGTAAGCGTTCTCCAAGGCGGCCTTCTGGACACGCGACAACGCAGAATTGCAGAGCAGAAACTTATAGCCAAGTTCCCCACACATGAGTACGGCCTCAACCGGGACCTGGGTTTCATGTCGCATTACATTCACTCCCCCCACCATCTGGCCTGGGCTTGCGAAATCCTACCAACTGTCTTGGCTTAAGACAATTCACACCTCTTTAAAAAAACTTTTTGGAATGCCCAATTATTTTTTTTTCCCCAATTAAGGGGCAATTTAGCGTGGCCAATCCACCAAACCTGCACATCTTTTTGGGTTGCGGGGGTGAAACCCACGCAGACAAACTCCACACGGACAGTGACCCAGAGTCGGTATCCAACTGCTTTGACAAAGTTTGCATGGAGAGTTTCCTCATGGTTGTCGGTAGGTGACATCTCTCCTCTTTTCCAGCTCCTGACCCATTGGAAAGCCTTGGATCTCCCTTTTCATTATCTTGTGCCATTCTTGCATCTTTCCCTTGTCCAAATCATTGCTAGAATGACTTGCAGCACTTGCTCCAGCCAAAGTGCGCCTCCTCATTAAGAGGCAGAAACTGGCTTTATGTACTGAAAGTTAGCTGCAACTCATGCGAGCTTATCATAATTTGACACCCTCTACTCAAGCGTGCAGCTACCACAATGACATTAGTTAACAATGTTTGCACGCTGCCTGTTTCAGAAGCAATGGGCACAGAGTAATCCCACATCATGATCCCCGCGCCCGTTGAGTTTTGCCGCCTCCAAATCTCTTCACCGTCACACACACTGACACCCACACACGCAGCTCACTTTTTGCAAACATTAATAATTGAAGTATTTGCAGGGAGAACCAACTTGGAGGCTAAACAAATCAGTAAAATGCTGCATTAGCAGTAACATTAGTGTTGAAGTTAATGCTTGGGTAAACTACATGTCAAAACAGCAGATAAACAGCAGTTGAGATGGACGGTCACTGCTACATTACATTAGCATCAGCTTCACTTATCACAGCAAATTGCGTGAAAAGTGTAGACTAAACAAGCCCCACGGGCATGGAATTGGGACAAATGCGAGAATGGCTTCTTGAAAATGCCAAGTGCCATATTCTCCCCGTGCCTGTGTGGGTCTCACCCCCACAACCCAAAGAGGTGCAGGGTAGGTGGATTGGCCAGGCTAAACTGCCCTTAATTGGAAAAAAAAATAATTGGGTACTCTAAATTTATTTTAAAAACGAAAATGCCAAGTGCACTCAGACCAAGTCCAATGGGACTGGTCCTGGACTTCTGCTGATCTTCCAGCAAAGAAAGATATCTCAAGGAGCAGCCTGGCAAGTTTCTTGTTGACCAAAGAGGCTTTTCTCAATTGGTAAAATGGGCCAAGGTTATGCTGCAATTCGTAAGAGGGCCATGGTCCACCACATTCCTCCCTGGGAGTTTTCAAAGCTCAATCCTATACAACAGGAAATACATAGCACATCAGTCCACAGCTGGAAGGTGGAGATCTGATGACAGAAGTACAGACGTGTAAAGACAAGATGATGATGAATGAATTGATGATGAAACATCCCAGAGAGTACTAGAGCTTAATAAGGTGAGGGAGGGCTAATCTGACCCTAATGCTTTGAGGCATGCCAGGACAAGAGGGTGCCGGTTGAAGGCCCTGAAGACCACATTAGGGCCAATCCCAAGAGTATTTCTTCACCTGGAAGCTGATCATCAGCAGAATTGGATGGTCAGGCTGCTGAGGGTCAAATCTGGTATTTACTGAAGAGACGGCAAGATGCAGTGAGGGGAGGGTTTGGTATTCTGCAGGAATGGGTCACATTGGCTGAAGGATCTTCTTCATTTAAGCTGATCATGTTACTTTGTGACCTGTTCATTCTCTCGATAAATGACCTGACCAGCTGTGTATTTGCCGCATGGGACATTTATTGCCCATCCCTAATTGCCCTTGAGGGGCAGTGAAGAGTCAACCACATTGCTGGAGTCACAGGGCAGAGCAGGTAAGGACAGCCGATTTCCTTCCCTAAAGGACATTAGTCAACCAGATGGGGTTTTATTCCAGATTTTTATTGAATTCAAATTTCACCATCTGCAGTGGCAGGATTCGAACCTGGGTTCCCGGAGCATTACACTGGGTCTCTGGTTTACAGGTCCAGCGACAATACCACGACACCACTGCCTCCCCACACAGTCTTTATCTTTCAAAACTTAACTGTGACAGATGGTTTATTGCAGCTATTGCTAGGATTTAGTGAAGTCTTGCAGGGCATTGCGTGGTGTGTAGACTGGGAATATGAAATTGTCATTACACATGTAATAATGCTCACATTCTATATCTACTCACCACCCATTGAGATGGAGATGCAGGCAACTCTTCCTCCAGCATGGCTCAAATGTGGTTTGAGGGCACCTTTTACACGCCAGGCAATGCCTTATCTGAATAGATTCAGGTGACTCCTGTCCTGTGTGTACGCCGTGTGGGATCTGAATCCATGGGTGTGGCACAAAGCAAGGTGTTCCTCTCTCTGTCACCTGGCCCCTTTACCAACCCTCATCTAGACACTGTGATTCGCCCAGTAAGGATCGCAGGAATATCTGGCTGAACAAAGACTCATAGAACATAGAACATAGAACAGTACAGCACAGAACAGGCCCTTCGGCCCTCAATGTTGTGCCGAGCCATGATCACCCTACTCAAACCCACGTATCCACCCTATACCTGTAACCCAACAACCCCCCCCCCCCCCCTTAACCTTACTTTTATTAGGACACTACGGGCAATTTAGCATGGCCAATCCACCTAACCCGCACATCTTTGGACTGTGGGAGGAAACCGGAGCACCCGGAGGAAACCCACGCACACAGGGGGAGGACGTGCAGACTCCACACAGACAGTGACCCAGCCGGGAATCGAACCTGGGACCCTGGAGCTGTGAAGCATTTATGCTAACCACCATGCTACCCTGCTGCCCCAATCTCAAGGTCCATTTAGTTCACGTTTTCCTATGCTGATACTTAAAGAATACAATTTTAATGGACTTGTTGATGGAGCAATGGGTGTATGGTTCTGATTACTGGAATTAGAAAGTGGACTACTTTGATCACAACCTCTGGGAAGAATCAAAAATAAATAAATCAGTTAATGCATTATAAGGGAACAATTTGTGACATGCATTATGGACATTTCTACAAGACATTCTTTGTAGTCGATAAATTATTATTTTAATTGTTGTCATGCAGACATACATGGCAGTCAATCTGTCCTCCGCCTGTAGCCACCTGGGGTGGCCACTGCCCAACACAAAATGGAAGATTGCAAGGAATGCAGGGGAAATGGACATGTTGCAAAAGCAAGCAGCTTGCAAAAGCGCTTGTGTATTCTGACTGCTGCAGAAACCAGTTCTGACTGCTGCAGAAACCAGACAGCACTGTGAAAGAAAACAAGTTAGCATACTAATGAGGCGATACCGGGTGATTCCCAGGTACAATGGAAACAAGTTAACACAAATCGATACATTGAATAGAAGGCCAGACTTCTCGACGCCAAGAGAAGTCCAAAACAATAAGTCCCAAGAACCGCCCAGTGATCGAGGGACTGCCCCGTTATTGGGGAATTCAAATCAATCGATTGGGAAGAGACCCAATCGATTGCGAGTGTATAGAGGGTCCGCCCAGGTGGGCACGAGACCCTGAGAGAGGTATAAGACAGAGACCCCGACCCCAGCTCTCTCTGCCAGCCTCTCCTTGACCAGCCAGCCCTCCCAGCAGAACACCATTGCAGCAGAAGAACGTTGAGAAGGAGAGGCCTGGACAGCAGCCGCCATCACATAAGTGTCATACAACGCACGCTACGAGAGTAGACACTCCTGACCCCCTTTAGTCCATAACTACTGGAAGCCTGCGGACCCAGGACAAAGGTAGAGGCCGTTGTTCCCTGATCCGGCAGTCCCCTTATCCAGATAAGTATTTGGCCTATTAGTGGTAGCATTAGCCTAGTCTTATAGTTTTATATGCATGATTAGTAGATTACTGTATTATAATAAACGTGTCTTGTTTGAACTTACTAACTGGTGTGTGGAGTTATTGATTTGAACTTGAACTTGAAGCTTGTGGCGGTATCTTAACGATACCTGGCGACTCTAGAGCTAAGGAACGAAACAGAGCCAAATTGAGTGTAAAGCACACTCACCCAGAACGAGCAACATTTAGTGGCGATATCCGATGGGACTCGACTAGAAGTGGGCCCCCCACTCCGAGAGAACCCAGAAATTTGAATTTGAAATCCAATTGGGAAAAGGAAAAACCACAAGTGTTCAAGTAGTTCAAATCAATCCTCATAATTCGGAAGTGTGTTTTTGCATGCGTAACTAACAGGGTTATAAGGTTAAACCGAGAGATTGTTGTTGCGACAAACTGTCGGGAGTTTATAATTCGGAACATAGCGAAAGCCGTACCCGTATTTTATAGCATTGTCTTATTATCCCTCGTTCCAAATTTAAGAGAGCATAGGAGAAAAAGAAATGGCCATGCAGGCAATGGAACGCCTCATGAACCCAGAGCAGTTCGTGGTCGCAGCGACCAACAGCAGCAGAGTAGGTCAGTGTCCCGTTTGGGAGCTGGAACTCAGGAAGTACCTCAAAGGGAAAGGATGGCCCCTTTGGAGTGAGTTTTGTTTGAATGAGGAGACAGGTCCCGGGAGTATAGGGCATACTTGGTGGGAGAACCTGTCTGAAATTCACAAGAAAAGTTTAAGTAAAGCACGTAAGCCGATGGCAATTGTGTCCTGCTTGGCACAATTGCGAGGCACAGAGGAGGTCGTCAGGACGCTCCGAGCAGAGTTAGAGGAGAAAAACAGAATGAGCAAAGTGGATGTCAGGGACATCGAAAAGGAGAATTTAGGATTAAGGCAATGACTGGCAGATAAGGATAGAGAGGTGGATGATGCCAAGAGGGCACATCAGTCTTGTCTAGCCCATCTGAGCAGCTCTCAAGTTCAGTATGAAAAAGCCTATCAAGATGTGCAGCGTGCAGTCTTGATAAGAGAAGAATCAGAAAAACAGGTAGAGACACTGAAAAAGCAGTGTAGCGACCTAAAGGCAGCGTTAACAGCACTCCATGCTGCCACCACTGAGCAGAGGCAAAGCACAGTGGACCACGCTAAATGTAGGAAGCAGATTGCGGAGCTGCAATCTCTGCTTTCTGTGCAGAATGGCTTCCAAGAGACCTTTGGAACACAATTAGAAGAAGAGAATGCTCCAGATTGGCAGGAGATGAGTGAGACAGCGCAGCGATATGTTCAGGGAACATGTGCGCTAGCAGCGCAGCAGAAAAGGAAAGCGCCCTAACCCCCTACAGATCAGATAGCACCCGCACCAATGAACCCAGTCACCACCCAAAGAGAAGCAACCACAGAAGGCGCACCCGGGATCACGTACACCACCGCCTTAACCGTGACACAACTAAGGGACGCGTGTGAGAAAATCACCCCGTTCCTCCCCACTGCAGACCCCCACCAATTCTTCGCAAGAGTGAAGCAACAGGCGACCATGTACGGCCTGGATGAGCGAGAGCAGGTTAAGCTCACAGTTTTGAGTTTGGACTCATCAGTTGTAGCAGCCCTCCCCGACCCACAGAACGTTGGAGGAGGCACCCTCGAAGAGATGCATACAGCTATTTTAGACGCGATAGGGTATGACAGAGGAGACCCAGTCGAAGGCCTAAATAAGTGTAGGCAGAAAAGGACCGAGCACCCCACAGCATTCGCAAGAAGGCTGTGGATTCACTTCACTGCAGTTTTCGGTGATTTAGACCGCGCACATTTGACCCGAGATAACATGGTTAAATGGACCCGCACTATCATCTCCCACGCCACAGATGCAGGACAGAATGTTTGCTCCAATTATGACCCCTCAGAAGAGGCCCATAATGAAAAATGGGTATTGAAAAGATTGTCCCGCGTTTGGGAGCAATCTGTCCACGGCAAAGTAACATTAAAGAACCCCGAAGAAGCTCAGGCTGCAGCGGATATATCCAAGCAGTGAGAGCGCACCAAAACCCCGCATGGGTAAATGAGGGAAAGAACAGCTCCCCACAGAAGTCACAGAATGTTTTAACTGCGGACAGTTAGGGCATTTTGCTAGGGAATGCAACGGCCCGCAGAAGTCTCAGAGAGGCCAGCAGACAGGCATCCTGAACAGGAACAAAGCGAAGCCTATCCACAGTATAGGGACGCAGTCAGGACAGACCAATGTGGATGGAACGGACTGATGGTGTTCGGGCTCCCCCACTTGGGTCTGTGACACCCTCTGGGACTGATCCGGACGACCGGGAGTCACGGCGAAAATTCGGGGAAAGCCCATAGAATTACTCTGGGACACAGGAGGGTCCCGCACGACCATTAATTCCTCCACGACACCACAGGCAAACAAGTGGCCCACTACAGCCACAATAACACTCAGCGGATTTACAGGCCACTCACAGCAGGGACACATTACAGCCCCTGTACCCATCCAACTAGGGAATATCTCCAACAAACACCCCGTTGTTTTAGTTAATCTGCCCCGCACAGCAGAACACATACTGGGCATTGACTTTATGAATGCCCACTGCCTGTCGTTCGATCCAGTCAATCAGTGTGTCTGGCGAATGGCAAAATCAGACAGAGCACCCGCAACGCTCACAGTAGGTGAGTACGCAAACAGGATTAGCGCATTAGGTGACTATTGTTTTGACCCGACCACGCTTAGCACGGACAAACAGGTTAGGGCAGTATTCAACAAGCACAGGACAGCATTTGTCAGTCACCGGCACGACTGCGGCAGAATGAAATGAAAATGAAATGAAAATCGCTTATTGTCATGAGTAGGCTTCAAATGAAGTTACTGTGAAAAGCCCCTAGTCACCACATTCCGGTGCCTGTTCGGGGAGGCTGTTACGGGAATCAAACCGTGATGCTGGCTTGCCTTGGTCTGCTTTCAAAGCCAGCGATTTAGCCCTGTGAGCTAAACAGCCCCTGACTGGACAAGTTCAAATTACAGGACCTGACCCGAGACCACGAAGACAGTAAAGATTTCCCCTAGAAGCGGAGTGAGAAATTGGAAAGGTTATAGAGAGCTTATTAGAGCAGGGTGTACTTAGGACAGTAGCTTCGACTAATAATGCCCCTATTTGGCCAGTGAGGAAGCCCGATGGATCATGGCGTCTGACCATTGATTATCGGGAACTCGACAAAGTTACCCCAGCAGTAGCCCCCACGGTAGCAACAAGTCCCGAGACCATGCTCAAACAGGGACTCAACTCAAAATATTTCACGGTGTTGGACATTAGCAACGGCTTTTGGTCAATCCCATTGGCAAAGGCGTGCCAGTACAAATTTGCCTTCACTTTTAAAGGTCAGCAGTACACGTGGACATGCCTCCCACAAGGATTCCACAATTCCCCCTCCATTTTCCACCAACAGCTGGCAAGTGGACTAGCAAAATTTTCCCGACCCGAATGTCTGGTACAGTATGTGGATGACCTATTACTGCAGACAGACACCAAGGCAGAGCACATCACGCTCTGAACTCCTGGAACTTCTGAACTCAATCGGATGTAAAGTTAACCCCAGAAAGGCCCAACTATTGGAGAGTAAAGTGATGTATTTGGGTACAATCATCACACATGGCAAGCGCGAGATCGAGTTCAAAAGAATTGACTCAATCGTCAAATTGCCCCTTCCCCAAAATGTTTCAGCCCTCTGGTCATTTTTAGGACTGGTTGGGTATTGTCGGAACCATATTAATGGTTTTGCGACCAAGGCAGCCCCGCTTTCAGAACTCCTTAAGAAAGGAGCCCCTTGGGAATGGCTTCCGCAGCATACAGAGGCTGTGGAAGATTTAAAGAAAGCCCTTAGCGCAGCACCTGCACTACAAGTTCCAGACCCGCTCTCCCCCTATGCAATTGAGGTAGCTAGCACAGATCTGACCTTCTCGGCCGTGCTCCTTCAGGAACGACACGAGCAGCTACGACCAGTGGCTTATGCCTCCAGACTGTTAGACCCAGTAGAGCAAGGATTTTCAGCCTGCAAAAGGCACCTACTCGCAGTATTCTTGGCAGTACAATACTTTTCTTACATTACCGGACTCAACCCCATCACCATTCTGACCGCACACACACCCACACAGTTACTTTTAGACGGACGACTGAAGGATGGTTCAGTGAGCCAGATAAGAGCAGCTAGATGGACACTTCTGTTACAGGGACGGGGCATAACAGTTAAACGGACCAGGACACACACATTTTTAGCAGACAACCTCCGATACCCAGGCCAACCCCATGATTGCAAAATAGTAGCACCCCTCCACAACACAGGTCCCTTCATTGCTAAGACGCCCCCAGGAAGATAGGAAATTCAAGCCAGAGCCCCCAACCCACGGACACTTGTGCACCCCTACGGATCTATGTGGACGGTTCATCCACAGTTTTAGATGGCGAATGCATCACTGGATGCGGAATTTATGTGGAAGATGCGCAGGGACGCGCATTAGAGGAGTTAGCATTAAAGTTACCCGGTCACTTTAGCGTGCAGGCAGCAGAGCTCGCGGCCATAGCAAACATAGTGGACCACCCAGATTCGTTCCCCAGCCCAGCAGACATATATTCGGACAGTCTATATGTGTGTAACAGCCGCACAGATTTTCTACCCCTGTGGAGGACAAGAGGTTTTGTCTCCGCGGACAGGAAGCCCCTTCCATCAGCCCCATTACTCCGCCGTATCCTAGAGAAGGCAAAGGATAGGACATATGGCATTATTAAAGTTAGAAGCCACCATCGGTTATCCCCCCCCTGGTAATGTGAAAGCTGACGCACTGGCTAAAGCAGGTTCCAGGCGAGGTCATTTTTGGACACTCCCAGCTAGCACACCAACCAGCGACCCCTGTGAGTTCAGTCCAAGTCTCACAAACGAACATAGAGGATTTAGTACAGGCACAGAGGCAGGACGAAAATCTCCAGGAGATTTTAAAAGGAAACTTTGTGGCCCAGTACGACAAATTCAAACACGCTTTGACCACACATGAGGGTGTGATTATCAAAGACAAGTTGTATGTGGTCCCTGAGAAGGACAGGAATCAAATGATTGCCTTATTCCATGATGGTCATGGACACCAAGGGATCGACCCTACCACAGCCCACCTTAGACAGCTCTGTTGGTGGCCCAATTTAAGAGACGATGTAACGCACTACATAGAGAACTGTTTGATTTGTGCACAGAATAACCCGGAGAGGTATTCAAAGAAGGCACAACTCAGCCACACTCGCCCCGTTAATGGCCCCTGGACTAACCTCCAGATCGATTTTATAGGTCCATTGCCCCCTTGCAGGAATGGCTATAAATATGTTCTGGTGGTCATAGACACATTTACGAAATGGGTAGAGGCGTTCCCATCTCGTACAAACACAGCAAAGACAGCCGCAAAGATCCTGACCCACCACATCTTTACTAGATGGGGACTCCCCAGAAGTATTGAATCAGACCAGGGATCTCATTTTCCAGGACGGGTCATGAAGAACGTCCTGACCATATTCGGCATTAAACAAAATTTCCACATTGCGTATCACCCCCAGTCAAGCGGGATAGTGGAACGCATGAATCGGACTCTAAAATTAACCCTTAAAAAGATGGTCCAGGAAAACAATTCAACTTGGGATTCAGTGCTCCCATTCGCACTTATGTTTATAAGAAATACTGTTTCAGCATCAACAGGTTTCACCCCACACACACTCATGACCAGACTCCCTATGAAAGGATCTGAATTCCTTTCAGGACTCGACATGACCAGCCCAGAAGTGATGGCCCTCACACACGAGACAGCAGTAAAACAATTAGTTGAAACTGTAAGGTCGGCCCAGTTAGCAGCCGCAGTTAAATTGGGTAACAAAAGGATACAGAGCAAGGCTTGTTTCAACAGGATTGTCCATACCACAGAATTTCAGGTTGGGCAACAGGTAATGTTATCTGTTTATAACCCCAGCACGTTTTTGGCCCCAAAATTTTCCGGCCCGTACTCATTTGCGGACAAAATCAGCCCTTCCGTTTACAAGATAAAGTACCCCAACGGGAAGACGCCGTGGTTCCATATTAACCAGTTAACGGCATATGGAACACAGTCCAACCACTCACACCATGTCCTGCTAGACGCAGCAGAACACCACGCCCCGCCCACAAGAGACACATTTCCACCCTACCCCTCACAGACCAGCTCCTCATCGGACTCGACCTCGACTCCGCCCATTGACTTCAGACCACGCCCCGAAACGCCCATAAGCTGCCACAGCAGAGACAGCGACTGTGACTTTGACGACAGCCACAGCACGCCTCTCTACTGCCCTGATTCAACAGACACCACACACACCAACTACGACCCCGACTACAGTGATTTAGAGATCACTTCTATTAAAACACCAGACCCACACCCAGCAACAATGCCGCCGATATCTGAACCGAGAGATAGAGCTTCAGTTTAATACCTTGTCAGCAATAGATGGCACCTCTGAAAATGCAGCAGTCCTTCAGCACTACGCTTGAGTGAGACAGACGCAACAATTTTAATGATCAAATAGTTCGACCATGAGACATAGAAGCAGAAGTAGGCCATTCGGCCCGTCAAGTCTGCTCCGTCGTTCAATGAGATCATGCCTGATCTGATATGATAGTCCTCAGCTCGACTTTCCCGCCTTAGCCTCATCACCCTTGATTCCCTCACTAATTAAAATGTCTATCTCAGCCTCAAACATACTTTATGACCCTGTCTCTACATCTCTCTCCGATAAAGAATCCCACAGATTCACTACCCACTGAGATCAGAAATTCCTCCTCATCTCTGTCTTTAATGGGTGAGCCCTTACTCTGAGATGATGCCCTCTGGTTCTGGACTCTCCCACAAGGGGAAAACATTCTCTCAGCATCGGCCCTGTCAAGCCCCCTGAGAGTTCTATATGTCTCAATAAGGTCACCTCTCATTCTTCTAAACTCCAATGAGTACAGGCCCAACCTACTCAACCCCTCCTCATAAGAAAATCCCAGGATCCTCCTGGCAGTGATCATAAAGGTTGGATGTGACACCAACGCCTTTGGAGAACAGACAACTATGTTTTGAAATGTTCTGAACCTTTGTTCTTGGCTCCTGTTCTTCCTGTCCCTCTCGAGGGCAATTCTTTCTTTTAACCTCACCTCCATTTGGAACCGCATGGCCTGGGTACCGACCAATCAATAACACTGGAATCCATTGAACCCACGACGAGTCAATCTCGGTTGACAAGAAATTACAGTTATGTCAAAGTTGTCGACCACTCCCACCAGCTGAATAGCCAATGGAACGATACGTGTGATAAACCGCAGTTCCACATTGGTAACTCTGGATTGGCTGCACTTTTCCAGATCTAATCCCCAACATTTCTCAATGCAAATCTCCAGCCTTTTTACAAGTTCAGGCCATTGTAAGGTGTGAACAAATTCATTTTTCCCGCACATTTACTGCTTTGCTGTGTGTTCATTTGACATCTGAATTTGTCATTTATGGCATACACCACTTTTGTAGGCATCTCGGGTCACAAATACAGGCAATCATGTGGGAATCATGTGGGCCCTCCTCAGCTGTCACAGATCTTCACCTGAGACACATTTGTGGGTGGATGTCCTGGGATTGACACATCCAGATTTTACTGTATTTATATATTAACAATAAGAAATTGGAACTGGAGTAGGCCATTAGCCCTTCGAGCCTACTCTGCCATTCAATAAGATTATGGCTGTTCTATTTCAATAAGAAGTCTTACAACACTAGGTTAAAGTCCAACATGTTTGTTTCAAACACTAGCTTTCGGAGCACTGCTCCTTCCTCAGGTGAATGGCTCCTTCCAACGCCGGCATCTCCACATCAAGTTCTATTTCAATTCCTTTTTCGACCCTATTTCCATATCCCTTCATTGCCCTCGTATTCAAAAAACTATTGACCACAGCCCTGGACATACCCATCGACTGAACATCGATAGTCCTCTGGGGAGAGACTTTCAAAGATTTGCTACACTCTGAATGAAGAAATTTCTCCTCATCTTTGTCCGAAATGGGTGATCCCTTATCCTAATTTTACACCCTCCACTTGGGGAAACAGCCTCTTCGCATTTATCTTAAGATGTTGTACTTTACAATGAGATCACCTCAGATTCTTCTAAGTCTCTCCTTATAAAGACAACCCTGTCACCTGGAAGCAATCAATCATTGCACCCCTCCAAGGCAAATATATATTTCCTTCAGTAATTAGACTAAAACTAAAGACTACATATCATTTGCTATTATTTTGTTGATCTCTGATGCTTTTCAGTGGTCTTCCTGCAGACAGAATTTAAAATGCTTTGCAGTAAAGACAGTTTTGAATAAAACCTTGGCAACTTTCTTCAGGTGTGCCATTTTGTTTTGTCTGTGTGTTTTGGTCCTCCTGCTGGTGCAGGTTGAATAGTGCTGCTTCCTCCAGGCCATGTACATCAAGGTTTCTCTTCTGTCCCAATACACTGATTATTTCATAGAATTTACAGTGCAGAAGGAGGCCATTCGGCCCATCGAGTCTGCACCGGCTCTTGGAAAGAGCACCCTACCCAAGGTCAACACCTCCACCATATCCCCATAACCCAGTAACCCCACCCAACACTAAGGGCAATTTTGGACACTAAGGGCAATTTATCATGGCCAATCCACCTAACCTGCACATCTTTGGATTGTGGGAGGAAACCGGAGCACCCGGAGGAAACCCAAGCACACACGGGGAGGATGTGCAGACTCCGCACAGACAGTGATCCAAGCCGGAATCGAACCTGCGACCCTGGAGCTGTGAAGCAATTATACTATCCACAATGCTACCGTGCTCCCCACAATGCTACCGTGCTGCTTCAACAACAATGAATGAAGAGGTGTGCAGGCAAGAAGTCCCCATTTTCTGCATCTCTCCAACTCTGGCCACATGGTGGATTCTGCCCCCCCTCCCCCCAAGCTCCACTTCGTTCACCCCAACACTGGTAGCCATGCCTCCACCTATCTAAGCCCAAAGCTCTTGAATTCCCTCCCTAAAACCTCTCCACTTTTAAGGTGCTCTGTGAAACCCACCTCTTGGACCAAGCTTTGGTCTTCTGTTCTAATGGGTGAAATTTAATCCAGTTGGTGGGTTTCTCGCCTGCTGGCTGGAGACCGACGAGAGCACCATTTCACCTCCTTTGGGGAAGGTGCCGTATTAAGTGCCTAGAAGTGACCACCATTGAGCCCTCCCCTGGATTAAGGATTCTGGAGATAGAAATCCCACCCTTTGAGCTGCCAGACAACCAGTGGGAGTGGTGGTAATTATTGGCAATGCACCCACCAGCGGACTAGGATCTATGAGGGGCCCGAGGTCAAAGGTGAGTGAGGGTGGGAAGGGGGGGGGGGTGCGGGGGTCACAGGAGAGGGGCAGCGAAGAGGGGCGCAGAAGAAGGGGTTTGGGGAAGAGGCATTCCCCCACTTTGGACTCCCGTCGGGTTTGTTTTACCCATTTTGCCACATGGCACCCTCCCCACATGCCACTGGTTTAATTCCAGTGGTGGCAAGATGGTTACCCACGAAGAGCCTGATTTAGAGTCCAGGCGGGAAGGCCGTCCACAAGCCTTTCTGTGCCAGTTGTAATCCAGTGGAGGTGGGAAGGCAGGGGGTTTCTCCTGGTTAAATGCCTCCCTTGCCTCCAAATTCACTGCTGGGATGTCATTAATTTATGCCTAATGACTCCTTCTTTGGCTCAAAGATAATTCTAGCCAGGTTATGCTCCCATGAAGCACCTTGGATCATTTTGCTATGTTAAAGGCACTATATAAATGCAAGTTGTTGTTTAAATCGTTGTTCAGGCAACTTAAGTGATCACAAAAAAAAAGCCACCATCTGCTTGGTGAGGTTCAGGTACAAAAGCTCAATTCACTTTGCAATATGTTCTCACTTGTGCTGCTTTTAGGGAGACATTGGGCGGGATTCTCCGAGCCTCCAATCCGAAATCGCGCTCAGCGCATGGGTGGAGAATGAGCGACGGACCAGCGATTCTCCAGGTGCTGCTGGCCGAGTTGCCGCCGACGTGGTTTTCTTACGGTTCAACCCAGCGGGCACTCGGCGTGGAGGCTGCGGACTCAGTTCACAGCCGCCCTGGTGGGGGGGGCAGGGGAATCATTCACAGGGGGGCCTCCAGGGGGGACCTGGTTATTGATCGGGGGGCCACCGATCCGCGGGCGTGCGCGATCTGGAGGGGGTCTATCTTCTTGGAGCCGGTCCGCGGTGTGAGGCCGCCGCCGTGCGCATGCGCGGACCCCCGAGCGGACGTGCAGGGCCCCGTAGCGGCAGCCGTAGCGGCAAGGAGCACTCCGGGGTCCTGCTAGCCCCCTGCAAATCGCAGAATCACCCTGTACTTACTCCAGGTTAATCCAGAGTGATTCGCGCACATTGTTCGCGGTCGGGGGGGGGGGAGGGGACATAGCCCCATTATTGGAGAATCCCGCCCATCCACCTGATGCTTAGTGTTAATAGCACAAAGAGGAATGGCTCGAACTCTGCCAATTGGCAAATATGGTTCAGCATGTCAGGAAAGTAGGGAATTACCGGGCAAACCTCCTCCCCCAAAATGAAAAAATAAACACTCTGGACTGCTCTGTTAATGCTCGACTGGCAGATCCACACTGACTTCCAAGACTGTAGTATCATTCTCCAGGAATGTTGGCTGGGAAAATACAAGAGGAGCAGTGAAAGACAAGCATTCAACCAATGGTGAAGTGAGTTTGGGGGGGGGAGAGAAATTTCTAAACAACTTCCAGATACGGTCACCGATCGCACACCTGTTGGGTCAAAGTATAGATATTTTTGAAAGCAGGACTTAGCTTCTCCGCCAGATCCCATTTGAACAGAATTGAAAAACCTCACACGGCAGGCTGTCAGAGTTTAAAATGGAACCTTAATTTTCCTTCACTGCAGGCATTTGAGCATGAGGCTGTTTAATATGAGGATTCCAGGCATTGTGGAGCTGCAAATGTTATTATGTAAATGCCCTTTTCTTGCAAGAGAGAGAGAGAGAGAGAAAAAAATCATTTCTGTGCTGCAGGTTAAACGCTTTATACAGGCGCGCTCCAAACAAATGGGCAGCAGCTGTGCTCCCAGGCCTGTGCTAATGCCTTGTTTAGAATTCCGGTAACTTTAACTGGCATGTTATGACCCCAGGAGTTGCACCTGTAGCTGTGGCCAAAGATTAACCTCTCCTCTTTGAGTCAAATGGGCGACTGACTGAGCCTTCAAAGCGATTGTACTGGTGTCTCATATTCAGCAATGTCATACTCCAGCTGCAGATCGGGGCGACCACTGGAACTCCTGTGGCATCGTACGTACGCTCAGTTGATGGCTAATGCTGATGAGGACTATCACAAAATACAAGGAGATGTCAGCAAAGCTGCAGAATGGGCGGATGAATGGCAAAGTGATTTTAATGTCGGTTAACTGTGAGGTCATGCATTTTGCTGGGATATAAAGGAGCCACATACTTCTTGGATAATAAGAGTCTAAATTGTGTGGGAGAGAAAAGGACTCTGAAGATATAGATTCAAAAGCGATTAAAAGGAATGCTGAGTTATTGATAGCAGCCTTCCATCTCATAAGATGATGATTTTTGCTGTGGTGGTCAACTCTGTGTTGTAAACAGCACCTGGTGTGGCTCATTACCCCACTCTGGAATGGCGGACTCTGGCATGGTGGTCTCTGGTGTGCCGGTCTCTGGCATGGTGGTCTCTGGTGTGCCAGTCTCTGGCATGGTGGTCTCTGGTGTGCCAGTCTCTGGCATGGCGGTCTCTGGCATGGTGGTCTCTGGTGTGCCAGTCTCTGGCATGGTGGTCTCTGGCATGGCGGTCTCTGGCATGGCGGTCTCTGGCATGGCGGTCTCTGGCATGGTGGTCTCTGGCAAGGCGGTCTCTGGTGTGCCAGTCTCCGCCATACTTGCGGCAGAGGAAGACAGTGGACGAAGAAGGTTTACTGGCTTCTCTTTTCTCTGGGGTTAACAAAGCCATAAAAATGCAAACAAAGCACTGGGTTTCACGTAGAGCCTTGGTTAGGCCACACTTTGAGTGTTGTGCTCAGTTCGAATCCCCGTATTGCAAAAACAATTTGGTGCTTAATAAAAAGGATTTACAAGGATGATACCAGAATTGAGAGGTTAGAACCACCAGCAAAAACTAGGGCACTTTCCTCCTGAAAACACATGAGGTAGAGATGAAATGGCGGGAGACGAGTAGGCCATTCAGCCCCTCCTTCTACTTTTGCCATTCAATTAGATCATGGCTGATTTGCATCTTAACTCAGGGTTTTTCAAAGTCAGGGTCGTGACCCCGGGGCGGGGGTGGGGAGGGTCATGTTACAATTGGGCATGTCGTTCCTGGTGGTCCTGATCGTGGGACTTTGAGAATGGCGGTCAACTTTGAAAATCTCCGTGGCTCCAGTGGACTGAATCTGACAGAAGGCTCTGGAGGCCAAATAACTGTGTGTATTTAAGAAGGAAATACATAAGGAGCTGGTTTCTCCGTTGTCAGGATCCTCCGCTTCGCCAGCAGTGCACTGATTCCCAGGGATTTCCCGACGGCGTGGGGATGCCCACAATGGGAAACTCCATTGGCCGGCTGGGAGGACGAAGGATTCCGCTGCCGGAGGGAGTGCGCCGCACCGGAAAATGGGTGCGGCGGGACGGAGAATCCCGCACAAGATTTCTAGACTCTAAAGGTGTCCAGTGGTTTGGGGAGAACACGGGAGTATGGCATAGAGATAAAGGATCAGCCACAATTACATTGAATGGCGGAGCAGGCTCGAAGGGCCGAATGGCCTCCTCCTACTCCTTTTTCATATGTTTCAAAAGGCTTTCTGACCAAGAAAGTACTTTGAAAATGTTGTCACAGTTGCAATGTAGGAAATGCAGCAACCAATTTGCATATAGCCAACTCCCCCACTACCAACATGATAGTGACCAAGATTATCTATGTTTTAGAGTTAATTAAGAAATAAATGACTTCTGCTTGTGACCATGGAGTGATTGGTCACATAAAGGGCTGTTCCTGTTCAAAGTCACAGAAAAGGGCTCTTTTTACCCAGATCCGGGTGGAATTTTGATGAATAGGCATAGGTGAATGTTAGAGGAGTAGTTTACCCCTGGAATGGTATGTCTTCTGATCACCGGACCCGGCAGAAAACAGAGAGAGGTTTGGCTGGAAAGTTGAAACAGTCTTGTGCTTCACAGACAGTCTCCTCCAGCATGCGGGGGGGGGGGGGGGGGGGGGGGGGGCAAGCTGTAAGGCCCCAGGATGCAGGAACTGATGACTTTTATCAAGGAGGAATTCCATAAACAGAGGAAAAAAATGCATGAGGATCATGTAAAGGCCATTGCAGATTAATTTGGAGCGGATGGAAAGGTGTTTGGAGGTTCAGGGGTCACAGATTCGAAAGATTGAAGGAGTGATCTCGGACCACAGCGATCGTGTGGTGGCTCTGGAGGCGGAGGTGGGGCTCCTAGGATACCTTTGTAAAACGCTGAGGGCAAAGTTGGAGGAGCAGGAGAATACCTCGAGAAAGCAGAACCTGCGAATAGTGGGCCTGCCTGAAGAAGTGGAAGGTGTGAGTGCCACTAGGTAAGTCTCGAGGATGCTGGCGGGACTGGTGGCAGAATGGGTGCTGGATAAGGCACTTGAAGTGGACCAAGCGCATAGGTCTCTGAGGCAAATGCCTAGAGCTGGGGAGCCACCGCGGGCGGTGATCATGAGACTCCATAAACTTGTGAAGAGAAAATTTTACGGTGGGCTAGGGAGAAGCATAGCTGCGACTGGGAGGGAAATAACTTCCGGATTTATCAGGATATCGGAGGCGAGTTGGCAAAACGGGGGGCAGGTCAACAAGGCCAAGGAGGTGCTGTACCGGCGCCAGATCAGGTTTGGAGTTCTCTACCCGGCAAAATTATGGGTGTCGTTCGGAGGCCGGAAGTATTATTTCAAAGCGGGGGTTGTCTTTTTTGCAGGAGACACATCTCCGTGTGAAGGACCAGGTTAGGTTAAGGAAGGGGTGGGTCGGGCAGGTTTTTCACTCAGGGTTTGATTTGAAATCGAGGGTGTGGCGATTTTAATGAGCAAAAAAATAGGATTTGTGAGTGTGAAGGAGGTGAGGGATCCAGGTGGGAGATATGTGATTGTGCGAGAGGTTTTGGAAGGGGCACCGGTAGTGTTGGTAAATGTGTATGCCCCAAATTGGGATGATGTGGGTTTTATGAGGGAGTTGTTGGCAGCAATCCCGGATTTAGCCACGTACCAGTTGATCATGGGAGGAGATTTGAACTGTGTCCTGGAGCCGAGGGTGGATTGATCGAGCCCCAGGTCGATGGGTAGGGTACGATTGGCAAGGGAGCTGGGGAGGTTGATGGAGAAGATGGGTATGGTGGATCCATGACGCTTTCAGAACCCGGGGGAAGGGAATATTCCTTCTTTTCACACGTCTACAATGTGTATTCGAGGATTGATTACTTTGTAGTGAGTGGGGAGATTTTGGTTGGGGTGGAGGGGACAGAGAAAGCGGGGATAGTTATCTCGGACCATGCACCCCACTGGCTGGATATTCGGTTCAGTACCGGACGAGAACAGAGGCCGAGGTGGAGGTTTGACTCGGGGTTGTTGGCGGATGGAGGTTTTTGTGATAAGGTGCTGTTGGCGATTAGGGATTTTGTGGAGTTCAATCAGAACGGGGAGGTGTCGGTGGGCATTTTTTGGGAAGCACTGAAGGCAGCAGGCCAGGGAGAAATTATCTCATTTACAGTTCATGCGAATAAGGAAAGGAGGGCGGAACATGACCGGCTAGTGAGCGAGATAGTGGAGGTGGACAGGGAATATTCGAGGGTGCCCACCATGGAGGGATTGGCGAGGAGGCAAAAGTTGCAGGGGCAATTTGACGGGCTGACAACAGGGAGGGCGGTAGGGCAACTGCGTAGAGCAAGAGGGGTGCAATACGAGTATAGGGAGAAGGCGAGCTGCATGCTGGCACATCAGCTGTGGAGACAAGCTGTGTCCAGGGAAATATTGAAGATCCGGGCTGGGCTGGGGATGTGTTATCAGAGCCAGGGAAGATAAATGAGGCATTTAGAGTGTATTACCAGGGACTTTATGAGGCAGACCCAGGAGGAGAGGAAGGGGACATGGGGTGGTTTCTGGACGAGCTGGAATTTCCCCAGGTGGAGGAAGCAAAGAGGCAGGCGTTGGAGGAGCCCCTGGGGCTGAGGGAGGTGCTGGATAGTATCAGGGGTATGAAGAAGTCGGGGAAGGGCCCTGGGCCGGATGGGTACCCGGCAGAATTTTATAAGGAATTTGCGGCGGACCTGGCACCACATCTGTTGGGGGCGTTTAATGAAGCACTGGAGAAGGGGGAGTTGCCGGAGACGATGAAGCAGGCAGTAATCATACTAATCCCCAAAAAAGGGAAGGATCCAGTGGAATGTGGGTCGTATAGATGGATAGTGTATACAGGAGGCGGAGGGAAGTGGGGCTGGTCAAGGTGAGGGATTTGTATTTGGAGGAAGGGTTCGCCAGTCTGGAGGAGCTCAGGGAGAGGGTAGAGCTGCCGAGGGGTAGTGAGTTCAGGTATCTACAGGTTAGGGACTTTGCACGAAAGGTCTGGAAGGGGTCCCTAGATTGCCGGGATACACCCTGCTGGAGCGACTGCTGCTTCCGGATGTGGAAGGGGAGGGAAGAATTGGGGATATATATAAGTGGCTGGGGGAGCAAGGAGGCGAGAGGGTGGTGAAGATCAAGGAGAAATGGGAAGCGGAGTTGGGATTGGAGATCAATTGGGGAGTATGGAGTGAGGCACTGCGAAGGGTAAACGGAACCTCCTCTTGTGCAAGAATGAGCCTGATACAGTTTACAGTTTACGGACGAGAATGAGTGGGTTCTTTCAGGGGGTAGCAGCTGAGTGTGAGAGGTGTGGGCGGGGGCCAGTGAATCATGCGCACATGTTTTGGGGTTGTGAAAACTTGGGAAGATTCTGGGCAGGATTGTTCGTGGTCTTAGCCAGGATAGTGGAGGAGGGAGTGGACCCGGACCCTTTGGTGGTGATATTTGGGGTTTCAGAGAAGCTGGAGCTCATGGAGAGGAGGATGGCCGATGTCTTGGCCTTCGCCTCTCTGATTGCACGGCGACGAATTTTGCTGGAGTGGCGGTCGGCATCGCCACCGGGGGTAGCAGCATGGTTGGGTGACCTGTACTACTTCCTGTGGTTAGAGAAGATAAAGTATGAGTTAAGGAGCTCAGCAGGGCAGTTTGAGAAAAGGTGGGAGATGTTTGTGACCGTGTTTGAGGAGCTGTTTGTCGCAGGGGGGTGGGGGGGTATGGGTGATGTTGGGGTGGTGAAAAAGGAGAAAAATCTGTACGAACTGTATCGTTGATTGCTGGAAAGAATGTTTCCCAGGGTGTTTATTTGCTGTAACCTACTTTGATATAAGTTTGAATAAAATGCATTTTAAAAAAAAGAAAGAAATATTGACCAGAACACCAGAGATAACTCCCCTGCTGTTCTTCACGGTAGTACCAGCGGATCTTTACCATCCACGTCAGAGGGCAGTCGGGGCCTTGATTTGACATTTAATCTGAGGGCCGGTTTATTCTTGATTCATTGATTTATTGTCACATGCACCAAAGTATAGTGAAAATTATTTTACTGCGGCCGAGGGAATGTACACAGTACGTACATAGTACACAAAAAGAATAATCAACAGAGAACATTGACAAATGGTACATCGACAAACAGTGATTGGTTACAGTGCGGAACAATGGCCAAGCAAAGCAAATACATGAGCGAGAGCAGCATAGGGCGTGGTTAATAGTGTTCTTCCAGGGAACAGATCAGTCCGAGGGGGAGTCGTTGAGGAGTCTTGTAGCTGTGGGGAAGAAGCTGTTCCTATGTCTGGATGTGCGGATCTTCAGACTTCTGTACCTTCTGCCTGATGGAAGGGTCTGGAAGAAGGCAAAGCCTGGGTGGGAGGGGTCTCTGACAATGCTGTCCACCTTCCTGAGGCAGCGGGAGGTGTGTACAGAATCAATGTGGGGGTGGCAGGCTTGTGCGATGCGTTGGGCTGAGTTCACCACACTTTGCAGTTTGTTGCGATCTTGGGCTGAGCAGTTACCATACCAGGCTGTGATGCAGCCGGATAGGATACTCTCTATCGCACATCTGTGAGCACATCGCACTTCTACTCCAGGAGCCAGAGTTTACCCAAAGAGTCAATGACTAAAACGTCCCGGGATAAACAAATGCATTGCCTGTGCTTTATTGACAAGCTACTGGCTCTTTGTTCAGCTACTGGCTCCCAAAATAATTTTCCTGTCTCACTATGATCTCAGCTCCCATTGGCTCCACTGGGAACAGTGGAGGAAGAGACTTGGTGGGGGGTGGGGGCGGTGGTTGAGGTGCAGTGGACAGGACACTCACCTTTCACCTTTGCTACTTTGAGCTCAACTCCACCAAATGCCCTATTGTCTATTAAATGTAATGGGTCCACAGTAGGAGAAATTAGACTTTGTTTTGTGCTTTGGGAGATGGGCCCTCCAATCAAAGAACAATCCAGGTTTGGGGCTAACTTGGTGATGATACTAGGGGATGTAACAGGAGGTTGGCACCATAGCAATGCAGGCTGGCCTCACTGCAGCTTTGTGTGACCAACATGGACAATGTCCCATTAATATGAACACATTAAAATATTGGCCAAGGAAGGACCAACTGATTGTCACACCTCCAGGATTGTTCGGGCAACTGCGGGAATTAAATAAAACTCTTATCTTTTTATAAATTTATTCTTTCATAGGATAGGAGTAACACTGGCTAGGGCAGTGCCCCATCCTTAATTGCCCTTGAACCAAGTGGCTCACTAGGCCATTTCAGAAGTCAACCCCATTGCTGTGGGTCTGGAGTCACATGTAGGCCAGACCAGGTAAAGACGGCAGATTTCCTTCCCTGAAGAGTATTACTGAACCAGATGGGTTTTTATGACAATTGTTTTACGGTTACAATGCCCGAGACTAACTTTAATCAAATTTAAATTTCACCAGCTGCCATGATGGGATTAGCCTGGGCTCCTAGCTTAGTCGTGGAGTCATAGAGGTCCACAGCACAGTAAAGGCCCTTCGGTCCATCGAGTTTGCGCCAATGGAAAACAACCACTAATGTATTCTAATCCAATTTTCCACCACTTGATCCAGAGCCTTGTATGCCTTGGTATTACTCGTCCAACAACATTACCCCGATGTCACCATCTCCTGGAGCCACTGTTGGAAGCAATGAAGGAGATAAAACACAGGGATGTTAAAAACTTACTGAGTTTATTTCTTTTTTTTTGAACACTTTCAATTATTGGTTGGAAAATTGTTGGGGATGGGGAGAAAAAGGCTTTGGCTGGACAGGGTAACTGGAGACGGTCAGGTATGTGGGTGTAACTACATCACATGGACAATAGCGGTTCAAGAAGGCAGCTCACCACCAGCTTCTCAAGGGCAATTAGTGATGGGAAATAAATGCTGGGCCAGCCTTTAAAAAGAAAGTCTCTGTGAATATGACTCAGTTAGAGTTGGCAGCGTAATGTATGATCAAGATTTCTTATGTATTATACTCCCTACTCACTTAGCACTCACCGTGTTAATAATAATAATAAACAAACCAAATAAAGACTGAATTTGTATTTACGTAGCGCTCACAGTGACCACAGAACATTCAAATGTGCTTCAGAGTTGTAATTACTGTTGCTTTTGTGCAAATTCAGCTTCCAAGTTGGACATGTCCAAGTTCCACAAACAACAATTGAGATAAATAACCAGAAGATTTGTATCTGGATATCTGAAATAAAACAGCAAATGCCGGAGCTACTCAACAGGTCGAGTAGTGTCTGTGGAGTTAACGGCTGGAATTTCCCAGTTGCGCCCCCACCCCCACAGCATGTGTTCCTGCAGTGGAGACAGACCACTATTGGCCGCCAACAAGACCTCCCAATCCCACGGCGTTTTGCATCCATCAACTTTTTTTTTTTAAATTTAGATTACCCAATTATTTTTTCCAATTAAGGGGCAATTTAGCGTGGCCAATCCACCTACTCTGCACATTTTTTGGGTTGTGGGGGCGAAACCCACGCGGACACGGGGAGAATGTGCAAACTCCACACGGACAGTGACCCAGAGCCGGGATTCGAACCTGGGACCTCAGCGCCGTGAGGCAGCTGTGCTAACCACTAGGCCACCGTGCTGCCCTTCCAGCAACTTTTTAAAAAAGTATTTTTAATTTAGAGTATCCATTTATTTTTTTTCCCAATTAAGGGGCAATTTTGCATGGCCAATTCATCTAACCTGCACATCTTTTTTGGATTGTGGGTATGAGACCCACGTAGACACGGGGAGAATGTTCAAACTCAACACGGACAGTGACCCGGGGGCTGAGATTGATCACCGGGTCCGTGGCGCCATGAGGCAGCAGTGCTAACCACTGCGTCACTTGTCATCTATCGACTTTGTCAGGACCGGAATACCCCGCTGGTTAGAAGGGTCGGAAAATCCCACCCAAAGTTTCAGGTCCATGAGTTTTCATTTTATTTTTATTTCTGTATTTACTGATGTTGGATACACATTTGACAGAACTCCTCTTCTTCACATAGAGGCCTGGGATATTTAATTATTTATTTGTTTGTTTGTTTATTTATTTCTCTCTTTCTTTCTTTCTCTTTCACCGCCTTCCTCTCATTCTCTCTCACGTTTTCTTTCTCTCTTTCTTTCTTTCTCTCGTTCTCTCTTTCACCATCTCTCTTTCACCGTCTCTCATTCTCTCACGCTCTGCCTCTTTCCCGCTCTCACTCATTCTCACTCTCATTCTCTCTGCCGTTCACTCTCACATTCTTTCTCTCATTTTTCTCCCATTCTGTTTCTTTCCTTTTTCCTCTTTCTCTTTCTCCCTTTCTATTTTTCTTTTTATCTTTCATTAATCCCATCACCACTGGCTGTGGCAAGTTATTCTCGAGCATTTACGCGATTTCACAGTCACAGTGCTGCCGATGGCTCTATAAGTAGCAAGATCAGACTAAGCCTAAACAGTCCGCCCTATTAAGCTGATGATTACTAGATCCCTGAATCTCCCCTGCAGAAAGCACGGATCACTCAGCTTTTACCTTGACAGATTTCTAAGGTCCCAGGGCATCCGCCAACCTTGGCCTAAAGATGCTCAGAATATAATTGAAGCAGATCTGAACATAGTTACACGGAGGCTGGTAAAAGATTAGTAAGTGTAAAGGCTTATCAGAAAAACACTTCAGCCGAGTGAAACGTTACCATGTCTGAACATGCCGTGTGAAGGATTAGGTCTGACTTTTTGTCTCAGTACACAATATACTAATTGCAGCGTGAACCAAGCTTTAGAAAACGAATCAAGCAACTCTGAAGAGCTTCAATTATTTGAGATTACTTGAGTGAGTCTTTTATTCACTAATTTGACAATTTGATGTAACAACAAAAGCAGGACAATAAGTTAATTATTCAATAGAAGCCTGACATAACTGTAGCACAGCAAGCATGAAGTGTCAACCATGAGTCAGAAGGTTGTGGATTTCAGTCCCGGCGTATCATGTGGGTTGACACTGAGGGAGGGGCAGCCTGCCAGATGAATGATTAAACTGAGGCCCCAGCCTGCTTGCTAAAGTGAATGTAAAATATCCCACAGAATGGGGTGGCACAGTGGTTAGCATTGCTGCCTCACCGGGCCAGGGACCCGAGTTCAATTCCGGCCTTGAGTGACTGTGTGGAGTTTGCACATTCTCCCCGTGTCTGCGTGGGTTTCCTCCGGGTGCTCTGGTTTCCTCCCACAGTCCAAAGATGAGCAGGTTAGGTGGATTATTATTAGTCCAGTACTTAATTTGCTGCGCTGTCACAGGTAATAAGAACATAAGAAGAACATAAGAACTAGGAGCAGGAGTAGGCCCCTCGAGCCTGCTCCGCCATTCAATTAGATCATGGCTGATCTTTTGTGGACTCAGCTCCACTTTCCGGCCCGAACACCATAACCCTTAATCCCTTTATTCTTCAAAAAAACTATCTATCTTTACCTTAAAAACATCTAATGAAGGAGCCTCAACTGCTTCACTGGGCAAGGAATTCCATAGATTCACAACCCTTTGGGTGAAGAAGTTCCTCCTAAACTCAGTCCTAAATCTACTTCCCCTTATTGTGAGGCTATGTCCCCTAGTTCTGCTTTCACCCACTAGTGGAAACAACCTGCCCGCATCTATCCTATCTATTCCCTTCATAATTTTAAATGTTTCGATAAGATCCCCCCTCATCCTTCTAAATTCCAACGAGGACAGTCCCAGTCTACTCAACCTCTCCTCGTAATCCAACCCCTTCAGCTCTGGGATTAACCTCGTGAATCTCCTCTGCACACCCTCCAGCGCCAGTACGTCCTTTCTCAAGTAAGGAGACCAAAATTGAACACAATACTCCAGGTGTGGCCTCACTAACACCTTATACAATTGCAGCATAACCTCCCTAGCCTTAAACTCCATCCCTCTAGCAACGAAGGACAAAATTCCATTTGCCTTCTTAATGAGACCAGAAAGTTTCAGGTGGTCACAATCTCTTGCGGGAGCAGAGGTGCTGCAGTGCTTTCCGTTAACGGAATGCGTCTTAAGGCATTGGCTTTGTAAGCACCAGACCTACGTTCAAAGGTATAATCATTGGCTGATAAGAACAGCGCCCAAAATTGCACAAGCAATTTTTGGAATCGTTTTATCTTCCTTGAAAAGACTTAAAAGTGGCTTGTGGTCTATGATGACAGTAAAATACTTCCGGTATATGTATTGGTGAAACTTCTAGATGCTGTTGATAATACCCATGCCGTCTTCTTCTCATAGAATCAGAGAATTTACTGTGTAGAAGGAGGCATTTCGGCCCATCGAGCCTGCACCGGCCCCTAGAAAAAGCACCCGACTTAAACCCACACCTCCACCCCATCCCCATAACCCAGTAACCCCACCTAACCATTTTTGGACACTACGGGCAATTTAGCTTGGCCGATCCACCTAACCTGCACGCCTTTGGACTGTGGGAGGAAACCGGAGCACCCGGAGGAAACCCACGCAGGCACAGGAAGGACGTGCAGACTCCGCACAGACAGTCTCGAGCCGGAAATTGACGCCGGGTCCCTGCTAACCACTGTGTCACCGTACCATCCCCAAAAAATGTTTTCTTGGGGACCCATCCTGTGCCCTCTGGACCAACCCTGCCCACCCAGTTCCAGCTCCAATACGCCGGGCTTCAAGGAAGACCCCGCTTGAAAGGACGCCAACCAAAAGGATGGGGTGCCAGCAAACCTTACCCACTATGGCATCCCTGGTACTGTGACTCCCAAAACCACTTGACCAGCTGTCATGACCAGAGACGGTAGCACAGTGGGTACCAGTAGTTTGGGAGTAACCTCTTTCCGCATCTGTTAGGATTCTTGATATTTACCCAATGGATAGAGATAGAGAAATACAGCATAGAAATACAGCCCACGATGTTGCGCCGAACTTTTGTCCTAGGTTAATCATAGAATTTTGGACAATTTTCCATGGCCAATCCACCCAACCTGCACATCTTTGGACTGTGGGAGGAAACCGGAGTACCCGGAGGAAACCCACGCAGTCACGGGGAGGATGTGCAGACTCCACACAGACAGCGACCCAAGTCGAAATCGAACTTGGGACCCTGGAGCTGTGAAGCAATTGTGCTATCCACAATGCTACCATGCTGCCCTTAAGAAATTAACCTACACTCCATTATTCTACCCTAATCCATGTACCTATCCAATAGCTGCTTGAAGGTCCCTAACTTTTCCGACTCAACTACTTCCACAGGCAGTGCATTCCATGCCCCCACTACTCTCTGGGTAAAGAACCTACCTCTGACATCCCCTCTATATCTTCCACCATTTATCTTAAATTTATGTCCCCTTGTAATGGTTTGTTCCACCCGGGGAAAAAGTCTCTGACTGTCTACTCTATCTATTCCCCTAATCATCTTATAAACCTCTATCAAGTCGCCCCTCATCCTTCTCCGTTCTAATGAGAAAAGGCCTAGCACCCTCAACCTTTCCTCGTATGACCTACTGTCCATTCCAGGCAACATCCTGGTAAATCTCCTTTGCACCTTTTCCAAAGCTTCCACATCCTTCCTAAAATGAGGTGACCAGAACTGCACACAGTACTCCAAATGTGGCCGGACCAAGGTTTTGTACAGCTGCATCATCACCTCACGGCTCTTAAATTCAATCCCTCTGCTAATGAACGCTAGCACACCATAGGCCTTCTTCACAACTCTATCCACTTGAGTGGCAACTTTCAAAGATCTATGAACATAGACCCCAAGATCTCTCTGCTCCTCCACATTGCCAAGAACCCTACCATTAACCCTGTATTCCGCATTCATATTTGTCCTTCCAAAATGGACAACCTCACACTTGTCAGGGTTAAACTCCATCTGCCACTTCTCAGCCCAGCTCTGCATTCTATCTATGTCTCTTTGAAGCCGACAACAGCCCTCCTCACTATCCACAACTCCACCAATCTTCGTATCATCTGCAAATTTACTGACCCACCCTTCAACTCCCTCATCCAAGTCGTTAATGAAAATCACAAACAGCAGAGGACCCAGAACTGATCCCTGCAGTACGCCATTGATAACTGGGCTCCAGGCTGAATATTTGCCATCCACCACTACTCTCTGTCTTCTATTGGTTAGCCAGTTTGTTATCCAACTGGCCAAATTTCCCACTATCCCATGCCTCCTTACTTTCTGCATAAGCCTACCATGGGGAACCTTATCAAATGCCTTACTAAAATCCATGTACACTACATCCACTGCTTTACCTTCATCCACATGCTTGGTCACCTCCTCAAAGAAGTCAATAAGACTTGTAAGGCAAGACCTACCCCTCACAAATCCGTGCTGACTATCCCTAATCAAGCAGTGTATTTCCAGATGCTCAGAAATCCTATCCCTCAGTACCCTTTCCATTACTTTGCCTACCACCGAAGTAAGACTAACTGGCCTGTAATTCCCAGGGTTATCCCTATACCCTTTTTTGAACAGGGGCACGACATTCGCCACTCTCCAATCCTCTGGTACCACCCCTGTTGACAGCGAGGACGAAAAGATCATTGCCAACGGCTCTGCAATTTCATTTCTTGCTTCCCATAGAATCCTTGGATATATCCCGTCAGGCCCGGGGGACTTGTCTATCCTCAAGTTTTTCAAAACGCGCAACACATCTTCCTTCCTGACAAGTATCTCCTCAAGCTTATCAGTCTGCTTCACGCTGTCCTCTCCAACAATATGGTCCCTCTCGTTTGTAAATACTGAAGAAAAATACTTGTTCAAGACCTCTCCTATCTCTTCAGACTCAATACACAATCTCCCGCTACTGTCCTTAATCGGACCTACCCTCGCTCTAGATCTCTCAGACCTGTCGTCAATTTTACGGGATTACATGTTGTGCAGACTAGCAGCACGAAAATGCAGACACCTAAAACATGTGATTCAGGTAAAGAAACAAGGAAAATAAGTTGCATTGGCAATAAAGTTATACAGAGCACTATATCCATGTCTTCATTCACAACACTAGGGTCACAGCTTTTTGCAGAAGCCTGCACCCTGCACTGAGAGCTCATTGGGCAGTTGGATCACATGACCCTTCCAGTGCACGTCCCCTTACATTGGCTAGCTACTACACCAGGTCTGTTTTACCAGTACTCTTGTATCGACCTTATTCTTGTGCTGTACTTCAATTTTTTAACGTGAAAGGTTTATGGAGACAAATGTTTTTTGAAGTGTGTGGTGCATTCAGACCGTCACCTCTAAAATCTGGGGCAGAGTTTTACTTCCACTGGCGGGATTGCAGTTGGGGATGAACGTAAAATTCCTTGAATGATTTCTCACCAACCCCAAATTCTCTACAGTTTTACGCTGGGGTGAACAGGTTCCGCTTTCACCCCAGTTGAGGCCCTTAAGTGGCCAATTAATGACCACTTAAGAGCCGTTTCCGCTCATCCTCAATTGATAGGGCAACACGGTAGCATTGTGGATCGCACAATCGCTTCACAGCTCCAGGGTCCCAGGTTCGATTCCGGCTTGGGTCACTGTCCGTGCGGAGTCTGCACATCCTCCCCGTGTGTGCGTGGGTTTCCTCCGGGTGCTCCGGTTTCCTCCCACAGTCCAAAGATGTGCAGGTTAGGTGGATTGGCCTTGATAAATTGCCCTTTGTGTCCAAAATTGCCCTTAGTGTTGGGTGGGGTTACTGGGTTATTGGGATAGGGTGGAGGTGTTGACCTTGGGTAGGGTGCTCTTTCCAGGAGCCAGTGCAGACTCGATGGGCTGAATGGCCTCCTTCTGCACTGTAAATACTATGATATGATCTATGATATGCTGGCAGGCAGAGTTGCGGGGTATGGCGGAAGCCTGAAAATAACAGGGTTCCGGTCTTGGGCGGGTTGGGGGGACCGACTCCATCAGCAGCCCGCTTTTGACATCAGGCTCTCCCCCTTAGGTCCAGGAACCACAGGACCTCCCTCCCCACCCTGGCCTCCACTAACACCACAATTCCCCACTCCCTCACACCCCCCCCCAACCCCCGGGGGCAGGGGCTCCCCAAACCGAGTCCTGGAACCCCGGGACTTAAAGCAGGATTCTCCGAAATGGAGGCAGAGTGTCCGCACTGTCGTGAACGCCGTTGCGTTTCACGACGGCGCAAAGCGGGCGCGGGCACGGCTGATTCTGTCGTACACAGGGGGCCAGCATGGCGCTGGAGCGGTTCACGCCACTCCAGCCTCCCTTCCCGGCAGCAACTAGGCGCCGTGCCAACCCGCGCATGTGCAGGGGACTTCCTCAATGCGCTGGCCACCACGCAACATGGCGTGGGGGTTCAGAGGCCGGCCGCGTGACAAAATATGGCCAGGGCTGGAGAGGCTGGCCTGCTATTCGGTGGGCCCCAATCGCGGGCCAGAACCCAACGGAGGCCCCCCCCCGCTGAAGGAGCCTGAGTTCCCGTCAGCTGCGAGCAGGTGTGGATGGCTCCGGCAGGACGTTTCCGCGCGGCCGCTCGGCCCATCGTGGCTGGAGAATCGGCGGCCCGACCGCGGACAGCGGCTCGCGACCGTGCCACGCCAAACGTGCCGGCACAAATAGCGCCGATTCTCCGCTCCTCGGAGAATCACGTGCCGGCGTCAGGGCGGCGTGGCGCGGTTGCGCCGATTCTCCGGCCCGGCGCAGGGCTCGGAGAATCCCGCCCCAAGGCTCTGGGCATCGCCCGCAGACCCAGTCCTGTGCAGAGCAGCTGCCTCGAGTGCTGCAGGAACTAGGGGGCTGCCAGCCAATCACATCGGCCAACAGTCCTCTGAGGAGGGACTTCCTCTCGAGTGAGGGGCGGCAGCTCTAACCAAATAACACTCGCTGGAACGTGAAATTACTGCAGTGAAGACTGTCCGGTGCGAAGGGAAAACCTATCATCCAGAAATTCCTCGCCGCTTCGAGTCCCAGTGGGAATAGACTTCAACGGTGATCAGAGATCATTTTTGAAAGCAAATGGAAAAGCGTCGCACAGAAACATAATAATAATAACCTTTATCAGCGTCACAAGTAGGCTTAACATTTGATTGCTTGTCCGAGGCATGTAATCAGAGTTTTATTTTCCCTCTGGCTGTGCTATACCTGACCAGAGACTGCCACGTGATGACACTGGGTGCCTGAAATGGGATGAGTGCCTTTTCCCAACACTTTCATTGACCAAAGAATCAAAAACCAAGCCTTTTCTGTCAACAACCACATTTTCCTCCCTTTCCCCCTCAATCCCGTCTTTTTGAAAATGCCGAATTTAATTTGGTTCTTCCCCACCAACTCTGGCTATTTTCCTAACTTCTTTTTAAACTTCCACTATCTTTGGAGATGGAACAACATTTCTTTGGAGGAGAGAAAAAACGTTCTCGGTGGTTAATGAAAACCACCTTTTAAGGCTGGTAGAACTTTAAATTTAATTTAAAATCTGTTAGTCTATTGTCGTCCATTGTATTGTCCTTCCTATTGTTTAATAGCAGGGCCGGGATTCTCCGAGCCTGCGCCTTGTCGGAGAATCGCTGGCGGCGGGGGGGGGGGGGCGCACGCCGGTGACCGGAGAATCGACGCCAATCGTGGCTGCGCGGTCGCCATGGCGGCGGTTGGGGGGCCGCTGAAATAGGACCCCCCCGGCGATTCTCCACGGGCGACGGGCCAAACTCTCGCCGAGTCCCACCGGCGTGGTTCAAACCTGGTACCACCTGGCGGGAGCCCGGACCTACAGCTGATGTGGACGTCCTGGTGAGGGGGCGGGGGATCTGACTCCGGGGGGGGGGAGGGGTACCTCCACCGGGTCCAGGCCCGCGATTGGGGCCTTCCAATCGGCGGGCGGCCACAATCTGGAGGGGGCCTACCTCCTTCCACGCGGGCCCGCTGTACGGTAACCAACATATTGCTTCATGCCGGCGCAGAGATGGCAACCACGCGCATGCGCCGGCGAGGGTCCACGCATGCGCGCGATGGCCGGGCAAGGCCGGCTTTTGGCACCGGAGCAGTACACAGCACTCCGGTGTCTTTCTAGCACCCGAAGAACAGGAGAATTACTGGGCCTGGAGGTATGTTGACGTCGGCGTCGCTCGCACCGGTATTGATGAGTCAACACTTGGCCACAATATCGGAGAATGCCGGTAATTAAGTCTTTACAGATCCAGAAGGAGCAACTGGAGAGAGGGATAATCACAGGTTAAAGAGGTGTGAATTGTCTCAAGCCAGAACAGTTGGTAGGATTTTGCAAGTCCAGGCCAGATGGTGGGGGGGTGAATGTAATGCGACATGAATCCAAGGTCCCGGTTGAGGCCGTAGTCATGTGTGTGGAACTTGGCTATAAATTTCTGCTCGGCGATTCTGTGTTGTCGCGCATTCTGAAGGCCGCCTTGGAGAACGCTGACCCGGAGATCTGAGGCTGAATGCCCTTGACTGTTGAAGTGTTCCCCGACTGGAAGGGAACATTCCTGCCTGGTGATTGTCGCACGATGCCCGTTCATCCGTTGTCGCAGCGTCTGCATGGTCTCGCCAATGTGCCACGCTTCGGGGCATCCTTTCCTGCAGCGTATGAGGTAGACAGCGTTGGCCGAGTCGCACGAGTATGTACCCCGTACCTGGTGGGTGGTGTTACCACGTGTAATGGTGGTGCCCATGTCGATGATCTGGCACGTCTTGCAGAGATTGCCATGGCAGGGTTGTGTGGTATCGTGGTCGCTGTTCTGAAGCCTGGGTACTTTGCTGCAAACAATGATTTGTTTAAGGTTGCGCGGTTATTTGAAGGCAAGTAGTGGGGGTGAGGGGATGACCTTGGCAAGATGTTCGCCTTCATTGATGACGTGTCGAAGGCTGCGAGGAAGATGTTGTAGTTTCTCCAGGGAAGTACTGGACGACAAAGTAATATTGGGTGCGATGTTCCTTCCCCTCCATGGCGTGTTCTGTAATGGTGGATGGTAACGGCCAGCAGCAGGTTACTCTGGTGCCACCATTGTTAACGGAGTTTCCCTTTGAATGCGCCCCTCACAGCCGCGAAACCCGTGGCGGGCGTGCGCCATCGGTGGGACAGTAGGATCCAGCCAGTATAAACGACCAGGAGACCCTGATCTCTATTAGTACACCACTCACCCTCTATAGTTTTCTCTCTTCCTTCAATGAAGCTGCTCCCATTTGCTGGAATATGGATCCATGGGCATGAGCAGTCCACTCGCAACTCACTTTTTTCATGGATAAGCTTTGACAGAGCATTGGAAGGCTACTTAACTCTGGAGAGCATCACAACAGAGCCTCATCCTGTCTTCCTCAACGTCCACGCTCAGGAATTTTGCATCATGTGACCAGGAACAGGAATCCTGGCCACTTACTGTTTCATTTCCATCACCCACGAGCACAGGGAACAGCTCCAACCTTTACTGCTCGCTGAGCACAGATCAGCCGACTCAGCAGAAGACTGCAGGCTGCCATTAGCCATATGGGTGACAGGAGAGGAAGGAACAGAAGAATGAATGAGCGTAATGGGGAGGGAATTAACACGTTTGATAAGAGGTAAAGCACGGGATAATTGGGTTTTGTTTCTGGATTAGCAGTTTCAGCCACCAAGTTGAATTATTGTGGCTTTTGTCTGTGGAGTGTCTATCTGGGGGATGTATGAATGCTAATGAACTGTGTACAACTTCAGAGCCGAGCGTAGCCAATGCTGTTTTGATTCATTCTTTTTTTTAAATTTAGAGTACCCAATTCTTCTTTTTGTCCAATTAAGGGGCAATTTAGCGTGGCCAATCCACCGACCTTGCACATCTTTTGGGTTGTGCGGGTGAGACCCACACAGACACGGGGAGAATGTGCAAACTCCACACGGACAGTGACCCAGGGCGGGGATCGAACCCGGGCCCTCGGCACCGTGAGGCAGCCGTGCTAATCACTGCGCCACCCTGCCGCCCCAGTGGCTGAGTTAATGATTCATTCTTGAGATTTAGATAGCAGTGACAAGACTTGCATTTATTGCCCATTCTGAATTGCCCTTTGACACAGAGTGGTTTAATAGACCATCAGCGGGCAGTTAAAATTCCACCGCATTGATGTGGGACTGGAGTCATGCTTTGGTCAGATCAGATGAGGACAGCAGGCTTCCTTCCCGAAAGGGATAGCAGAAAACCAGTTGGGGGTCTTTCAACAGTCTGACAGCTTTAAGGTTGCTTGAACCGATGCCAGCTTTATATTTCCTGATTTTGAAACCTGAGTGTAAAGTTCCCAGTCAGCCACGGTGGGATTTGAGCTTGCGTTACCTGGGTTCAGTAACACATTTCTCCTGAAATCCAGCATGTGCCCTTCGATAAGGTACATAAGTCTTGGTGATTTATCAGTCCCTAGCTCAGGGTCATTTCTCTTGGCCACTGGCATCCCAGGGTGTCGTTCTGAGGGTGTTCTGCACTATCAGAGGTGATCTCTTTCAGGCAGGGTGTTGGGTCAGGCCCATCCGCCCTCTCAGGTGGATATAGTCATTCAGCTTTACAGCACAAAAAGAGGCCCTTTGCCCATCATGCCTGCCCCGGCTATCAAGCACCTATCAATGCTAATCCCGTTTTCAGCACCTGACCCATTACCTTGTGAGATATGGTGTTTCTAGTGATCATCGAAATGCTTCTTAAGCATCGTGAGGGTTCCCCCCCCCCCCCTCTCCCACCCTTTCAGGCAGTGAGTTCCAGATTCCCACCACATTTTGGGTGAAAAGGTTTTTCCTCAAATTCTCTCTAAATCTCCTGCTCCTTGCCTTAAATCTATGTCCACTGGTTATTGACCCCTCTACTAAGGGGAAAGGTTTATTCCAATCTACTCCATGTCCCTCATAATTCTGAACCTCGATCAGGTCCTCCCTCAGCCTCCTCTGCTCCAAGGAAAACAATCTCAGCCTGACCAGCCTTTATTCATTGCTGAAACACTCCAGCCCAGACAACATAATAATAATAATCTTGATTGTCACAAGTAGGTTTACATTAACACTGCTATGAAGTTACTGTGAAAAGTCTCTAGTCACCACATTCCGGTGCCTATCCAGGGAGAATTCAGAATGTCCAAATTACCTACCAGCACGTCTTTCGGGACTTGTGTGAGGAAACCGGAGCACCCGGAGGAAACCCACGCAGACACGCTGAGAACGTGCAGACTCCGCACAGGCAGTGACCCAAGCCAGGAATCGAACCTGGGACCCTGGCGCCGTGAAGCCATAGTGCTAACGACTGTGTTACCGTGCTGCCCTACATCCTGGTGAATCTCCTCTTCAACCTCTCTAATGCCATCACTTCCTTCCTATAGTGTAGCAACCATAACTGCACATGGTACTCCAGCTGTGGCCACTGAGCATTTTATACAGCTTCATCATTACCTCCCTGCTCTTATATTCTATGCTTCGGCCAATAAAAGGAAGTATCCCATTTGCCTTGTTATGGGCCAGGGTTTAGAGAACCCCAAAGTGTATCATGGAGTTCACCTGACCCACAAATTTTACTAGATTGTGGTATGGGGAGCACACGGCCCACTCTACAGGTGTGGTACAGCAGAAATGGAAAAGTATTTTTTAAAGCAAAACAATGTTTATTCTATGAACTAAAGTTAACCTTTTTAAAACATACAGTGAACATCTTAGCAACCATTAATTCAAATACAACCCCCAAAGAATACAACACTAAGTAATCCTTTAAGCTTTCCTTTTAACATCCATACGATTTAAAACACCTTTTACCAGAAGCACATCAGGTTAAAGTCATTACTGTTAATTTTAAATCACCAAAGGATCGATTTACATTCTTTAGATTACAGAGAGAGATTCATACACCTTCTGGCTGTGACTGCAGCTATCCAGCTCCGAAAACGAAACTAAAACACACCCTGCAGCCTGCTCAAAAACGAAAGTAAAAAGCTGACAGACAGCCCAGCTCCACCCATTCTCTGACATCACTGCATTTCTTAAACATCCATTTCTTAAAGGTACTCTCACTATAGATATTTATATACATACCCATTTATAAACACCCATTCTTAAAGGTACTCTCCCATGACAGCCTTTCTTAGCCACATAGAACATAGAACATAGAACGATACAGCGCAGTACAGGCCCTTCGGCCCTCGATGTTGCACCGACATGGAAAAAAAAATCTAAAGGCCATCTAACCTACACTATGCCCTTATCATCCATATGCTTATCCAATAAATTTTTAAATGCCCTCAATGTTGGCGAGTTCACTACTGTTGCAGGTAGGGCATTCCACGGCCTCACCACTCTTTGCGTAAAAAACCCACCTCTGACCTCTGTCCTATATCTATTACCCCTCAATTTAAGGCTATGTCCCCTCGTGCTAGCCACCTCCATCCGCGGGAGAAGGCTCTCGCTGTCCACCCTATCTAACCCTCTGATCATTTTGTATGCCTCTATTAAGTCACCTCTT
Source organism: Scyliorhinus canicula (assembly GCF_902713615.1). NCBI lineage: Eukaryota > Metazoa > Chordata > Chondrichthyes > Carcharhiniformes > Scyliorhinidae > Scyliorhinus > Scyliorhinus canicula. Next base: position 10,110,064 of record NC_052161.1, read on the forward strand.
AACCTTCTTCTCTCTAACGAAAACAACCTCAAGTCCATCAGCCTTTCCTCATAAGATTTTCCCTCCATACCAGGCAACATCCTGGTAAATCTCCTCTGCACCCGTTCCAAAGCTTCCACGTCCTTCCTATAATGAGGCGACCAGAACTGTACGCAATACTCCAAATGCGGCCGTACTAGAGTTTTGTACAACTGCAACATGACCTCATGGCTCCGGAACTCAATCCCTCTACCAATAAAGGCCAACACACCATAGGCCTTCTTCACAACCCTATCAACCTGGGTGGCAACTTTCAGGGATCTATGTACATGGACACCGAGATCCCTCTGCTCATCCACACTGCCAAGAATTTTACCATTAGCCAAATATTCCACATTTCTGTTATTCTTTCCAAAGTGAATCACCTCACACTTCTCCACATTAAACTCCATTTGCCACCTCTCAGCCCAGCTCTGCAGCTTATCTATGTCCCTCTGTAACCTGCAACATCCTTCCGCACTGTCTACAACTCCACCGACTTTAGTGTCGTCTGCAAATTTACTCACCCATCCTTCTGCGCCCTCCTCTAGGTCATTTATAAAAATGACAAACAGCAACGGCCCCAGAACAGATCCTTGTGGTACGCCACTCGTAACTGAACTCCATTCTGAACATTTCCCATCAACTACCACTCTCTGTCTTCTTTCAACTAGCCAATTTCTGATCCACATCTCTAAATCACCCTCAATCCCCAGCCTTCGTATTTTCTGCAATAGCCGACCGTGGGGAACCTTATCAAACGCTTTACTGAAATCCATATACACCACATCAACTGCTCTACCCTCGTCTACCTGTTCAGTCACCTTCTCAAAGAACTCGATAAGGTTTGTGAGGCATGACCTACCCTTCACAAAACCATGCTGACTGTCCCTAATCATATTATTCCTATCTAGATGATTATAAATCGTATCTTTTATAATCCTCTCCAAGACTTTACCCACCACAGACGTTAGGCTCACCGGCCTATAGTTACCGGGGTTATCTCTACTCCCCTTCTTGAACAAAGGGACCACATTTGCTATCCTCCAGTCCTCTGGCACTATTCCTGTAGCCAATGATGACCTAAAAATCAAAGCCAAAGGCTCAGCAATCTCTTCCCTGGCTTCCCAGAGAATCCTAGGATAAATCCCATCCGGCCCTGGGGACTTATCTATTTTCACCTTGTCCAGAATTGCCAACACTTCCTCCCTACGCACCTCAATGCCATCTATTCTAATAGCCTGGGTCTCAGCATTCTCCTCCACAATATTATCTTTTTCTTGAGTGAATACTGACGAAAAGTATTCATTTAGTATCTCGCTTGTCTCCTCAGCCTCCACACACAACTTCCCACCACTGTCCTTGACTGGCCCTACTCTTACCCTAGTCATTCTTTTATTCCTGACATACCTATAGAAAGCTTTTGGGTTTTCCTTGATCCTACCTGCCAAAGACTTCTCATGTCCCCTCCTTGCTCGTCTCAGCTCTCTCTTTAGATCCTTCCTCGCTTCCTTGTAACTATCAAGCGCCCCAACTGAAACTTCATGCCTCATCTTCACATAGGCCTCCTTCTTCCTCTTAACAAGAGATTCCACTTCTTTGGTAAACCACGGTTCCCTCGCTCGACCCCTTCCTCCCTGCCTGACTGGTACGTACTTATCAAGAACATGCAATAGCTGTTCCTTGAACAAGCTCCACATATCCAGTGTGCCCAACCCTTGCAGCCTACTTCTCCAACCAACACATCCTAAGTCATGTCTAATGGCATCATAATTGCCCTTCCCCCAGCTATAACTCTTGCCCTGCGGGGTATACTTATCCCTTTCCATCACTAACGTAAAGGTCACCGAATTGTGGTCACTGTTTCCAAAGTGCTCACCTACCTCCAGATCTAACATCTGGCCTGGTTCATTACCCAAAACCAAATCCAATGTGGCCTCGCCTCTTGTTGGCCTGTCAACATATTGTGTCAGGAAACCCTCCTGCACACATTGTACAAAGAATGACCCATCTAATGTACTCGAACTATATCTTTTCCAGTCAATATTTGGAAAGTTAAAGTCTCCCATAACAACTACCCTGTTACTTTCGCTCTTTTCCAGAATCATCTTCGCCATCCTTTCCTCTACATCCCTAGAACTATTAGGTGGCCTATAGAAAACTCCCAACAGGGTGACCTCTCCTTTCCTGTTTCTAACCTCAGCCCATACTACCTCGGAAGAAGAGTCCCCATCTAGCATCCTTTCCGCCACCGTAATACTGTCCTTGACTAGCAGCGCCACACCTCCCCCTCTTTTGCCCCCTTCTCTGAGCTTACTAAAACACCTAAACCCCGGAACCTGCAACAACCATTCCTGTCCCTGCTCTATCCATGTCTCTGAAATGGCCAGAACATCGAAGCCACCTTATCTAACTGTCCTTCTGCCATAAAATATTCCATTGCATTATTACTGAAGAGCAGAGGAACTTTCCCCAGTGTCCTGGCCCAGGATTTCCCTCAAGTAACTGCCCTAAAAGAGTTGATCTGATCATTGGCTCATTGTTGTTTGTGAGAGCTGACTAAGTGAAAATCGGTGCGGTGTTCCTCACAAGATAACAATGACCACATGTCAGGAGTGGTTGAGTAAAAGAAGGCTGGGTTGCCCTGAGGTCATGAAAGGTGCTATATAAATGCAAATCTTTTTGTTGATATTGAACAGCAGAACCATCTATGTAGGCAGACCCTGCCTAGGTTTTTAATGTTGCTGTGCTCAGGGATGAATCATTTAAATGTGTACATTACTGGAAGTATGAGTCACAGGTTTGGAACAGCAGCACAGACTAATTGAGCCAAATGGCCTAATTCTCTCGATTCTCTACATGTCATTCTGTGTAACTCAAACAGGTCAGTTCAATGTGTCATAACAAATAAATCTTTGTCAAAATGCCCTCCATTTGGTAATTTGGCTGACTTGGCGGAAACTGAGCAAACTCTGTATTTTTTGAGGGATGAAGGTTATCACAATCACCAACGGTCATGAGGCTGTATGCTTCACTCCATGTCTATGTATTTGCATTGTGTATTTATCGTACATCCTGGACGGGATTCTCTGGTCCTGACCCTATGTGTTGACGCTGTCGTAAACGCCGTCGCGTTTCTCAACGGCGTCAACATGGCCTCAGGATCAGCAATTCAGGCCCCTACAGGGGGCCAGCACGCCGCTCCAGCTGCCGATCCCGGTATCAACTGGGCACCGCCAGTCCGCGCATGCGCGGTGGGACCGTCGCGATTTCCGCATATATGCAGTGTCTCCCTTCTCCACGCCCGCCCCGATGCAACAAGGCGCAGGGGCCGGCGCAGAAGTAAGGAGGTCCCCAGCCCGAGAGGCCGGCCCGCCGATTGGTGGGCCCCAATCGCGGGCCAGGCCTCACCGGAGGCCCCCACCGGGGTCAGATCTCCACTCTCCACCAACAGGCCGCACCCGGACCCTTCCACGCCGATGTCCTGCAAGGTAAGACCAGGTTAGAACGGTGCCGGCCGGACTCGGGGTTTTCAGTACGGCCGCTCGGCCCATCCTGGGCGGAGAATTGTCGGGGGAGCCCCACAGAGTGGCCCTCGGCCGGCACTGCGCCGACTGCGCTGGCGGCGATTCTCCACTCTGCGGAGAATCGCGTGCCGGCATCGGGCCGCGTGGCGCTGTTATCATCGGCCGCACCGATTCTCCGGCCCGAGCCCGGGCTGAGAGAATCCCACCCCCTAAGTTTTTCATGGAACAATCTGCCTGGACTGTACGCAGAACAATACTTTCACTGTACCTTGGTACACGTGACAATAAACCTAAATCTGTCAGTGCATTGATAGAATCTCTTCCCTCAGGAATGGATACAACTCAGGTTGGACACTGCTCCTGACTGGCTACACACTGAAGGATCCCCGCGACACTGCCCTGCCTCCTCCATAATGAAGTTAGTTGCAGGTGAATGGGGTGTGTGCTGGCATTGTGAGGTTGCCTGAAGGCTTGTAAAACGAGTCCTTGCACCTGTTCTCTGAAAAGGTCACAAAAATGTCGACGGAATCTGTGCTATTGCTAAAGGTGAGCCTGAAAGCATGTGGTCCTTGCTTCAAAATATTAGGCGTGTGCATAAATATACAACTTATTTGTTAATTCAGGCTTTTTAAAATGCTGGGCGGCAAGCCTCCAGTAAGGTTGGTAACGCGGAACATCCGGGGACTGAATGGGCCGGTTAAAAGGTCGCGGGTGTTCGTGCACCTCAGGAGCTTGAAACCTCAGGGGGTTGTCTTTTTGCAGGAGACACACCTCCATGTGAAGGACCAGGTTAGGTTAAGGAAGGGGTGGGTCGGGCAGGTTTTTCACTCAGGGTTTGATTTGAAATCGAGGGTGTGGCGATTTTAATGAGCAAAAAAATGGGATTTGTGAGTGCGAAGGAGGTGAGGGATCCAAGTGGGAGATATGTGATTGTGAGTGGGGTATTGGAAGGGGCACCGGTAGTGTTGGTAAATGTGTATGCCCCAAATTGGGATGATGTGGGTTTTATGAGGGGGTTGTTGGCCACAATCCCGGATTTGGCCACGTACCAGTTGATCATGGGAGGAGATTTGAACTGTGTCCTGGAGCCGAGGGTGGATTGATCGAGCCCCAGGTCGATGGGTAGGGTACGATTGGGAAGGGAGCTGGGGAGGTTGATGGAGAGGATGGGTATGGTGGATCCATGACGCTTTCAGAACCCAGGGGGAAGGGAGTATTCCTTCTTTTCACACGTCTACAAGGTGTATTCGAGGATTGATTACTTTGTAGTGAGTCGGGAGATTTTGGTTGGGGTGGAGGGGACAGAGAAAGCGGGGATAGTTATCTCGGACCATGCACCCCACTGGCTGGATATTCGGTTCAGTACGGGACGAGAACAGAGGCCAAGGTGGAGGTTTGACTCGGGGTTGTTGGAGGTTTTTGTGATAAGGTGCGGTTGGCGATTAGGGATTATGTGGAGTTCAATCAGAACGGGGAGGTGTCGGTGGGCATTGTTTGGGAAGCACTGAAGGCAGTGGGCCGGGGAGAAATGATCTAATTCACGGTTCGTGCGAATAAGGAAAGGAGGACGGAACATGACCGGCTAGTGAGCGAGATAGTGGAGGTGGACAGGGAATATTCGAGGGAGCCCACCGTAGAGGGATTGGCGAGGAGGAAAAAGTTGCAGGGGCAATTTGACAGGCTGACAACAGGGAGGGCGGTAGGGCAACTGCGTAGGGAAGAGGGGTGCAATACGAGTATAGGGAGAAGGCGAGCCATATGCTGGCGCACCAGCTGCGGAGACATGCTGCATCCAGAGAAATATTGAAGATCCAGACTGGGCTGGGGATGTGTTATCAGAGCCAGGGAAGATAAATGAGGCATTTAGAGAGTATTACCAGGGCCTTTATGAGGCAGGCCCAGGAGGAGAGGAAGGGGACATGGGGCGGTTTCTGAACGAGCTGGAATTTCCCCAGGTGGAGGAAGCAAAGAGGCAGGCGTTGGAGGAGCCCCTGGGGCTGAGGGAGGTGCTGGATAGTATCAGGGGTATGAAGTCGGGGAAGGCCCCTGGGCTGGATGGGTACCCGGCAGAACTTTATAAGGAATTTGCGGCGGACCTGTAACCACATCTGTTGGGGGCGTTTAATGAAGCACTGGAGAAGGGAGAGTTGCCAGAGACGATGAAGCAGGCAGTAATCACACTAATCCCAAAAAAAGGGAAGGATCCAGTGGAATGTGGGTCATATAGACCCATATCACTATTGAACACGGATGTGAAATTATTGGCGGGGAGGATGGAGGATTGTGTCCCGGGGGTGGTTGCAGAAGATCAAACAGGCTTCGTGAAGGGCAGGCAGCTCGCGAGTAATATAAGACGGCTGTTGAATACGGTGATGAATCCGTCGAGGGCTCTGGTACCGGAGGTGGTGGTGCCCATGGACACGGAGAAAGCATTTGATCGGGTTGAAGTACTTGTTCGAAGTTTTGGGACAGTTTGGGTTTGGGCTGAGATTTTTGGCATGGGCGTGGTTGCTGTATGTTGCGCCAAGAGCGAGTGTGAGGACGAATGATATGAGTTCACAGCTTTGACTTACACAGTGGTACGAGGCACAAGTGTCCGCTGTTGCCGCTGCTGTTATCGCTGGCCATAGAGCCACTGGCGATGGCTCTCAGGGGGTCGGCAGAATGGCAGGGGATAATGAGGGGCAGAGGGAGCATCGGGTGTCGCTCTATGTGTGGGTTAGGATGGAGGAGGAATCTTATAAGGGGTCTAGTTTGAGGGCTATGGTGACGGCAACATTGCCAATGGCTCCGAGTAGGTATTCAGGGAGCCCAGTGGTGCAGTCCATGGTGAAGATATGGAATCAGCTGAGGAGCCATTTTAGGGGGGGAAGGGATGTCGGTGCCAACGCCGCTGTGCGAGAATCATGAGTTTGAGCCGGGGGGGGGGGGGGGTGTTTAAGGTGGTGCACAGGGTGATATGACTCGGGCGAGAATGAGTGGGTTCTTTCAGGGGGCTGCAGATGAGTATGAGAGGTGTGGGCGGGGGCCAGCGAATCATGCGCACATGTTTTGGGGTGTGAAAACTTGGGAAGATTCTGGGCGGGAGTGTTTGCGGTCTTAGCCAGGATAGTGGAGGAGGGAGTGGACCCAAACCCTTTGGTGGTGATATTTGGGGTTTTAGAGAAGCCGGAGCTCATGGAGAGGAGGAAGGCCGATGTCTTGGCCTTCGCCTCTCTGATTGCATGGTGGCGAATTTTGCTGGAGTGGCGGTCGGCATCGCCACCGGGGCTAGCAGCATGGTTGGGTGACCTGTACGACTTCCTGCGGTTAGAGAAGATAAAGTATGAGTTAAGGGGCTCTTCGGGGGGTCTGAGGGAAGGTGGGGGAAGTTTGTGACCGTGTTTGAGGAGCTGTTCATCGCAGGGGGGTGGGAGGGTGGGTGATGGGGATGGGGGGGGGGGGGGGGGGGGGGGGGGGGGGGGGGGTGAAAAAGGAGAAAAATCTGTACAAACTGTATCGTTGATTGTTGGGTAGAATGTTTCCCGGGGTGTTTATTTGCTGTAACCAACTTTGATACAAGTTTGAATAAAATGCGTTAAAAAAATTTAAAAATAAATTAAAATGCTGGGCGTATGCAAACATAGCTGCCTGAGACTCGGTTAAAGAACACCCCTCTTTTGTCCTGACCAATATGGGCGAGAGGTGGAAGTTGGACCGGACTAACCTTGCTTTGAGCTAAATTGACGTCCGTGTTTTCCGAACCCCTGTAGTAATTAGGTTGATCCAAACTGCTTTGGGACATCCAGAGATTGTACAAAGGGACTGTATAAGTACATATCCCTGCTCCCTTAAGAGTTACCCTGTCACCCAAAACTCTGTTATTAATGCCTCTTCCCCCTTGCTCTGCACCGATCATCGGGCACACATGCGCAGTGCGGCCGAATTTTTAAAATCTGTTCCAAGGCCATTTTAAAAGCTGGCATGATTAAAAGCCGGCTGCTGCGGCTGTTGCGTGTGGATTTGCACAATTGGGAGCGCCACGACGGATGGCTCCGCGACCCTCCCGACACTCGCACACGACCCATCCGTGGGTCGCGCCCCGAGTTTGACAATGCCTGCTCGACAGTATCCTCCTTCATGGATAACCTTGATGAATAAAAGGTTATTCACGTAGGCCCCGCCTTCTCAACCTTGCCCCTCGCCTGAGGTGTGGTGATCCTCAGGTTAAAGCACCGCCAGTCAGCTCTCCCCCCCCCCCTCAAAGGGGAAAGCAGCCAATGGTCATCTGGGACTATGGCAACTTTACCTTTTTACCTTTACAATATCCTGCATTGCACACTGCCAGGCAGTCGTTGCTTTTTAAAAAAATAAATTTAGAGTCCCCAATTATTTTTTTCATTTTTTGTTCCAATTAAGGCCAATCCACCTAACCTGCATATCTTTGGGTTGTGGGAGTGAAACCCACGCAGATACGGGGAGAACGTGCAAACTCCACATGGACAGTGACCCAGTCCTAACCACTGCGCCACCGTGCCGCCCTAGGTAGTCGTTGCTTGATAGACATTGTCTTATAGGAAGCATGAGCATCTTTGAAAGCTGTTTAACTTATTTAATATTGAAAGATGAAAAGCCAAGAGTCTGTCATCCTGTTAAAACCATTCACGGTGTCTGAACAAGCCCAAAGTAGGTGCAGTGGAAATATAAACAATTGGACCAGTGGGTTATATTCTGCACATGTCGGATGAAACCATCCAGTAGACACAATTCCAGGGCTTTCATAAATACTTTTGCATGCCTCTGTTTGTCCCTATCTGTCTAAAAAAAATACACCGTCACAAGACCTGTACGACAATGTTCCTACGTGTATTTGTCACAGTTTTCTAGGTACAAATAGCTGTGAGTGTTATGGATTTGCATGGAGACACTCAGATACACATGGCACACACACATGCACTGATATACCTGTGCATAAGCATATCAGCACACACAGATACATAGAAACAGATATATGTGGATTGACATTGACATGGTGGCACAGTGGAGAACTGCTGCCTCACAGCGCCAGGGACCCGGGTTCAATGCCAGCCTTGGGTCACTGCCTGTGTGGAATTTGCACGTTCTCGCCGTGTCTGCGTGGGTTTCCTCCGGGTGCTCCGGCTTCCTCACGTAGTCCAAAGGTGTGCAGGTTAGGAGGTGGATTGGCCATGAACAAAGCATGTGGTTACGGGGATAGGGTGTGGTGGGCCTGGGTAGAGTGCTCCTCCGGAGGGACGTTGCAGACCCGATGGGCCGAATGCCCTCCTTCTGCACTGTTAGGATTCTACGGACATGTACACAGGTAGGCGGCACCTGCATCCACGCTCCCAGCAACCTGTATTTATATAGCGCCTTTTATCATAGCAAATCATCCCAAGGCGCCTACACAGGAGCTTATCAAACAAGATTTGACAGCCAGCTTCAGAAAGCAATACAGGTGGCCGAAAACGTAGGGGAAAGAGGTAGGTTTTAACCTTCACCTTAGAGCAAGAGAGGGTGGTGGGGTGGTTTAGGGAAGGGTTTCTGGAGCCGAGGTCATGGCAGCTAAAAACATTACTGCCGATGGTGGAGCAAAGGAAACCCGGATTGCAAAAACAGTCAGAATTGAGGGAGCTCAGGGATCTTCTTGGAGGGGTTTCAGTTGGTGGACATTCCGGAGATAGGGAGGGATGAGGCCATGGAGGCAATTGAAATAAATAATAAATTATCTTTACTAGTGTCACAAGTAGGCGTACATTAACACTACAATGAAAGGGCAGCACGGTGGCGTAGTGGTTAGCGCTGTGAGTGGGACTTCACATAGAGATGTATGTGGAGAGAGAGAGAGAGACACAGATGCTCACCTATGTGATGAGCACATAATATGTGATAATGCAGACATGGAACAGATATGCATACATGTGCACATTCCCATTTATTTACCTTGCGCCCTCGCACACAAAAAACATTTTGGAGACATAGCCTTGGCCGACACAGCTGCAGTCGGAGTTCTATCACACACTCTCGGTGGAGAAAACAGACAAGCCCTGAATTGTGAAACAAATGATGTTATGCCTCTGCTCTGAGGGGGCTTTTGTTTCCGTTCATTTTTTTGTGAATGGTTTGAATTCTGCTCCCATGTAGGTCGCATTCCTGTCATGTGACCTATCGCTGCCTGTAAGGGTCGTGGTTCCCAGCAAAGAAAGATCAGGTGTACACAGGTGTGAAAGTCTTTTAGAAATGTTTTGATTCTTTCCACCAAGTAGGATAACTTGAATTCCAAAAGGATTATCAATCTTTCAAATGTACAAACTCCTCTATGTTATGAACAAATAATAAAAAATGACCAGGCACCCGGGTTTAATGCCTTGACCACAGCTGCTGTCTCTTGCAAAGGGCAAAAGGCAGACAGAAGGAAGGGGTTGGGAAACATTCAACAACCTTAAATTAAGGTAACATTGTTGGCTTTCATTCAACTTTGTTATTGCAATTAAGGTCATCAGTGATAAAATCTTTGTGAGCCTTTGATTGAATTGAGCTGCAGTGCATAGGATTATGTAGAAATTACAGCTCAGAAACAGGCCACTTAGCCTACCTGGTCCAGGCCAGTCTTTATGTTCCTCGTGAGCCTCCTACTTTCTATTCTTTTCTCCCTCATGTAGTTGTCTAACTTCCCATTGACGTATCAAGGTGTCCCTCCATGTATGTTGTGAACATTCTTTCTCGCAATGTCTTCTCTCATCCCTCCAATATAAATCACCTTACCTTCTGTTCTTCTTCCTTGTGTCCAGACTGTTGAAAAAAAGGATTCATTTTTACCTTCAACATTCTTGAGCTGTGATCCTGCGGAGGGCAGTAATCTGGAGGAGGGTATGACCTGGAAAAGGTAGTGATTTGGGGGGGGGGGGGGGGTGTGTGCCAGCGGAGGGCCATGCCGCAGAGGAGGGCAGTGATGTGGAGAGTAGGTAATTTGGAGGAGTGGGTGATCCAGTGGAGGGCGTCCCCCAATCAATTTGTAGCCCATTGATGCCAAAGGGTGGGAGGACAGGTGAGTTCTGTAACGGACGGGTGATTAACCCTACCGGACTATTCCCCAGCTGGTGAACGTAAATGTTTCTTCATAGAATCATAGAATTTACAGTGCAGAAAGAGGCCATTCGGCCCATTGAGTCTGCACCAGCCTTTGGAAAGAGCACCTTACTTAACCCCACATCTCCACCCTATCCCCATAACCCAGTAACCCTACATAACCTTTCGGACACCAAGGGGCAATTTAGCATGACCAATCCACCTAACGTGCTCATCTTTGAACTGCGGGAGGAATCCGGATAAAATCCATGGAGACCTGGGGAGAAAGTGAAAACTCCACACAGACCTTTAACTCATTCTCTCCCAGGTCACAAACCTGTGAAATCTCTTTCCTCCAACAATTTCCCTTCTTACAAAGAGCTGTAATTTAAATTGTATTTGTATTTTCTCACCGGTGACCTCTCCATGACCCTAATATACAAAGGAAACTGCAGAGGAAGACTCTGACCATATTTCAAAGTCATCGGTGAAATGGCAGCTACTTTGTAATGAGCGAAGTTTAAGCCGGAAGCCATTGATTCATCAGGGGCTGGATTCTGACGTTCGCCCAGCCTCGTGTATCTCGCTGTTCACTGGCAGCGAGATTCTCTGCTCCCGCCATGTGTCAATGGGATTTCCCATTGAAGCCATCCCAAGCCGTCGGGAAATCCGCAAGCCGGGATGCGCTGCCGGTGCCGGCCCAGATGCTTTACTGTCAGATCACCAGGTAACCCACAGGTTATATTCTGGGTTGAAATAATATCACTTATGCAGTAATAATTCACATTCAACGTCAGTGTTAGTCTGAATTGGCTTTGGTGCTTTCAGCAAGGAACACGCAGACAAGGCCAAATTTGGGTCTGTTTTGGGCCCTGGGAGACTCCGCTCGTCGGAATTCCTCAGTGTAGCGAGAGATCTGGACCTCCGAACTCCGATGCTACGGACGTTACCCCCCGACCACCCCCAAGACTCAAAAGACTATGGGCAGATCCCTGGGCACCCCCCTCCTCCCCCATCCGTCACCACCCGCGCAAGACATCCCCAGCCTGATCGCCACTGCTCAGAAAATGTGAGCTTGGCAGTGCGAACCTGGGCACCCTGGCAGTGCCCTTGCCAGCTGGCAGTGCCAGGCTGACACCCAGATGGCACTATTCAGGTGGCACCAGCAGTGCTAGGGTACTACTACCTGCCCAAAGTGCATGTACCAGGAGGCGTCCAATCCCCTCGGTGACCCAGACAAGCGCCGTTCTGCTGCTAGTCTGTCTCACCCAGGGGTTTGGACGCCTCCTGGTGCATGATTATCTGGTGAGGATGATCCACATCGGCTGTATGCTATGGGTCAGGTGACTTGCACAGTTCTGTGCCCGACGAAAAGTCTGTTTTGGGCCTTTCCCATGATGCTCCTGGTCAGCAGCAGGCACGACAGGTGGAAAGATTGCGCCCTCAGAGTTGGGATTGAGCTTCAATTTGTTGTTCAATTTTGGTTCAGTTTTTTTTGCAACTTGTGAAAGACCCTGGGCTGGATTCTCCGTAGCCCCCCGCCGAAATCACGTTTGGCACGCGGGCGGAGAATCAACTTGCACGCCGAAATCGGGCACAGCACCGGTCCAGCAATTCTCCGGTACCCGAGAATAGGCGTGTTCGCAAAGTACTCCCCCGCGGCTGGAGGGGCCTTGGCCAGAGGCCTGCCAAGCGATCCTCCGCTCCCAACCGGCCGAGTTCCCGACGGCGTGGTTCTAACCACCTATCGCCGATCGGGAACCTTGCATAGCGGCTGCAAACTCAGTCCGCGGCCGTCCTGGTGGGGGGCGGAGGGATCAGGCACTGGGGGGGGCCTTATGGACGGCCAGGGAGGCAGATGGGGCAGGACGGATCTTCGGGCACGCGGCCAATTGGGAAGGGGGTGGGCAAACATTTTGAAGCTGCCTCCGCGGTACGAGTCCGCCATAGCCTCTGGAGGCCACCGCCGTGCGCATGCGGGGGTCCGTATCTGCAGCTAAAGCTGCGTGAATCACTCTGGGTGGCTAGCCGCCTGCAGGTGAGTGAGTCGACTGATCTTTTTTATTGGAAACTTGTTTTTACGCCGGCGTGGGGACATTATCCATTTTGGGAGAATCCAGCCCCAGGTCCTGCACCAAGTGAGGCTGATTTCTCCCAAGTGTGCAGATGTAAACCAGTTAAAGTAGTTGACCTCTTAAATTGACAGTTACAGTGAACATTTTAACAAAAAACAATAATATGTTCAAAGGGAACATTCTTTTTGTCTACCGTCAGATACCCTATCCTACACCAGGTCCTGCTTGTTCATTTCCCCTATTCTAATTGGTCTGCATTGGCTCCTAGCAGGCAGCACAAATCTATCCAATGACCCCCCCCCCCCCCCCCCCCCCCCCCCCCCAACCCACCCACCCTCCATCCCGAGTAGGGTACTCGCCCTATATAGATTATGACACAAAGCTCTTTGGCCCATTGGGTCCTTTCATTCCAAAGACTATTCGCAATATAACCTATGATATAGGACTCCAACCCACTCACATAAACTTCTGAGGGAACCTTTGGTGCAAATATTCCCTGATTTCCTAAGATAATGAAGTTATCAGTTTGAACTCTTTTGCGTTAAAGGATGTTTAAAGTACAGTAGGCTTTCTTTGCTTTTTTTTGGTGGAAACCCCAACGCAAAACACCCGGGTTACAATCTGAATAGTATTAGCACACAACCTAAACCAACCGTCCATTGTCAGTGCCTTCTTATCAATTTCTGCTTATAAGTGTTGGCTTGTACCTCCCACGCAGATTACAGAAGTGGAACAGTGAAGAGGAAAGGGGACTCAAAGCATCTCCATTTCATGGCTCACAAAGTCTATAGTGTCTAACTAATGGGTGCAGACTATGTAAGTCCCTAATTCATTGGTTTATTTATTTGCCTTTCATGACTATGGTGCAACCAGCTTTATTTGTTCAGTAAGGTGCTGACATATTTGCCATTTTCCTTTCCAACAAAAATATACTTAATTGAAGATGATTGCGCTAGTTAATAAATCCTTAAATGGCCTTTAGTTCAAACACCGGCAGTTGTACTATTAGACATCGCCCCTTCGGTCTGGAGCTCCACAGACAAATTAGAAGCAAATACTTCACCCTCTTTCACAATTCTTTTGAGAGAGATCTTCGGTTTAGATCACAAGCTGAGCTTCATGCCCCGTCGTCTGGAGTCGCGATGCATCTTCTGCCAATGGCAGGACATTTCCTTTCCATTTCAAGTTGAAGGTAACAGATGAATGTGCAAACTTAGTATTTACACCACCGAAGCAGCACATTCAGCCCAACTGGTCCATCCAGGTGCCTGTGCCCCACACAAGCCTGATCTCACCCTACTTCATCTAACCCGATCTGAATATGCTTTGATTTCTTTCCCCCTAATGTGTAATGCACCAATGTTATTCACCTCAACTGCTGTGCATCTTATGGGAGCAAGTTCCACATCCTCATCATTCTCTGCGTAATGAAATTTCCCCTGAATTCTCGATTGGATATTTTAATGGCTACTTTAATGCATCGGGTACTCCCCAGAAGTAGAAGCACCTTTTTCTACATCTGCCCAATTAAAACCCTTCATCATCTTAACATCATCTGTTGGGGGAACTTGCTTGATGTACTTAATGCCCAAGCCTCGGGTGATATCATTCAGCCACTTGTAATACACTCTGCCTGACATTGAGTTCGATTGACTTGAGTGGGTCCAGATATTGCGCAGGACGTCCAACATGTGCCCAAACAACATTGAACACAAAAGCGAAATACTGTGAAGGTTGGAAATCTGAAATGAAAATGGGAACTGCTGGAAGTTCTCAGAAAGTCATGCCATAGCTCACATTTTACACTGTTGCACAAGATGATTTTCTATCTGGTTGTCTCACTTGCTTTATTTCCATGGTCCTCTCAGCTTGACAACCATGAAAGTAAATCTTCTGCCATTTTACATTAGTCATAAAGGCCCTGAGTTAGAGATGGCATCTGAAAATGTCGATCGAGATTGTTTTTTTTTTCCCCCCAAGTTCATTTTTACAGCATGTGGTCTTCGCTGGTTAGGTCAGCATTTGTTGCCCATCCCTAGTAGCCCTTGAGAAGGTAACGATGAGCTGCGTTCTTGAACTGCTGCAGTCCCTGAGGTGTAGGTACACCTACTGTGCTCTAAGTGGGGGAGTTCCAGCATTTTGACCCAGTGACAGTGAAAGAATGGCAAAATATCTCCAATTCAGGATGATGAGTGACTTGGCGGGGAGCCTCCAGGTGATGGTGTTCCCAGGTATGTGTTGCCCTTGTGCTTGTGAATGGTTGTGATCGTGCGTTTGGAAGGTGCTGCCTAAGGAGGGCCACAGTGGTTAGCACTGATGCCTCATGGCACTGAGGACCTAGGTTCGATCCCGGCCCCGGGTCACTGTTCGTGTGGAGCTTACACATTCTTCCCGTGTCTGCCTCCCCGTGGGCCTCACCCACACAACCCAAAGTTGTTCAGAGTGGGTGGATTGGCTACACTAATTGGGGAAAAAAAGCACGGTTGCCTCACAGCGCCAGGAACCCGGGTTCAATTCCAGCCTTGGGTGACTGTGTGGAGTTTGCACTTTCACCGCATGTCTGTGTGGGTTTCCTCCCACAGTCCAAAGATGTGCAGGTTAGGTGGATTGGCCATGTTAAACTTCCCCTTAGTGTCCAATGATGTGCAGGTTAAAGGGGTTATGGGGATAGGGTGGGGGAGTGGGCCTAGGTAGAGCGCCCTTTCGGAGGATTGGTGCAGACACAATGGGCCAGATGGCCACCTTCAGCACTGTTGGAATTTTATGGTTCTTTTCTATGGTTCTAAGGGTCGTGAAGCTGCTGAACATTGTGCAATCATCAGCGAAAATCCCCACATCACTTATGTTGGGAGGAAGATCATTGATGAAGCAGCTGAAGATGGTTGGGCCTGGGACACTACCCTGAGAAACTCCTGCAGTGGTATCCCGGGATTGACTTGACTGACCTCCAACAACCACAACCTTCTTCCTTTGTGCCAGATATGACTCAATCAGTGGAGAGTTTCCCCCTGAGTCCCATTGACTCCAGTTTTGCTCGGGCTCCTTGATGCCACACTCAGTCAAATGCTGCCTTGATGTCAATGGTAGTCACTCTCATTCCTGATTCTCCACTGTTTGATAAACCCCTGGTCAAATGTGAAGCACATCAGACTCAGTGGAAATTGAAGTGATACCAAACGTGACATTGTAAGCTCTTGAGGGAAACATAATTATTGTTTCTACACTGTGAGCATGCTCAGTGTGAGTGACATCTATTGCAAACAGGTATCCAATTTTGGAATGAATAAACAGCACCTTTTAGCAGCACATTCCAAACTCCAGGCATTACCACCTAGAAGGACAAGGGCAGTAGATACCTGGGAATATCAGCATCTGCAAGTTCCCCTCCAAACCACACCATACAGACTTGGAAATATACCACCGCTCCTTCACTGGAGCAGGGTTAAAACCCTGGAACTTCTTCCCTAACAGCACTGTGGGTGTACCTACACCATGTGGATTTCAGACATTAAAGAAGGTGGCTCACCACCACCTTCTCGAGGGCAATTAGGGATGGGCAATAAATGGTTGAATTGCCGACAATGTTCAGATTCCATGAAATAATTTTAAAAATGCCAACTCAAATGAAACTCTGACTGGTCTGAAGAGTCTTGTTGGGAAATGTGTGTTTTTGTTTTGTTGTTTGTCATTGCGCTGCCCTGCAGAACTGCTCTGCAGTTTGTAGTCCGTTTCTTGGGCTGGGAGGTTTCCAGGCCTGCCTGCCTGGGAGCAGACGTTCCGGCACCTGTTCGGGTACACAGAGGGAGAATTCAGAATGCCCAAATTACCGGGAGCGGCACGTGGCGCAGCGGTTAGCACTGGGACGGCGGCGCTGAGGACCCAGTTCGAATCCCTGCCCTGGGTCACTGTCTGTGTGGAGTTTGCACATTCTCCCCGTGTCTGCACAGCCCAAAGTTGTGCAGGGTAGGTGGATTGGCCATGCTAAATTGCCCCTTAATTGGAAAAATAATAATTGGGTACTCGAAAAAAAAATTTTTTTAAATGTCCAAATTACCTAAGCACCTCTTTTGGGGCTTGTGGGAGGAAACCGGAGCGCCCGGAGGAAACCCACCAGACACGGCGAGAACGTGCAGACTTCACACAGACCAAGGCGAGAATCGAACCTGGGACCCTGGAGCTGTGAATCAACTGTGCTAACCACTGTGCTACCGTGCTGTATATTCCCAGGTAGAACAATGAGACAAAAAATGTCCAACAGATTCAGTTACACCTCAAATGTCATTAAAGTGTGATCAGTCACCCTCTCAGCAGTTTTTATCGAGTGAGCTGATCATGCTTCAATATGGCAGAGGGAGATTGCTTCAGGAGGCTGTTTCTACCGTGAGACTGTGACTGTGGTCAGCTTTATACATGAAGTAGACCAGGCTACCAAGCTTGAGCTCTATCAGCCATAGCTCAGTCGATTCTCGCCTCTGGGTCACAAGGTCAATGGTTCAATTCCCACTCCAGAGACTTGATCGCACAATCTAGGCTAACACTTCAGTGCTGCACCATTGGAAGTGCCTATTTTCAGATGAGGGGTTAGAATGTGGCTGAATACTCCCTCTCAGGTTGTTGTAAAAGGCCCTAACGGCACTATTCCGGAGAAAAGCAGGATTCTCCCTGGGGCCCTGGCCAACGTTTATCCCTGAACCAAATTTACTGCATTGACGTTTTTTTTATTTATTCATTCTTGGGATGTGGGCATCGTTGGCAAGCCCAATATTTATTGCCCGTCCCCAATTACCCTTAAGAAGATGGTGGTGAACCACCTTCTTGGTACACTGCGGTCTATGTGGTGTCGGTGTACCCACAATGCTGTTAGGTAGGATGTTCCATTAGATCCAGTGACAAAGAAGAAACAATCAATTTATTTCCAAGTCGGGGTGGTGTGTGTCTTGGAGTAGAACCCGGAGGTGGTGCTGTTCCGATGAGCTTAGTGCCCTTGTCCTTCTCGGTGGCAGAGGTCATGAGGTTGCCAGTCCTTGCTGTGTCCAAATTGTCTGCAGCGTTTCCTACATTGCACCAGTGACTACACTTCAAAAGTACTTCAGTGACTGTAAACCGCTTTGGGACGTACTGAAGTCATGAAAGGCGCTGTTTAAGAACAAGTCTTTCTTTTTCCTCTTTTCCAAATTGGTCAGCCATGTCATGGCTGGTTGGGACATAACTGGCGCAGAATGGATACTGAATTGGCCTACACAGCATAACTCACTGCAGGCCAAGAGTGATTTATCCTGTCTGAAGCGCTTTGAGGTGTTTTGACATGAAACGCTACTGTATGAGAAAGGGCTTTCATTCATATAGAACCTCTCACATCATCGGTTTGGCCAACAGCGCTTTCCAGCCAATGAATTGCTTTTGAAGTGTAGTCACTGCTTGTTTTGCAGGCAAAAGTCACAGCCAACTTGTGCAAAGGCCCAATGATCAGCTAGATGATAAATGGCCTGAAAATCTGGTGTTTGGTTGCACGATAAACATTGGCTGGGACACCAAGAGAGTTCCCTGGCCTTCAAGTGGTGCCATGGGATCTTTTCCATCCACCTGAATAGGGCAAACATTCCTGTGAGACATTGCATCCAACGCTGCAGCGTTCCTTCAGTGCTCCATTACAGTGTTCAAGTCACTGGAGTGGGCCTTGAACCCACAACCTCCTGACTCAGAGAGCTTTGAGACAACTGCCACGATATAAATACAAGTATTATTTATTAGGCTATTCTCAATGACTTGGTAAAGTCACTTGAAAAACTGATCAAAAACAAATCGGGTGAATCCCAATACTTGCGCTAGGGAGAAAAGCCTGATTATTGGATCAGGCCTGGATGTAATGTCCTCCAATGTTAAATAGGCTGTTGACACTCACTGCCTTACCCATGTTTGAAGAACGACTGTTAAAGCACGACCCAAGAGCCCTTTCCTATCCCAGCCTGAATGAATAACTTCAGAAGGACAGGGAAGCAGATTGGGGTGTGGGGGTGGATAGGTACGGGATGAGAAAATTGTCAACGGCAATTATGTTGCAGCACAGCGACTGGTTTTATACAATAAGGTCAATTCAAGCCAGCTGTAGACCTTGGACTAGGGAGGATGAAGAATTTCATTGCCACCACATGCACCAACCACCAGTGTGGTTTGCTGCCTTGGCAGATATGAAGGTTCCAAGTCATTTCTTTTTATATTTTTTTTATCTTTGTACTTTCAAACTCAAACAGAAGTGTGCTTTGTGCATTCATCAGTCTCACAACCAGAGAATGCAGAAATTAGAGATTATAACAGTCTTACTGACTGGATCAATCTGGCCTCAAGCTTCACTTAGCAATGAAGCAAGTTTTCTGTCAGAGGTAAATTAAGGCTCTTCATTGATTAAAAGCAGTAGGGAATGAAATATGTATGGTTGTCAGTTTTCCTCTGACGTGGTACCAAAAATAACCCACTGTCACTCTTTGGCACAGTTATGCAAGAAGAAATGTTTGAGAGCAGGAAAGGTCATAAGGTACAACTTTCTGATGATAGCACTTCCCAAATGGTAAACTCTGTCATCTAGAAAGGCAGGGGCAGCAGGCGCTTGGGGAACACCATTACCTCCAAGTTTCCTTCAAAAATCAGACACCATCCTGACTTGGACAGATATTGGCTGTCCCTTCATTGTCACTGGATTGAAATCCTGGAATTCCCAATCCAACAGCACTGTGGGAACACCGTCACCACATGACTGCAGAGGTTCAACTAGAACCTCTGTTGGTGTTGACCCTTCTCAAAGGCAACAAGTGACGGGTAATAAATCCTGGCCCTGCCAGCAACACCCGGGGCAGTATGGTCGCACAGTGGTTAGCACTGCTGCCTCACGGCGCCGAGGTCCCAGGTTCGATCCCGGCTCTGGGTCACTGTCCGTGTGGAGTTTGCACATTCTCCCCGTGTTTGCACAAAGATGTGCAAGGATTGGCCATGCTAAATTGCCCCTTAATTGGGAAAAAAAAATGAATTGGGTACTCGAAATTTACATTAAAAAAAAAGAAATGCCTGCATTTAGAGCTTCCAGTGTGGGTCAAGGGTGACTATCAGGGACTTCCACATGCCTAGTCCAGGGGAATGCTGGAATGGACAGTTCTAATCAGTCCCTGTTTGATGGATGAATTACCACATGTCTGCCTTCTTGTTCGAGGGAAGGATTCCAGCACTCAGCTCTACAACACAAAGATTCAGCTAATTCTTTACATCAAAAG
Source organism: Scyliorhinus canicula (assembly GCF_902713615.1). Lineage (NCBI taxonomy): Eukaryota > Metazoa > Chordata > Chondrichthyes > Carcharhiniformes > Scyliorhinidae > Scyliorhinus > Scyliorhinus canicula. The sequence goes on from NC_052161.1 coordinate 10,130,011, forward strand.
CTGACATGTTTTTCCGAAGGTAGTTTTCCAAATTTATACCAACCCACCTGTTGGGTATTTGTGGGTGCGCTGCCAACAGACGTTTGATATGTATCGTCAGCAAGAGAGGCTCCAAAATTGGACAAGTGCCTTCTTCCCTCCTTCCGCCAGGACATTCAGTTCTACGCTCACATCTAAATCATAGATTTTCACAAACTTGGTCGGATGGAAGAAGGGCAGGACAACGGGTGATGGAAAAATTTAGGGACAGAATTTCAAAGCACGAGGCCTGTGTTGCTGAAGGCACCGCCAACAATGGGGGTATGAGTCACGTCGGAAAGGTGCACAAAAGGAATGAAGGGATTCTGAGGGATTGTTGAGTTGAGTGAGCTTACTGAGGGATAGGGAGAGGCAAAGTCATGAAACATGAGGGGTGGGATTCTCCGGCCAGGTTTTCCTGGGCGGCGCCCCCTCGCCGGCAGCGGGATTCTCTGTCCCCAACACCTGCCAGTGGGATTTCCCATTGTGGCCGCCTCACGCCCCGCAGGAAACCCACCGGTGTGGGTGAGTGCCGGCACAACAGAGAATCCAGCCGGCGGAGAATCCAGTGGGAGAAATTTTAAATTGGGGAATCAGGGAATGCAGCGGAGGGAACTGAATGGATGGTCTCAATCAAAGAAGTCCAGACTCTCCTCCACTTGTTGGAGCTGAACGTGATCCACCCCCCCCCCCCCCCCCACACACACTGAAAACGTTTAAAAAAAGAACCCTGCTATAAGGCTTCAGATTTGCATCCCCCACACAATGGCAACACTCTTGTTTCTGAGTTAAAAGGTTGTGAGTTTAGGCCCCACACAGCGACTCCAATAAGTAATGGAGGCGGACACTCCATTGTGGTGGATGAGAGTTTGAACCAGGATGAGGCCTGCCGTCTCAGGGCGTAAAAGAAGGAGAAACAAATAGAAGGATGTTGTGGTGATACGCATCAACACAAGGGGTTAATGTAAATACACTACAACTAAGTAACCACTAGAGGGAGCACCAGAGATGTCATGACATGCAGATATCCAGCCAATGGGTCATTACAACAGGACACAACCAATGGGTAATCAGGTCACCTAGAGCTGGCATTACCACAAGGGGGCACTTCACAATCCATATAAAAGGACAGGGCACACATGCTCTTTCTCTTTCCACAGACCCACAACCAGAGAGTACATCAGGGCTGATCAGAAGCATCACACCCAGCACGTGGCTTAGAGCAGACTGGTTCAGTTAGACTGAGTTACTACAGTTAGATTATCAGGAGAGTCAAACTCATTTAAGAACTGTGTTAATAGTTCAATAAACACATTGAACTGATTTCATAGTCTGAACCTTCCTTTGTAGAGCATACATCAAGGAAGCAGCTTATGCTACATGAAGCAGCAGAACACAACAGGCGTGTTGATTGGGTTAGATGAAGATGGGTGCAAGGAGGCTCACGCGGAGCAAAATCACACCAGACCTGTTGGGCTGAACGGCCTCTTTCTGTGTTGTGCTGTGCATGTCATGCATGCAAAACAATGTCCCTTTAAGGACAAGCATTTTTCACAAACATAAGAAAATATTTTTTCTTCGAAAGAGATAAAGTATAAAATAGCACATTGAGAGTGAACCTCCCAGCATTTCTTTCCACCCCTCAATTTTATCTACTAATGATAGGCCCAGCACTTAAGCCTCTTTGGAGAGACTACAGGAGCTGATTGGCGCTCATTGTCTAGCACTTACCGTGCTTGCTTTGCCTGAGCCGCTGTCCTTGTCCATTTGGAACATTTAGTACTGAATGCAGGGAGGAATGTGACTCCCTTTTGTGGAGTGTGTGGCTGATTCCCTGCAACCCCACCCTGCTCGGTGGGAACCTGCAGGTACAATGTGACACTTTCATTGTTGTCAAGGCCGTGGCATGATCGGAGAGGGGGGGAGGGGGTGTGTGTGTGAGGAGCGAGGAGAATGTTCAGCGTACATTCCACGATAATCACCCAGGCTCTGGCAGGAGTACCACTTCAACATTTTGTTTCAATAGCTATTCCCTCCGAGTTGATTCCTGGCGGAGTGTGTGACTCCAAATTGGAGAGAAAGAGGAGAGGGGAAATAAAGGTCCCATGCCCAAACCTATCTCGTTACCAAATGCAATAATAATGAATATTGATGCTGGCTGCAAGCTGTGACAGCTGTTTAGTAAAATCTTGAGGTATAATTGGGAGCTTTAATCAGCGAGAGAGTACAAATCCCAGCTGGAAATTGACTAAGGCCGTCACATTTAAAAAAAAATGTTGTTACCAGTTTCTCCCTCTTTAGAATGAGCTGACGCAATGCAGTTCCACAACAGCATTCCACTGCCTTACTCTATTGACCATTTTTCCATTGTGAGCGAGGCCTAGAGGATTCACGCTCCGTGCTGTTTTAACACCAGCATCAAAGGATCAAAATAACGCCAAGCTGAAAATCTAGGCAAGATATGTTGGAAGATAATTTGATCATGGCACAGGGCAGCACGGTGGCACAGTGGTTAGCATTGCTGCCTACGGCACTGAGGACCCTGGTTTGAATCCCAGCCCTGGGTCACTGTCCATGTGGAGTTTGCACGTTCTCCCCGTGTCTGGGTGGGTTTCATCCCCACAGCCCCAAGATGTGCAACTTAGGTGGATTGGCTATGGTAAATTGCCCCTTAATTGGAAAAAATAATTGGGTACTCTAAATTAATTTTTAAAAACTTGATCATGGCACAATCATAGCTCGCGGCCCAATCCTATTCTCCTTGCAACCAACCTCTCACACGTTCCAGTAACAAACAACTGGGCAGTAGCGAGCAGCTGGAAGCCCAATTGGCCGGGCAAAGACCACATGGTGTGATTGTGGTGGGTAGAGGAGAATCTGGAATGGCTGGCTTTGAAATTGGCCCGTTGACCTTTGCTCCCAGTCTGACGCATGCATAATTGCAGGGCTGCCCCAGACTTTAGTTAACTCAGGCCAACAAGCTATTGAAACTGAATCGTCACTGGCTCACTCTCAAACCGTACAGCGTACTTTGTCATTGAGCCACCAGGGGTCAGTCATTGTTACTAACAAAGAGCTTGCATTTATATAGTGACCTCAGGACATCTCAAAGTGCTTTGCAACCAATTGAGTATTTTTGAAGTGGAGTCGGTGTTGTAATACACTAATCATCATAAACTGAGGGGCAAGGGCACTTAGTGCACACTGATGCCATTTGCTTTAACAATTAAATTACTCTTTTTCAAAAGCTGTCTATGAATGACTTTAGCTGATGTATTAATCTTTATGCCGTTTACAATGTTCAGAAGCTTTTAGCTCACGTGTGAAATGCATTGAGATACTGTCCTGCTTCAGTGAGGCAATAGATTATATCCAAGGCTTCAGGGATATCCCTGGACTATAAGGGAGACAATACATAGAACATAGAACAGTACAGCACAGAACAGGCCCTTCGGCCCTCGATGTTGTGCCGAGCAATAATCACCCTACTCAAACCCACGTATCCAACCTATACCCATAACCCAACAACCCTCCCCCCTTAACCGTACTTTTTTCAGGACACTACGGGCAATTTAGCATGGCCAATCCACCTAACCCGCACATCTTTGGACTGTGGGAGGAAACCGGAGCACCCGGAGGAAACCCACGCACACAGGGCGATGACGTGCAGACTCCACACAGACAGTGACCCAGCCGGGAATCGAACCTGGGACCCTGGAGCTGTGAAGCATTTATGCTAACCACCATGCTACCGTGCTGCCCCTACCATATGCCTCTGATACTCAGAACAATCCCTTGCCAGTGCGGAGGTAAGTCATTTTATTGTCAGTGTCACAGTAGGGATGCTACCATTTACCAGAACGCCACTAGGCTAGGGCTGGGAGGGGGGGGGGGGGGGGGGGGGGGGGGGGGGGGGTCAGTAAGCCAGGATTCCCAGGAATTTATGCCAGAAAAGTCTGTCTGCGGGGTTCTCCGTGGGCAATTCTCCGCCCCGCTGGCAGTGCCCCCACACCTGTGGGTTTCCCGACGGCGTGGGGGTGGCAACAATGGGAAACCACATTGGCCGGCTGCGGGAACAGAGTATCCCACTGCTGGCAGGGGGCGTGCCACCCTGGAAAACGGGACTGGGAGGACGGAGAATCCCACTGCTGGCAGGGGCGTGCCATGCCGGAAAACGGAGGACGGAGAATCCCACTGCCAGCTGGGGCGTGCCGCCCTGGAAAACGGAGGACGGAGAATCCTGCCCTGTGTATTTAGAATCATCATAGAATCATAGCATTTACAGTGCAGAAGGAGGCCATTCAGCCCATCGAGTCTGCACCGGCTCTTGGAAAGAGCACCTTACCCAAGGTCAACAGCTCCACCCTATCCCCATAACCCAGTAACCCCACCCAACACTAAGGGCATTTTTGGACACTAAGGGCAATTTAGCATGGCCAATGCACCTAACCTGCACATCTTTGGACTGTGGGAGGAAACCGGAGCACCCGGAGGAAACCCACACACACACGGGGAGAATGTGCAAACTCCGCACAGACAGTGACCCAAGCCGCAATCGAACCTGGGACCCTGGAGCTGTGAAGCAATTGTGCTAACCACTGTGCTACTGTGCTACAGCACAGGAAAAGGCCATTCAGTCCATGGGGCTTGTGCTGGCTCTTTGAAAGAGCTAGACAAGTAGTCCCACTCCCCTGCCCTTCCTCCCCAGCCCTGGAGATTGCTCCTTTTCAAGTTTTTATGCACTTCTGCTGCCATTTGAGGATCATAACAGCTCACTGTGTTATGAAAACAGGTTTCTCATTTCCCCTTTAGTTTCTTTATCAATTAAATATGTATTGTCTCATTACTGACCTGACTTTCCACCATTTACTTTATAAAATCCCTCATGATTTTGAACATCTCTATTGAACCTCCTCTTAACATGCTTAACATTCTCGTCTCCAAGGAGATCAATCCCAGCTTCCCTAGTCTCTCCACATAACTAAAGTCATTCATTCTGATACAATTCTAGCACATCTCCTCTGTACCGTCTTCAAAGGTTCAACACCCTGGTGGCAGCCATGGAGTGAGCGGTTGCACATTTGGTGGTTCCCGCTCGAGGCGGAATTGTTTGGTCCTTTTTCACCCAATTTAGGTGTTTGCTAGTGTGAGGTGCATGAGCACTGAGAGATAGAAGTGCTCCTCCAGGGGGGGGGGGGGGGGTGGCGGGGTTATGGCTTATCAGGTGAGGAGTGTAATGAGCAAGAGGCAGCAGGCCGGCCGGGAGGTTTGTCGACAGAGGGAAAGGTGGCGGGGGGTCTGGGGCATCATTTCCCACCCCCGTGGTCTACTGAGCAACTGGTGGACTTCTTGAATGCTAAGTTCTAGCTGCAGAAGCAAGACGCCTCAGAGGACCTGGTTACGGTGGTGGAGCGGGTTAGGGCGGCTATTGAGAGAGTGGAGCAGAGTCTGGAGGTGCAGAAGGTGGAGCAGTCGGTGGTGGAACATGAGGACCAGCTGGCTTCGCTGGAGACAGAGATGGTGTCCGTGGCGGCGGGCCAGAGGCGACTGAGGGAGAAGTTGAAGAATTGCTCCAGGAGGCAGAATCTCTGGATTGTGGGGTTACCTGAAGGGATTGGGGGAAATGAATGCCACAAAGTACGTGGTGAATATGTTCGAGAAATTGGTCGGGGAGGGGGTCTTTGACCATTCCCCCCGAGGTGGATCAAGCACACAGGACGTTGAGGAGGTGGCCGAAGGCAGGGGAGCAGCCGGGGGGGGGGGGGGGGGGGGGGGGGGGGGGTGATGGTGATGCGGGGGCTTCATTTTCTCGATAAGGAGGGGATTCTGTGGTGGGCGAAGGAGACGAGAGAGTGTCCCTGGGAAGGAAAAGTGCTGCAGATCTACCAGGACTTGAATGCGGATTTGGCCAAGTGGCAGGCCGGCCGGCTTCAGCCGGATCAAGGCCGCCCGCAACAAGGGGCTGGTCCCTTGCTGGAGGGGCTGGTTTAGCTCACTGGGCTAAATCGCTGGCTTTTAAAACAGGCCAGCAGCACGGTTCGATTCCCGTACCAGCCTCCCCGGACAGGCGCCGGAATGTGGCGACTAGGGGCTTTTCACAGTAACTTCATTGAAGCCTACTCGTGACAATAAGCGATTTTCATTTCAACAAGGAAGGAATGAAGTTTGGGTGTTGTATCCTGCTCGGCTGTGGGTCACGCACCAGAATGGAGAATTCTATTTTGATATGCCGGAGGGGGTGAGTGAATTTATGAGAGACCATGGCCTGGGAGGCCAGTGAACACATTGGACTTTGGTGATGCCAATGTGGGGAAGATGGGTATGTACCCTGGGCGGATTGTTGTATTTACTGTGTTTGGGTGCAGAGTGGGTAAGTGTGTTTTACTGTTCTTGGGGAATTGCGGGCGAAGGGTGGCTGGGAGGGGGGGGGGGGGAAGGGGGTAGGTGGCAGCCTCGAGTGGGGGCCATCATGCTAGCTGGTTGGCTAGTTAACGGGAGTGAAGTGAGAGGTAAATCTGTGGAGGGAGTGGGGTGGCTGGATTTTCTGTTTCTTTGTTTATGGGGGAGGTGTGTTTCGGGAGGGGGGAGTGGGAGGGGACACATGGTGCTGGTGAACGTATATGCCCCCAATTGGGCCATTGTGGTATTTCTGAGGAGGGATTTTAGCAAAGATTCTGGATCTGGACACGCGCCGACTGATTATTGAAGGGGAGGGAGTTTTAATATCGTGCTGGACCCGAAGTGAACCAATCGTCACCCAGGTCCCTGAAGGTTTCAGCCATGGCAAAGGAGCTGTTGAAATTTATTATAATAATCTTTATTGTCACAAGTAGGCTTACATTACCACTGCAATGAAGTTACTGTGAAAATCCCCTCATCGCCACATTCCGGTGCCTGTTCGGGTACACGGAGGCAGAATTCAGGATGTCCAATTCACCTAACAAGCACGTCTTTCGGGACTTGTGGGAGGAAACCGGAGCAGCCGGAGGAAACCCACGCAGATACGGGGAGAACGTGCAGACTCCGCACAGACAGTGACCCAAGCCAGGGTTCAAACCTGGGACCCTGGCACTGTGAAGCAACAGTGCTATCCACTGTGCTACATGGAGTGCATGGGGGTGTGGACCCGTGGCAGTTTGAGAGGCCAAGGGTCGAAGGAGTTTTTGTATTTTTTAGACATGCACCGGATGTACTCCTGGATTGAATTATTTGTTTTAGGAAAGGCACAGGTGGCGGGGGTGGCTGGACTGGAGAATTCGGCGATTGCGTTGTCAGACCATGTGCCCCATTGGGTGACCACCCGGGTGCTGAAGGGGGATGCCCACGGCCGCAGTGGAGGTTAGATGTGGGACTATTGGCGGATAAGGGGGTTTGTGAAAGGGCCAGGTCTGCCACCTGGAACTTTGTGGAGCAGAATAAGACAGGGGAGGTTTCTACGCTGTAGGAGGCGCTGAAGGCGGTGGTAAGGGGGAAGCCAATCGTGATTCGGGCACATAGGCAGAGGGTTGAGCGGGCTGAGAGGTTGAGGTTGGTGGAGGCCATTCAGGGCGTGGACCGGAGGTACGCACCGGCACCTGAGGAGTCGCTACTGAAGGAGGGGCGGAGGCTTCAGATTGAGTTTGGGCTGGTGTCCACGGGAAAGGCAATGGAGCAATGGTGTAGAGCCAGAGAGGCGGTATGTGAGTACGAGGAGAAAGCCAGCAGGATGCTTGCGCACCAGCTGAGGAAGCAGGCAGCATTTAGGGAGATTGGGAGGATGAGAGAGGATAGGGATACGGTGATATCGGAGCGGGAAGGGGGTGAACAAGGTTTTTGAGACTTTTTACCGGAATTTGTATCGCTCGGAGCCACCAGTGGGAGATGAAGGGATGAGGCGGTTTTTGGATGGTCTGGAGTTTCCGAGGGTGGATGAGGCAAAGTCAAGGACTGGGGGTCCTGATCGGGTTGAGGGAGGTAATGGACAGCATGGGGTCAATGCAGGCTGGGAAGGCCCCGTGATCGGGTTGAGGGAGGTAATGGACAGCATGGGGTCAATGCAGGCTGGGAAGGCCCCGTGTCCGGATGGGTTTCCAGTCAAGTTCTATAAGAAGTTTGGGTTGGAGTTCGGGCCCCTGCTAGTATAGATGTATAATGAGTTGATGGCGAGGGAAGAGCTCCCCCCCCCACCGCCCCCCCCCCCCTCACGCTTTGATATCGCTTATTTTAAAGAAAGACAAAGAACCAGATTAGTGTCGTTTGTACCGCCTGATCTCACTGTTCAACGTAGATGCAAAGTTGTTGGCAAAGGTCCTGGCGATGTGGATGGAGGATTGTGTAACGGGGGAGATAGGTGAGGACCAGATGGCATTTGGGAAGGGGCAGCAACTGTCGACAAGGTTACTTATCGTAATTATGATGCCCTGGGAGCGCTGAGCAGTTGAAGTGGTTGTGGCAATGGACGCGGTGAAAGCTTTCGATCGGGTGGAGAGGGCGTACTTATTCGAGGTGCTGGGACGGTTTGGGTTTGGACAGGGATTTGTCGACTGCTGTCTAAGGCACCTAAGGTGAATGTTCAGGATAATAAGGGCAGCTTGGAGTACTTTGGGTTGCACCACGGGACAGGGCAGGGGTGCCTGCTCTCCCCGTGGCATTGAGGGGAGCAAGGGAGTGGAGAGGTATTGAGGGGGTTGAGCACCGAGGAGCCCTGAACAGGTAAGTTGGGGAATTGACGGGGTCTATAGGCTGGGGTGGGCACTCTGAGGAGGGTCGAGAGAGCGGAGCAGCATTAAAAAATGGCGCCCTGATCTCTTCTGGCACTGACGAGGTCAGCTCGTTAGTACAGGAAGCGAGGTAAGTGCGGCCTCAGCGATGTGATCCTCGCTAAGGCCAGAAAAGAACATCATCCCGTGTGACAACGGGGTCCTTCTTGATGCTGCAGGTGGCAAGAAACAGCCTGCTAAATGAGCCCAAAACGGCACTGGTTTTTTCCCCATTAAATCACGCCCAAGGCCATGTTCAGCGTTTGGTTGGTTTAATATCACACATCCATCCACTTCTGTGTGACTTGTGTATTACCCAATTGACTGGACCTTCATATCCATGCACCTCAGCCATGCACATGGATAACCATGACTAAAATCCTGACCCCCGTTATCAGAGTTTCTACTTGGGTTAAGTAGCAAATAAAACCTCTTTTAAAAAAAATGTTTTTATTCTCCTCATTTTCCACATATTCACGGTAGCATTGTGGATAGCACAATTGCTTCACAGCTCCAGGGTCCTAGGTTCGATTCCCGGCTTGGGTCACTGTCTGTGTGGAGTCTGCACATCCTCCCCGTGTGTGCGTGGGTTTCCTCCAGGTGCTCCGGTTTCCTCCCACAGTCCAAAATGTGCAGGTTAGGAGGTTAGGTGCATTGGCCATGATAAATTGCCCTTAGTGTCCAAAATTGCCCTTAGTGTTGGATGGGGTTACTGGGTTATGGGGATAGGGTGGAGGTGTTGACCTTGGGTAGGGCGCTCTTTCCAAGAGCCGGTGCAGACTTGATGGGCTGAATGGCCTCCTTCTGCACTGTAAATTCTATGGTAAATACACAACAAAATATAACCAACAATAACAAATACAGTATCAATCCCCCAACCAGCAATCCCATCAACATACCAACCCAAACATCACCGGCTTACAAGCAGAAACTCAAGCGGGAGAATCCAGCTAAGAAGGCTATGCAGTGCTGGTCTGAGGAGACAGAAGAGCTCTTACGTGACTGCTTGGAGACAGTGGACTGGTCCATATTTAAGAACTCAGCAACTAACTTAAATGAGTATGTCACCACCGTCACAGACTTCATCAGCAAATGTGTGGACGACTGCGTGCCAAAGAAAGCAGTACGTACGTTCCCCAACCGGAAACCATGGCTCAACCGCGAGATTGACTCCCTACTGAAGGACAGATCTGAGGCGTTCAAGGCAGACGACCCTGTCCTATACAAGAAATCCAGGTACGACCTCTGCAAAGCCATCCGAGATGCCAAGAGAGAATATCAAACTAAGCTAGAGTCACAGACAGACTCTCGGCGGTTGTGGCAAGGACTAAGCAACATAACGGGCTACAAAGCGAAGCCGAGCAGTATCTCTGGCAGCAGTGCACCCCTCCCCGATGAACTTAATGCATTCTATGCTGGGTTTGAGCAGATAACCAACAACCCGCTATCGAGTGCCCCAGCAACCCATAATTCACCCGTACCCACCATCACAGTTTCCGAAGTCAGATCGGCCTTCCTGAAAGTGAACCCACGGAAGGCGATGGGCCCGGACGGGATCCCTGGTCGTGCACTCAGAACCTGCGCGGACCAGCTGGCAGAGGTTTTCACAGACATCTTTAACCTATCCCTACTCCACTCCGAAGTCCCCACCTGCTTCAAGAAGACCACCATCATACTGGTACCAAAGAAGAACCAGGCAACGTGCCTCAATGACTACCGCCGGTGGCCCTGACGTCAGTTGTAATGAAGTGCTTTGAGAGGCTGATCATGAAGCGCATCACCTCCATACTCCCGGAACGCCTTGACCCACTTCAATTCGCATACCGTCGCAACCGGTCCACATCAGACGCCATTTCCCTGGCCCTACACTCATCCCTAGAGCATCTCGAAAACAAGGACTCCTACATCAGACTCTTATTTATTGACTACAGCTCCGCCTTCAACACCATAATCCCAGCCAAGCTCATATCAAAGCTCCAAAACCTAGGACTTGGCTCTCCACTCTGCAACTGGATCCTTGACTTTCTGACCAACAGACCACAGTCAGTAAGAATGAACACCAACACCTCCTCCACAATAGTCCTCAACACCGGTGCCCCGCAAGGCTGCGTACTTAGTCCCCTACTCTACTCCCTGTACACACACGACTGCGTGGCAAAACTTGGTTCCAACTCCATCTACAAGTTTGCTGACGATACGACCATAGTGGGCCGGATCTCGAACAACGACGAGTCTGAATACAGGAGGGAGATAGAGAACTTAGTGGAGTGGTGCAACGACAACAATCTCTCCCTTAATGCCAGCAAAACTAAAGAGCTGGTCATCGACTTCAGGAAGCGAAGTACTGTATACACCCCTGTCAGCATCAACGGGGCCGAGGTGGAGATGGTTAGCAGTTTCAAATTCCTAGGGGTGCACATCACCAAAAATCTATCCTGGTCCACTCATGTCGACGCTATCACCAAGAAAGCACAACAGCGCCTTTACTTCCTCAGGAAACTAAGGAAATTTGGCATGTCCACATTAACCCTTACCAACTTTTACAGATGCACTATAGAGAGCATCCTCTCAGGCTGCATCACAGCCTGGTATGGCAACTGCTTGGCCCAGGACCGCAAGGAACTTCAGAGAGTCGTGAATACCGCCCAGTCCATCACACGAACCTGCCTCCCATCCATTGATTCCATCTACACCTCCCGCTGCCGGGGGAAAGCAGGCAGCATAATCAAGGATCCCTCCTACCCGGCTTACTCACTTTTCCAACTTCTTCCATCGGGCAGGAGATTCAGAAGTCTGAGAACACGGACGAACAGACTCAAAAACAGCTTCTTCCCCACTGTCACCAGACTCCTAAATGACCCTTTTATGGACTGTCCTCATTAACACTACACCCTGTCTGCTTCATCCGATGCCAATGCTTATGTAGTTACATTGTATATCTTGTGTTGCCCTATTATGTATTCTCATGTATTTTCTTGAATTCTGTTCAATTCCCTTTTCTTCCCATGTACTGAATGATCTGTTGAGCTGCTTGCAGAAAAATACTTTTCACTGTACCTCGGTACACGTGACAATAAACAAATCCAATCCAATCCAATCCAATCACCCCTACATTCCAAATACAACACAAAGAATAGACCAAAAGAGAATCTACACTCATCCCATACACGGGGAACAGTAAACATTGTACTCAACCCCCCCCCCGCCCTCCGCCAATACACCCCCTCCCTGCCCTCGAATGTTCAATGGCATTCAATTCTTGAAAGTGCAAGATAAACAATGCCTATGAATTGTAGAACCCTTCTATCCTCTCCCTCAACTCAAACTTCACCTTCTCGAGTGTAAAAAATTCCAGCTAGTCCCCCCACCACACCGAGGCACAGGGCGGAGAAGCTGACCTCCGCCCTGTCGTGTTGATCACCCTGGGGTAACACGGACTGCAACTGGATGCAGTTGTACTTGAAAGTAGACTCCAAACTTTGATGTTATTCAATACGCTTTATTGAACAGGTTAAGCAGTGCACACAGTTCACTGTGGGTTTGACACTCTACTAATCTAAGCGTGCTTACTATAACTAACTAGACCAGACTAGCTCTGAGCCAAGTATAGAAGGTGCTAACTGATATATACACCCTGACTGTCACTACAGTTGTCACCAGTGGAAAGATGCAGAGTGCTGATGCCTCGTGTGTTTTGTAGTGGGAGACCACCTTCTAGTGCTCTGCCTGGTGATTGGTTGTGTTCTGTCCTGTGTGTTGATTGGCTGTACTGGGTGTCTGTCACTGCCTGTCTGCATCTCATTATGTGCATGAGTGCATATCATGACACGCCCCTGCTGGACCCGCCCCCGAGCAATCAGTGAGGCGATGGCAAAAACATCTGGCCCCGCACCTGCCTGCAGCCCAGGCCGGTCCGACACCCCGAAAATGGCTTCTAGGGGCACTGGTTCGAACCTCACATGTACCACCCTGAGATAGCAAATAAAAACTTTCCTGATTTCCACACTTATGATTGAGACAATTGAAATATCATGCCATCATCTTCTGTGCTGGTTGAATGCATTCCTTTTTTAAAATAAACTTAGAGTACCCAATTCATTTTTTCCAATTAAGGGGCAATTTAGTGTGGCCAATTCACCTCCCCGGCACATAGAACATAGAACAGTACAGCACAGAACAGGCCCTTCGGCCCTCGATGTTGTGCCGAGCCATGATCACCCTACTCAAACCCACGTATCCACCCTGTACCCGTAACCCCCCCCCCCCCCAACCTTACTTTTTAGGACACTACGGGCAATTTAGCATGGCCAATCCACCTAACCCGCACATCTTTGGACTGTGGGAGGAAACCGGAGCACCCGGAGGAAACCCACGCACACACGGGGAGGACGTGCAGACTCCACACAGACAGTGACCCAGCCGGGAATCGAACCTGGGACCCTGGAGCTGTGAAGCATTTATGCTAACCACCATGCTACTGTGCTGCCCCTTTGGGCATCTTTGGGTTGTGGGGGTGAAACCCACGCAGACACGGGGAGAATGTGCAAACTGCACACGGACAGTGACCCAGAGCCGGGATTGAACCTGGCACCTTGGCGCCGTGAGGCTTCAGTGGGTTGAATGCATTCCTACCTGGAAAATTATAAAGGCAATTCCTCCAACGGCCCCCAGCGATGCGCCCTCTGGTTGACTGAATGGATAATTCTTTATTCTAACACGTAAAGAATGATCACAGTGTTCCATGGAACCACATTCCTGTGCTAAGGAGTAGAGCACAGGTAATTGGTCGCAATAGGAGGCAGAGAAGGCGAGAGGTAACTCTCACACGCAGATGTAGTTTTAAATCATTAACCCATTATGTGCCGTGCAGGGACCTGGCTTAATAAGGAGGGAAAGTGTCAACAACAGCACATCTGCTCGGATGGTATTTCCCCTCCATCCAGTGGCCAATGGGAAAATGTTTGGTGTAAAGTTTGCCTCTCCAGGAGGCAGATGCTCAGCAATTTCCCATCCTGTCTGCCGCTGGATGACACAAGTCGACATTTATAGAACACAGAGATGTGCATAAGAAATTATTGCTGCAAGCCATGTATTCTGTTCCGTTGTGTCTTGGGAAATGATCTTTGGTTTGTGACAGCCAGCAGGATTAATTATGCGTGCGCTGTATTGCTGTAAATCACAGCAATTGGCGGCTAATAGCATCATCGCAAGAAATGAAAAAAAAAAAAATCCTGCAACTTATCAACAGGAGCCGTAAACTATTCCTTGAAAAATGAAGTGAAACATGCCTTGAGAAAGTCAAAGTCCGACACAAAAAGCCGACTGATTATGTGAGCTAAAGAGAGACAGCAGCGGCAGTGATCACAGCAATAGCCCTGTGCCCCAGAGCCCTGATGTATCTGACATGATGGCCTAGAAATTGGAAGGCCAATTCTAACTGGTCTCACTAAGTGAGTTGAGGCTTTGGACATAATTTACAAGAGTCCCCACAGGTTTAGATGCCTGCTGTATATTCCTGGACAGCTTGCTACTGAAGAGGAGGCAGGAGGAGCAATTGGTGGGGTGAGACATCCAGTGCGTCACGTGGACATGAGGCCCACCTGAAAAATAGGCCTGGCATTGAATTTCCAGGCTGACTCTTACAGAATAGCTGACCGTGCTATCGCCTCCCGAATCCATACCGATCTTTCCTCATCGTTCCAATTTTACCTCCGCCTCAGCAATCGTCGTATTTGACCCTAAGACAAGTGTCCATATCTGCGCCATCACTATGGCCATCTGTTTCCACTTCGCTTGCTAGCCTGAGTTCATATGCTGCTCAAACCCTTTGAATCCAATGCACTACTGGCTGGATTCTCACATTCTGCCCTCAGTCAATTTGGGTCATCCAAAGCTCTGCCGCCTATTCCTACCTCGCATCCCAGCCCATTCACCTCTGTCCTCACTGCCCTTTCTTGGCTCCCAGTTAAGCAGCACATTGATTTTAATACTCTCACCCTGGCTTCGAAATCCCGCCATGGTCTTACCCTTCCCTATCTCTGTAATCTCCTCCCTGCCCATAACTCTCTGAGATATTTGCATTCTTCTGATTCTGGCCTCTTGAGCCTCCCAGATTTTAATCAGTCCATTATTGGTCGGTTTACGTTGCCAAGGCCCTAAGTTTTGGAATTCCCTCTCTAAATCTCTCTGACTACCCCCCCCCCCCCCCCCCCCCCAAGACACTCCATAAAACCTACCTATTTGACCAAACGTTTGGTCAGCTGCATTGATATCTCTTGACGTAACTCTGTGTCAAATTTTGTTCTGTAGTGTTCTTGTGAAGTGCCTTGGAATTTTTTTTATTACTTTAAAGGCACATTGTAAATGTAAATTGATGGCGTTGGTACCATAATACAGAATTCCAGGATCTTTAGCACTGTGAGCTGGTGTTCTATGCTATTGCCCGGGTGTGCCCAATAGGGGTTGGTTTAGCACAGGGCTAAATAGCTGACTTTTAAAGCAGACCAAGGTAGGCCAGCACCAGCCTCCCGAACAGGCGCCGGAATGTGGCGACCAGGGGCTTTTCACAGTAATTTCATTTGAAGCCTACTTGTGACAATAAGCGATTTTCATTTCATTTCAATAGAGGAATCAAGCCTTGTGTAACAAACCTTGCGCTTGGCTATGAACATACCAAATAGGGACAGGAGTAGGCCATTCGGCCTTTGGAACCTCCTCCGCCATCCAATAGGATCATTGCTGATCACTTTTTGTGTTGAGTTCCACATTCCCATCTACAACCGATAACCTTTGATTCCCTTGCCTAACAAAAATCTATCTACCTCCGCCTTAAAAATATTCAGTGACCCTCGCCTCCACCCCATTCTGAGGCAGAGAGTTCCAAAATCACACAACACTCTGAGAGAAAAGAATTCTCCTCTCCTTTGTCTGAAAAGGGTGACCGGGGGGGGGGAGGCACGGTGGTTAGCACTGCTGCCTCACGGCGCCGAGGTCCCAGGTTCGATCCCGGCCCCAGGTCACTGTCCGTGTGGAGTTTGCACATTCTCCCCGTGTCTGCGTGGGTTTCGCCCCCACAACCCAAAGATGTGCAACCCAAAGTCGCCAAACTGTCCCTTAATTGGAAAAAAATAATTGGGTTTGCTAAATTTATTTTAAAACAGGCGACTACTATATTTTTTCAAAGTGCCCTCTAGTTTTAGCTACACTCCTTGAGCGGAATTCTCCCACACCCCCGCCGGGTCGGAGAATCGCCGGGGGTCGGCATGAATCCTGTCCCCGCCGTCCTCCATATCCCACCCCCCCCCCAAAAAATTGCCCCGGCGTGAATCGCGCCGCCCGCCTCGGAGAATGGCGGTGACCGGCGCGACTCAATGGGCCCCGGGGCTGCCCGAATTCTCCGGCCCGCAATGGGCTGAAGTCCCTCCTGTTCGTTGCCAGTACCACCGCCGTAGATTACAGTGGGTCTATTACCGGCGGGACCTGGCGGCGTGGGCGGACTCTGGGGTACTTGGGGGGGGGGGGGGGCGTGGAGGGACCTGGCCCCGGAATGCGCCCCCACAGTGGCCTGGCCCACAATCGGGGCTAACCGATCCGCGGGTGAGCCTGTGCCATGGGGGCACTCTATCCTTCTGCACCGGAGGCTGTGGTCCTCCGCCATTCCCGGTGCGGAAGCGAATCTCTCTGCGCATGCACGGGGATGACGCCAGCACACGCAGGCGCTCCCGCGCATGCGCCGACTCGTGCTGGTCGGTGGAGGCCCTTTGGCGGCGATTGGCGTGGCGCCAAGATCCTTTCCCGCCGGCCGGCGGGGCGCAAACTACTCTGGGGCGGGCGGGCCTAGCCCCTGAAGGTGCGGAGGATCCTGACGCCGGAGTGCTTCACGCCACTCCGTCCCGCCGGGACCCCCCCCGCCCCGCCGGGTAGGGGAGAATCCTGCCCCTTGTCTCCATCCACTTCTTCTTCCTCCTGAAGTATTTTAAAATCCAAAGCTTGGTGTCATGTCATTACTTATTGCCGGAATATCGTCAGGGCCCATTGTCTTTACCATATCCTGTGTCCTCAAACCCCAACGGGCTTTTTTACAACAATCGGCAACGATTTCTTTTCTTTTTCTATAAATTTAGAGTACGCAATTCTACTTTTTCCAATTAAGGGGCAACTTAGCACGGCCAATCCACCTACCCAGCACATCTTTTTGTGCTGTGGGAGTGAAACCAACGCAGACACGGAGAGAATGAGCAAACTCCACACAGACAGTGACCCGGGGCCGGGATCGAACCTGGGTCCTCGGCGCCCGGCAATTGTTTCATTCGACCTTTAATTCCAGATAGTTATTAGATTCAATTTCCACCATTTGCTGTGACAGGACTCGAGCAGGTGTCCCCAGAGTATTACCCTGGCTCTCTGGATCCCAGTCTAGTGGCAATGCCACTCTGCCTGGAGCTGCAGTGGTTGCCTGCAGAAGAACAGTTACTGAATTTGAAAAAAGTAATTAAAGTGGCTGTAAAGCACATTGGGACAACCTGAGTTGTAAACAGTGCTATGTAATTGCAAGAGGTATTTTCTTTCATTTGCAATAACTGAAGCAATAGCAAAGCCACAGGAGATACTCGTGGTTTCCTTGACTTCCACCAACACTGGCAGTGTTCTGACAGTTTGGCTCAGGTAACTATTTTTCACGTTGTCAATGGGATTTTCCATTGTAACCAACCCAGGCCGCCGGGAAACCCGCGGGGGTGGGGTAGGGGGAGAGTGTGCTGCAGGCAGGAAAGGAGAATCGCAAAGAGCGAAGAATTCCGACCATGGACTGCAGCGGTTCGAGAAGGCGGCTCACCACCACCTTCTCAAGGGCAATCAGTGATGGACAATAAATGCTGGTCTAGCCGGAGACGACCGGACCCCGTGAAAGACTTTTTAAACATCTGCCCCTCAGCTCCATTCATCTACCTTAGCTCCATATCCCTGGGTACATTAACCCAACAAAAATGGGGAAAACATGGGAGTTAGGAAGCCAAGAGGGGAGCTACTGGCCACACACAGATCAGGAAATATGATTGAAACCCCATGAGCTGGATTTCCGCACCCCCACACCAAAATAACTGCCGGCACGGGGGCGGGGAATCCATTTTCCCGCATGGAATCGGGACCGGCGTCAGTTCCCCGATTCTGCGGGCCCTGAAAAGCGGCGTCCGTAGGGAGTATGCCGCTCCGCCTAGGGCCTACCTGGGGCCATTGGCAGAGGCCTGCTCTGCCACCGACCGGCCAAAGTCACGACGGCGCGGAGCTAACGTGGTCCAGCCGGCCGGGATTGTCGCGTGGTGGCTGCGGACTCAGTCCGCGGGGACCCTGGTGGGGGGTGGGGGGGGGGGGAGGCAGGACGATCGGAGGGCAGGGGAGCCGTTTAGGTGGCCAGGGAATGTTTGAGCGGACGGACAGGGTCAGGCGCGTGGCCAAATGGGGAGGGCTTATTTTTTGGGTCCAGCTCCGTGGTCCGAGTCCGCCATGGAGCACAGCGCGGCCGCTGGAGGCTGCCACCGTGTGCATGCGCGCGCGGCGTCCGACCTGGAAGTGTGCGGGCCCGTATCTGCAGCAAAAGCTGCTAGATCTACCCCGGGTCCCTGCCAGCCCCCTGCTAGGAATTTGCGACCCCTTCACGACAGTTTTTCCGGCGTGAAACTCCACCGTTTTGACACCGGCGTGGGGACATAGTCCCTGAAACGGAGAAACCAGCCCATGTGTCTTATTATTCGATGGCGCGAGGGAATAACGTGGAAAGATAAAGCAGTACATGGAATGGAACTTGAAGCTAACATTTTAAGGAACAAAGCAACTGGAGCAAAAAAGATTTCATTACCCCGTCAGATGTAACTATGAAAGAGGAGATTGCCTATTGCAGAGATGAGCTGGTATCTGCTCCAGATATTCATATATTCTGGACCACCCAAAGTTGTTCTAATGTTGTTTAAAATTTATGAGGCGGTAGCCAGGCAGAGAAGGCTGCAGATAACATACGGAGCTTATAAATCTCAGATAAATAACGGAGATTCCCCTAGAGAGTACAAGGTAAAATACTGAGCTCTTTGTTAACATTGTAAACAATGAGATAAAATGACAAGGGTTCTCCGGGTCAAATATCTCGGGCCTGAATGGAGATAATGTACAGTAACTGGCAATCTGTGTAGATGGTTCAAGTAATCCATTAGGAATCTGCACGAAAGGAGGGTACTGTGTCAGTGTCAGCACATTTCTTTGTAATGTACTTTATTTCACAGAACCTGAACGATCCAGAATTCACCCGCATTGCACGCACAATCGAGTTCTGAGGTCAGTTTTGGAAGTGAAATCAGTAACGCAACACAAGAAGTGAGATATTCGACGTATTGCCCACTTCTTCCCGATTGCAGCTGCAGAACTGAGTATACGGGCGGTGGTTATGTGAGCCCAAGGTTCAGTTTGCATTGGAGCAATACAGGCGTTCAAAAGGCTGGCAGCAGAGGGGAGAAAGGGTGATCGGGAACATTTCAATGAGGCGAAATTCCTTCACTCAGAGGGTTGTGAATCTCCACCCTGGAATGTTCTGGATGCTCATTCACAGAGCATAGTCAAGACTGACGTTGCTAGATTTTTGGAGACTCAGGGGATCAGGGTGTGTGGGGCGTGGTGGGAAAGTGGAGCTGAGGTGGAAGGTCAACCGTGATCTTGGTGAATGGCATAGCAGGCTCGAAAGGCCGAATGGCCTATTCCTGCTCCTATTTCCTATGTTCTTTTCTTATACAATCCCAAGTGTTTCACCAGCACCCCATCTGACCTCTCCTGCATTGCCTGTGTTGGCCTTGTCTCCATGGAAAAATGCTTTCCTCTGAGTCGGACGACTGCGATATCAAGTCTAACCCCAGAGACTCAAAAACAGCTTCTTCCCCGCTGTTACCAGACTCTTAAATGACCCTCTTATGGACTGACCTGATTAACACTACACCACTGTATGCTTCACCCGATGCCGGTGTTTATGTAGTTATATTGTGCACCTCTAGGGCAGCGCGGTAGCACAAGTGGATAGCACTGTGGCTTCACAGCGCCAGTGTCCCAGGTTTGATACCCGGCTTGGGTCACTATCTGTGCAGAGTCTGCACGTTCTCCCCGTGTCTGCGTGGGTTTCCTCCGGGTGCTCCGGTTTCCTCCCATAGTCCAAAGATGTGCAGGTTAGGTGGATTGGCCATGATAAATTGCCCTTAGTGTCCAAAAAGGTTAGGAGGGGTTATTGGGTTACGGGGATAGGGTGGAAGTGAGGGCTTAAATGGGTCGCTGCAAACTCGATGGGCTGAATGGCCTCCTTCTGACGGGTGGTCAATGTACCATTGCTGGCAAGCTATCAACCTAAGTTGTGGGTTCAGCCCTGGGATGTGTGTTGAACCCCCGTCCAGGAAAGCCCTCCTGACCCGTGGGGTCTTCCCGGTCCACACAAACCCAGAGATCAGTCCATTAATCTTTTTGAAGAACAACTTTGGGACGAAGTTTGGGAGGTTCTGGCTCATGAACAGAAACCTTGGCAGCACTTGGTCATTTTTACTGTTTGCACCCGCCCCACCAGCAACAGCGGCAGCACACCCCACCTCTTAACGTGTCCCTTCATCTGCTCCACCAACCTAGCCAAGGTCAGTTTGTAAATCTGGGCCCAGCCCCGTGTCACCTGGATGTCCAAGTATCTAAAACTCACCCCCACTACCTTGAAGGGAAGCTCCCCTCATGGCCACTCCTGCCCTCTAGTCTCAATCGGGAACGCCTTGCTCTTTCCCATATTCAACTTGTACCCGGAGAACCAGCCAAATTCCTCCAAAATCCCCATAATGTCCCCAATCCCACTCAATGGGTCCGAAATGTGTAATAATAATCTTTTATTGTCACAAGTATGAAATTACTCTGAAAAACCCCTCATCGCCACATTCAGCAGCAGGACATCCGGATACATGGAGACCCTACGCTCGGTGACCCTCTCCAGTCGCCCGACGCCCTAAGTACCATTGCCAGCGACTCTATCGCCGAAGCAAAGAGCACCCTACCTCGTCCCCCGATGCATCCCAAAATATCCTGAACTCACTCGGTTCATCCGCACACTTGTCATCTTATATATCAACCAGATCCAGCCCACAAACCCCTGCCCGAACCCAATCCGCCCCAGCATGTCCCACAAATACTCCCACTCCAGCTGATCAAACGCCTTCTCCGCGTCCATCGCCTGAGCTGGAGGTGGGAGTGCTACCAACGCAGCCAAACGGACCCATTCCTCAGCAAGAATCAGCGCTTGGAGGAAGGGGAGAAACCAGTGCCTAACTTAAGCACACAAGCCTCGTATTTCTGGGACCACTGTCACTTCCACTGGGGGAGCCTGGAAGAAGGAGCTGGTGGAATCCTTCTGGGAGAGATTTTGTGCCCATGCCAGAGTCGTGCCCTGAAACCAGCATAACTCCACCAGAAATCTCACCCGTCAGCTGCCAGTAAGTGAACAGGAGGTGTCGACACTCGACATGGTAAAGTGCTGTTACATAACTGAAAAGGTGCAGTGCCAAAACTGGCCTGTCAACACCCTCATACCTCTAATCAGTGAAGGTCTATCTCTTGTTTTCACTTACACATATACTAACACCTTTCCACATTATTTTCACCTGCGCAACCAGCAAACAGTTTTTTTTATCAGATGCTGAAAATTGAAGTGAGGGTAGAATGTGAATGGTGGAAGGCAGGCAATGAAGTGTGTATGATTGATACGAAACGTGGCCCTGACATGGGGGGTGGGGCCGTAATGTAAATAAGGTGGTGGCACCATCTCTGGCAGCAGAAAGTGTTGGCTCAATAGCTGTTTATTTCTTCAGACCGCTACTAAAACAGCTTGCATTTATATAAAGCCTTTTAAAACCCACATGACATCCTAAAATGCTTCACAGCAGATGAAGTATCCTTTGAAGTGTTGTTACTGACACAATGCAGGAAATTCAGCAGCCAGATTGCACACAGCAAGATTCCACAAGCAGCAACGCGATAATGGCCACATCATTACGCTTCCGTGATGGATAAATATTGACCAGGACATTTTGGAGAGCCGTTCCCCAAAATGGTGCCCAGTCCTCACACCTAAGAAGGCCTCAGTTTCCTGCATCATCTGAAGATTGCGTCTCTCAGAGCGCAGCACTCCCCTGGAAACGGAAATCCAGGCTATGGGCAGGATTCTCCCCCCCCTGTTGCTGTCAATTGGGGATTCCCATTGAAGCCGTCCCACGCTGCCGTTGCCGGGGGAGACCAGAGAGTCCCACCTCCAGCGAACGCTTGGAGAATTCCAGCCTAAGTCGCTGGAGTGGGACTTGAACCCACGGTCCTCTGATAGTGAGGCTGAGAGGGCTACCCATTGAAACGCAGCAGACAGTGAAAGGGAAAATAGACAACATATCCCAATGTAACATCAATCTGCCGAATCAGCTGCAGATTCAAACACAAAGTGGGTTAGACACATTCCATAGGCACCAGTTAAACCTGATTATCATCAATATCGCCTTTTGTGTAAATGTACTGAAAACTCCTCTCTTGTGAAAACACTTTGCATAAAGAATGAAGTCATTGCTTCTCTTTAACATTCTCTTCTTCTTTGGATCTTCCATTGTTTGACTTGCAACCATGTAAAATTGCCCAGTACAATTGTTTTAAATAATTTAAAAAACTGCACTTTATCTCTTTGTAATATAAAGAGCCTTGAATTTATCAAACTGCTTTTCTCCCAGTTCAGTCCAGTCCAGCAGCATCAAGCTTTCCTAATCTGGGTCACGTAGATAGATCTGGGCTCTGCTTGGCTTAAGTCCAACCTCTGGTCGGACCCACCATTGGTGGCAGGGGCAACCAAGCGATTGCTGACAATGATTGCCAGCCAGAAGGTTTTGTTGCAGCTTCCAACATCCTTGTGAGGAGAAGGTGGTTAAGGGTTTAAAATGATCTAAAATTGCACCTACAGGAAGTGGGGGCCAGGTCATAGTGCCACACATTCTGGGTGCTCTCAAGGTGGTGGTGACCAGCCAATAGGAAATTTGGGCAGCGGGCCAGAATGATTTGGAGGAAAATGTAACTGGTCTGATTAGTAAGTTTGTGGACGACACAAAGGGTGGTGGAATTGTGGATAGCGATGAGGACTGTCATCCTCATGATGACAGTCATGAGGATGACATGAGAAGCAATGACTTCATTCTTTATGCAAAGTGTTTTCACAAGAGAGGAGTTTTCAGCAGGATTTAGATCGTTTTCGGCTTGGGCGGAGAGGTGGCAGATGGAGTTTAATCCGGATAAATGTGAGGTAATGCATTTTGGAAGGTCTAATGCAGGTAGGGAATATACAGTGAATGGTAGAACCCTCAAGTGTATTGAAAGTCAGAGAGATCTAGGGGTACAGGTCCACAGGTCACTGAAAGGGGCAACACAGGTAGAGAAGGTATACGGCATGCTTGCCTTCATTGGCCGGGCATTGAGTATAAGAATTGGTAAGCCATGTTGCAGCTGTATAGAACCTTAGTTAGGTCACACTTGGAGTATAGTGTTCAATTCTGGTCACCACACTACCAGAAGGATGTGGAGGCTTTAGAGCGAGTGCAGAAGAGATTTACCAGGATGTTGCCTGGTATGAAAAAAAAAAATGAAAATTGCTTATTGTCACGAGTAGGCTTTAAATGAAGTTACTGTGAAAAGCCCCTAGTCGCCACATTCCGGCGCCTGTCCGGGGAGGCTAGTACGGGAAGGGCATTAGCTATGAGGAGCGGTTGAATAATCTCGATTTGTTCTCACTGGAACAATGGAGGTTGAGGGACGACCTGATAGAGGTCTACAAAATTATGAGGGGCATAGACAGAGTGGATGGGCAGAGATTTTACCCAGGGTGGAGGGGTCAATTACTAGGGGGCATAGGTTTAAGGTGCAAGGGGCAAGGTTTAGAGGAGATGTACGAGGCAAGTGTTTTACACAGAGGGTAGTGGGTGCCTGGAACCCGTTGCCAGAGGAGGTGATGGAAGCAGGGACGATAGTGATATTAAGGGGCATTTTGACAAATACATGAATACAAAGAACAAAGAACAAAGAAAATTACAGCACAGGAACAGGCCCTTCGGCCCTCCCAGCCTGCGCTGATCCAGATCTTTTATCTAAACCTGTCTCCTATTTTCCAAGGTCTACTTCCCTCTGTTCCCGCCCATTCATATACCTGTCTAGATGCTTCTTAAATGATGCTATCGTGCCCGCCTCTACCACCTCCTCTGGTAAAGCGTTCCAGGCACCCACAACCCTCTGCGTAAAAAACTTTCCACGCACATCTCCCTTAAACTTTCCCCCTCTCACCTTGAAATCATGACCCCTTGTAACTGACACCCCCACTCTTGGGAAAAGCTTGTTGCTATCCACCCTGTCCATACCTCTCATAATTTTGTAGGCCTCAATCAGGTCCCCCCTCAACCTCCGTCTTTCCAACGAAAACAATCCTAATCTACTCAACCTTTCTACATAGCTAGCACCCTCCATACCAGGCAACATCCTGGTGAACCTCCTCTGCACCCTCTCCAAGGC
Source organism: Scyliorhinus canicula (assembly GCF_902713615.1). Lineage (NCBI taxonomy): Eukaryota > Metazoa > Chordata > Chondrichthyes > Carcharhiniformes > Scyliorhinidae > Scyliorhinus > Scyliorhinus canicula. Next base: position 10,154,352 of record NC_052161.1, read on the forward strand.
ATCAACATCCATCTGGTGATGTGGCGACCAGAACTGCACGCAGTATTCCAAATGTGGCCGAACCAAAGTCCTATACAACTGTAACATGACCTGTCAACTCTTGTACTCAATACCCCGTCCGATGAAGACAAGCATGCTGTATGCCTTCTTGACCACTCTGTCAACCTGCGTTGCCACCTTCAGGGTACAATGGACCTGAACTCCCAGATCTCTCTGCACATCAATTTTCCCCAAGACCCTTCCATTGGCCATATAGTCCGCTCTTGAATTTGATCTTCCAAAATGCATCACCTCGCATTTGCCTGGATTGAACTCCATCTGCCATTTCTCTGCCCAACTCTCCAATCTATCTATATTTTGTTGTATTCTCTGACAGTCCTCCTCGCTATCTGCAACTCCACCAATCTTAGTATCATCTGCAAACTTCCTAATCAGACCACCTATACCTTCCTCCAGGTCATTTATGTAGATCACAAACAACAGTGGTCCGAGCACGGATCCCTGTGGAACACCACTAGTCACCCTTCTCCATTTTGAGACACTCCCTTCCACCACTACTCTCTGTCTCCTGTTGCCCAGCCAGTTCTTTATCCATCCAGCTGGTACACCCTGAACCCCATACGACTTCACTTTTTCCATCAACTTGCCATGGGAAAACTTATCAAACGCCTTACTAAAGTCCATGTATACGACATCTACAGCCCTTCCCTCATCAATTAACTCTGTCACTTCCTCAAAGAATAGGATGGGAATAGAGGGATACGGACCCCGGAAGTGTAGAAGATTTTAGTTTAGATGTGCAGCATGGTCGGCGCAGGCTTGGAGGGCCGAAGGGCCTGTTCCTGTGCTGTACTTTCCTTTGTTCTTTGTTCTTTGTTTTACCACTTCCAGTCTCAATTGAGAATCGTCGACTGGGCTGCCCGTACTGTGAACACAGACCAAGTTCTGCGTCCCTCCCCCCCCAATCCTAAGGAAAGCAGTGCAGAAGGGGTGGAACTATGTCTCCTGCAAGATGGAATGGCTGTTCACTGGGAGAGCAAGGTTCAGGGATCAGCTTGATTGTCATTATGGTTCAGTTGCTCACTGAGCTATTGAGGAAGATAACTATTTTTGCAATTGTCTTCCATCAGTTGTATCCTGATTTAAGTGTAAGAGAATTTGAGCAGAAGGCAGGATAATCATCTTCACAAAGCAAGTTATGAGACTGTATGGAATTTGCTTTGGGGGTTAGTAGTTCAGACAGAAACTGGGAAAATTGGAGGCGGGGTTGGGTTGTGACCTGGAACCATTTTCTCACACAGGTCAATGATTGGGCTAAATGGCTTTTTACCACTTTATAACTTCCATGTATTTACCTGTATTGTTATTCACACTGCAAAAGTGATACCATGACCATTTATTTGTAATGTCAATGTACAGCAATTAAAGAAAATGTATCTGCTGCTTAATTCATGCAAGGACTGTCATCATCAGACCAATATTTATGAGATTAATAATTAGGCGAGCATATTGATAGAATTATAAAGGCACATGGATATATGAATATCAAAGAGCAAAGAACAAAGAACAATACAGCGCAGGAACAGGTCCTTCGGCCCTCCAAGCCTGTACCAGTCATGATACTAACCTTTGCCAAAACCCTCAGCTCTTCCTTGTGCCGTACCTCTCTATGCCCATCCTATCCAGGTTCGATTCCGGCTTGGGTCACTGTCTGTGAGGAGTCTGCACATCCTCCCTGTGTGTGCGTGGGTTTCCTCCGGGTGCTCCGGTTTCCTCCCACAGTCCAAAGATGTGCAGGTTAGGTGGATTGGCCATGATAAATTGCCCTTAGTGTCCAAAATTGCCCTTAGTGTTGGGTGGGGTTACTGGGTTATGGGGATAGGGTGGAGGTGTTGACCTTGGGTAGGGTGCTCTTTCCAAGAGCCGGTGCAGACTTGATGGGCCGAATGGCCTCCTTCTGCACTGTAAATTCTATCCATGTGTTTGTCAAGATGCCTTTTAAATACCATTAATGTATCTGCTTCCACAACCTCCCCTGGCAGCACGTTCCAGGCACTCGTCACCCTCTGCCTAAAAAACCCCAAACACAGACTCCACTCCTTATCCCCCAGGCCCCACCTACCCTCGCCCCCAGTGATCCTCAATGTACTTGGCCCTCGTAGCTCTACCGCTACGTCTAGGTGTGTCCCCAGGATGCACATCAGAGGTAGAGGCAGCCAGCTGTTTACCACGTCCCGTGGCCTTTGGTGCCCCTGGAGGGGATCCTCTGGGGGTCTGGGGCCGGAGGGCCCTGGCACATGCACAGCCAGTGCTACCCTGTCCTGGGTGCTGACTGTGAGACGTGGCTTCATCAGAGGGGTGGAACTCGGGGGGAGCTGGTGGCCACAGTCGCCACTCCTTGGGATGAGTCCGGGTTGCCATCTAGCGGCCCCTCCTTCTGGTCAGTGCCCATAGGGCCCTGATATTCATCTGGGAATGGAGGGGAAGCTGGTTCGAGCCCCGGCTGCCCCTGCATCATCTGACTCTGCCAGCCCTGGCACCTCCCAAAAGTCTGCACCATGGTGTCAATGCCCTCGGCAATGCTCCTCAGTGATTGCGCCATGCTCCCCGGCGCCTCGGCCATTCCCATCTGAGCGCAGGACATGTCCCGCTGCACTCCCTCCAGGTTATTCTGGTACTGGGTCACGTCTCCATCGAGGAGGACAGTCTACCGAGGCCCTCAGCCATGGCCGTCACCGACTGCGTGATGCCTTGTGCACCTTCACTCACGCTGCCGATGTCATGCACCAGGCTCTCCACTGCGGTCGCCACCTTAGCAGTGTTGGATCGGTGCCACTTATTGCCGGCAGCATCTCCTGCGCCCGTAGCCTCTGGGACCCCTTGGCTGTGGACCTTCTGGAGTGACGCTGACATCTCCCTCTGAATGCCCCGGCTGCTCACTATCATCTCAAGGGCGAAGAAAGGGGCCATCTGGGATGGGCGAGGTACAGAGTGGAATTAAAGGGGCAGGAGTTAAGGGGGGAAGATGACGGACGGTAGAGGGGATTGGAGGTGCAAGCCTCCAGTAAGGTTGGTAACGTGGAACGTCCGGGGACTGAATGGGCCAGTTAAAAGGTCGCGGGTGTTCGCGCACCTCAGGAGCTTGAAACCTCAGGGGGTTGTCTTTTTGCAGGAGACACACCTCCATGTGAAGGACCAGGTTAGGTTAAGGAAGGGGTGGGTCGGGCAGGTTTTTCACTCAGGGTTTGATTTGAAATCGAGGGTGTGGCGATTTTAATGAGTAAAAAAAAGGTATTTGTGAGTGTGAAGGAGGTGAGGGATCCAGGTGGGAGATATGTGATTGTGCGAGGGGTATTGGTAGGGGCACCGGTAGTGTTGGTAAATGTGTATGCCCCAAATTGGGATGATGTGGGTTTTATGAAGGGGTTGTTGGCAGCAATCCCGGATTTGGCCACGTACCAGTTGATCATGGGAGGAGATTTGAACTGTGTCCTGGAGCCGAGGGTGGATTGATCGAGCCCCAGGTCGATGGGTAGGGTACGATTGGCAAGGGAGCTGGGGAGGTTGATGGAGAGGATGGGAATGGTGGATCCATGACGCTTTCAGAACCCAGGGGGAAGGGAGTATTCCTTCTTTTCACACGTCTACAAGGTGTATTCGAGGATTGATTACTTTGTAGTGAGTCGGGTGATTTTGGTTGGGGTGGAGGGGACAGAGAAAGCGGGAAGTGGGGCTGTACAAGGTGAGGGATTTGTATTTGGAGGAAGGATTCGCCAGTCTGGAGGAGCTAAGGGAGAGGGTAGAGCTGCCGAGGGATAGTGAGTTCAGGTATCTACAGGTTAGGGACTTTGCACGAAAGGTCTGGAAGGGGTTCCCTAGATTGCCTGGATGTGGAAGAGGAGGGAAGAATTGGGGATATATATCAGTGGCTGGGGGAGCAGGGAGGCAAGTGGGTGGTGAAGATCAAGGAGAAATAGGAAGTGGAGTTGGGAATGGAGATCAATTGGGGAGTAAGGAGTGAGGCACTGCGAAGGGTAAACGGGCCCTCCTCGTGTGCAAGGATGAGCCTGATTCAGTTTAAGGTGGTGCACAGGGTGCATATGACTCGGGTGAGAATGAGTGGGTTCTTTCAGGGGGCTGCAGATGAGTGTGAGAGGTGTGGGTAGGGGCCAGCGAATCATGCGCACATGTTTTGGGGTTGTGAAAACTTGGGAAGATTCTGGGCGGGAGTGTTTATGGTCTTAGCCAGGATAGGGGAGGAGGGAGTGGACCCGAACACTTTGGTGGTGATATTTGGGGTTTCAGAGAAGCCGGAGCTCATGGAGAGGAGGAAGGCCGATGTCTTGGCCTTCGCCTCTCTGATTGCACGGCGATGAATTTTGCTGGAGTGGCGGTCGGCATCGCCACCGGGGGTAGCAGCATGGTTGGGTGACCTGTATGACTTCCTGCGGTTAGAGAAGATAAAGTATGAGTTAAGGGGCTCTTCGGGGGGTTTGAGAAAAGATGGGGGATGTTTGTGACCGTGTTTGAGGAGCTGTTGGGGGGGGGGGGTGAAAAAGGAGAAAAATCTGTACAAACTGTATAGTTGATTGTTGGGAAGAATGTTTCCCGGGGTATTTATTTGTTGTAACCTACTTTGATACAAGTTTGAATAAAATGAGTTTTTAAAAAAATAAATAAATAAATAAATTATTGGTAAAGGAAAAAGTTAAGAATTCCCGTATCTTTGATTGTTTTACCTCAGTGTTTAATCCTGAGGGGTCGGTTCTCAGAAATGTGTGTTAAGTGTCTCATGGACAAACACATTATAGTTCTGCCCATGTTTTAAACTCGGGGCCTCCATGACAGGGGAATGTTATTGCTTCTATGTATTTAGAATCGTTTTAATGCTTTATGGTTTACACAAACGTACTAATAACACACAATTTCTGGAGAAACAGAGACAGATTTCTGCACTCCAGATTATGATGACCTATCCTTGATTAATTTCTGATGTCAAGCAGTGTAAACAGCAGACACTATTTTTCAATTTCCCCATCTCCTGATGATGAGAATTTGGTCGACAAAATCTAAATTGCTTCCCTTCACTTTGTGCCCCCCTCCACCATATACCCCTCGACTGCTTTATTGAACGGATAAGCATTCATAAACTGACCTTTGACTTCTGACCCATCGAATTCCCATCAAGACACTAAAGGCAACCTTGTCTTCAGAAAACCAGGCCGAATGACTGTGCGTGCAGGCCATAGTTTTACTGACAGATGACATCTCCCTATCTCTGCCAGTCTCTGTTGCTTCAAGCCGTGTGCTGGCTAACGTCAGATGAATTATCAGATTAATCTGTGCTGGGTTTAATCCTTGTTAAATATCTGACTGCCTGTAGGCCTCAGGCTTCTGCCCTGTATCAAGTAACTGAGTGATAAGGCTTCACCTGGTGGGGGGGAATCCTTATACTGGTAGGGATGTGGGGGCTATGTTGTGAGCGTATATGCCTTGTTAGTCACACCAAATTCAATATAATCAGCTGATAATCTTATCTCTTCAACATTGTTTACAGCTTGCCTGAGAAAAATATGCACAGGCAAAGATGCTTCACATGACATCATGGAACAAAGAAAGCAGATACTGAAATGCAGGAAGCAATTTTTTTTCTAACCAATTTATCCCCCACCAGTGCCGAGCACGTCGACGTGCTGGGGCAGCTTCCATCTGCCAAAACACATCGGTGTCTTCCTGAAACAGGCCATTTTATTACTAACACAATATTGCATTCACAAGGCATGTTGCAATATTGAGATATGTCATGGTATTACTAAAACACACCATCCTGTCACTGAAACATGTCATTGCATGACCAAATACAATACTGCGTTACTAAAGAATGCCATTGCATTCCCAGTTCCTGCTCCAAATGCCGAGTTTCCCAGCCTCCCCATTGACTAGCTGGAGGTAACCAACATGATTAACTCGAGGAGCTCACTCATCACTTTCCCGGTACACTCCACAAACGAAAATGGAGCAGGTGAATCTGTGAGTAGGTGGGGTCGGATTGTACTTATTGCAAGAACTGAGCATTCCAACTTTCTTGGAGATTGACGAAGCATCTGTGCGCACACTGAGAAATATCTGATGCAAGGTGCAGTGTTATCTGCATAGCAAGACAAATCCTGAGCAAAAGAAGGGGACTTTAGGACAGATGACCAAAATCCCGAATAGGTCAGCTTTCAGAATATCTTTAAGGAGAAGAGAATTGTGGAGTGGTGATGGGACTCCTCCTTCAGCTGCTGCTTGTCTTGTGATACTCCCAGCTCAGCCGTTAGGGTGGAGATTCCAGGATTTTGACTGTGCTGGAAGAGTGATGTCTAACCAGGTTAGGATGGCCTGTGGGGAATATGGATATTTCCACATTATTGCTGCACATGTTATCCATGGTGATAGAGTTTGCAGGACTGAGTTGACAAAGTAAGCTGATTGAGTTTCAGAATTGGATACTGTAGTTGGTGCATTTTACAGCTGAAATGTGCCAGTGATGGAGGCAGTGGACATTGAGTCCAGTGTTAGGGGCACAAATCAAATGGATTGGTGGGTTAGATTGTTCCTCCGAGGACAGTGGCAACAGCTAAGTTTGTGGCACCACAGGTGGTTCAGAGGGGAAGAGGAAGAATGGAAATGCTATAAGTGATAGGAGATCCCAAAGGGGAGCAGACAGGTGTTTTAATAATAATCTTTATTGTCACAAGTAGGCTTACATTAACACTGCAATGAAGTTACTGTGAAAAGCCCTTAGTCGCCACATTCCAGCGCCTGTTCAGGTACACAGAGGGAGAATTCAGAATGTCCAAATTACCGAATAGCACGTCTTTTGGGACTTGTGGGAGGAAACCGGAGCACCCGGAAGGAAACCCACGCAGACACGGGGAGAACGTGCAGTTTCTGCATAGACAGTGACCCAAGCCGGGAATCGAACCTGGGACCCTGGTGCTGTGAAGCAACAGTGCTAACCACTGTGCTGCCGTGCTGCCCATTGCGGCTGCAGTTGTGACTCCAGGATGCTATGTTGCTTCCCTGGTGCCAGGGCGAAGAATGTCACAGAACGGCTGCAGAACATTCTTTGAGGGGAGGGTGAAGGGCTGGAAGTTGCGATCCACAATGGAACAAATGATATAGATAGGAAAGGGGATGAGGTCCCGAAAGCAGATTTTAGGAAGTTAGGAAGGGAATTAAAAAGCTGGGGCAGGAGGATCAGGATTCCTCCCAGTGACACATGCTAGTGAGCATAGGAACAGGAAGATGATGAGTTCAACAAGTGGTTCGAGAAATGGAGTTGGGCTTTAGATTTCTGAGGCTTTGCTAATGCTCTTGAGGAGGGTTCAAACTAGATTATCAAGGGAATGGGAAGCTGAGGGATAATTCAGAGTGCAGAGGGAGAAAATGTGTCAGTGGGAAGACGAGAAGCATAAACCGATAAGGAGGATATATCAGTGAATTGTTGTTGTTTCTCGTCCCACACCTAGCTGGACAAGGCAGACTTTCATCTGTTTCCATAGCGAGTCTTTTCCTGGAACTGGCTGCTGGCAGCTCATAGTTTGAGGGCCGCCACTCCACATCAAGAAAGGCTGACCAGGCGTCTCTCCTGCTCTCACCACCGGCCATTGATGTGTTTGGAAGGATTTTGCAGGTTGATACTCAACCCGTTGGCCACATTCTGAACCTTCTTGGCCATCACATCCTAGTGTGAGACTAGATCCCAAAGCTTCTGGCTCAGTAGGCAGGGACACTACCTGCTGCTCCACAGGACCTCCTTCATATCAGTGAGTAATATCAAGATAAATAGAATTCTTTTTTACTTGGGCAGCACGGTTAGCACTGTTGCATCACAGCTCCAGGCTCCCAGGTTCGATTCCCGGCTTGGGTCACTGTCTGTGCGGAGTCTGCGCGTTCTCCCCGTGTCTGCGTGGGTTTCCTCTGGGTGCTCTGATTTCCTCCCACTAGTCCCGAAAGATGTGCTGTTAGGTAAATTGGACATTCTGAATTCTCCCTCTGTGTACCCGAACAGGCGGTGGAATGTGGTGACTAGGGGCTTTTCACAGTAACTTCATTGCAGTGTTAATGGAAGCCGACTTGTGACAATAAAGATTACTTCACTTTACTTTTTGCCCAACACATCTTCGCTGCAATCTCTCCCACCAATCACTGACCTTCTACTCTCCTCCAGCTGCTGAACCTCCTCTTATACGGTATCTAATCCATCACATTTCTGCCCCTCTTTAACTCTGAAGAAGAGTCATACTGGACTCGAAACGTTAACTCGGTTTCTCTCTCCACAGTGTCATGTGAGAGTACCTTTAAGAAATGGGTGTTTATCAGTGATGTCAGAGAATGGGTGGAGCTGGGCTGTCTGTCTGCTTTTACTTTCGCTTTGGGCTGTTTGTTACAGGGTTTGTTTAGTTTAGTTTTCGTTTTGGAGAAGCTGCAGTCACAGCAAGATGTGTGTGAATCTCTGCAGGCTGGGGAATGTTCATTTGGTTATTTCAAAGTGGCAACTGTTCTCAGTAGAGAAATTAAACCTGATGTCTTTCTGTAAAAAGGGCTCTTTTTGTGTCTTATGGATGTTGCAAGGAAAGATTAAGAGTTACTTATAGCATACTGTATTCTTTGGGGATTTATTGGTGTTGGTAGTTGTTAAGATGTTTCCTGTGGGTTTAACTGGTTTCATAAATAAACATTGCTTTAATTTAAAAGTGCTTTATATTTCTGTTGCATCACACCTGCAGAGTAAGTCCCTGTGTTCCCCATAACCACAATCTATTAAATATTGTGGTCAGGTGAACTCCATGATACACTTTGGGGTTCTCTAAAGCCTAGCCCATAACAAATTGGGGGCTGGAGGGGGATAAAAGTCTATCTACTGGATTGGCTTAGTGAACTTAAAGACAGTGAGGGGAGACCATATTGTGTTTGCTTTTCAAGTGTGGTATTCCAGCTTAAGTAGGGAGTGTGGTATGGACAATGGCTCTTTCAGAGGCTCTGAAGTTTCTGGGTGTGGAGAAGGTCACACGCAGTACCTTACGGACAGAGACTAAAAACAGGCTTTTAGATTTGGTAAAAATATCGCAGTTAACATTACCTGGCAAAATGCAAAAAGAAATGGGGTGGGATTCTCCAATCCCACAGGCAGAGTGTCCACGCCGTTGTAAATGCCGTCGCCTTTCACAACGGCGTCAACGGGCCGCACCCACGACTAATTCTGGCCCCTACAGGGGATCAGCACGGCGCTGGAGTGGTTCGCGCCGCTCCAGCTGCAGATCCCCGCGCGAACTTTGCGTAACGGGATCCGCGCATGCGCAGTTGCGCCGATGCCAATGAGGACATGAGCAGTGGCAGTGGTGCCGCTGAGCGCATGCGCAGTGGCCTCCTTTAACGCGCCGGCCCCGACGCAACATAGCGCAGGACTACAGGGGCCGGAGAGTAGGAAAGGAGGCCGCTAGCCACAGAGGCTGGCCCGCCGATCGGTGGGTCCTGATTGAGTGCCAGGCCACATCGGAGGTCCCCCCTGGGGTCGGACCCTCCCTCCTCCCCCAAAGGCCGCCACCCGACCCTTACACACCAAAGTCCGCCGGCCCAGAGCAGGTTAGAACAGCACCGACGGGACTAGGCTCTTTTCTTATGGCCGCTCGGCCCATCCGAGCAAGAGAATCACAGGGGGGCCACGTAGAGCGGCCTGCGACTGGGGTCGCGGCAACCATGCTGGCGCCGATTCTCCGACCTGCCGTAGGGTCGGAGAATCCTGCCCACGGTAACTGAACATTTAAAATTGCCTGAGAAACAGTCTGACGCATTGGAAATGGTAAAGATCCAGTTGCAGATTAAGTAACTTGAGCATGAAAAAGAATTAAAGCAGCTTGAATACACAATGAGAGAAAAAGAAAGAGAAAGGGCGATGCAGATCATGAAAAAAGAATAGGAGAGAGAAGAAAGAGAAAAAGTAAGAATAGCCCTAGCAGAACAAAAAGAAAGAGAAAGGGAGATACAGATCAGGGAAAGAGCAAAGGAGAGAGAAGAAAGAGAAAAAGAAAGAATAGCTCTGGCAGAACAAAAAGAAAAAGAGAGAGAGTTTGAACTTCAGAAAATGGCCGTGAACCATGATAGTCAGTTAAAATTGGCGGACATAAAGGGAAATGTACAGTTTCAGGATAGTGATGAGGATAGTGAGAAAGAGCGTCATAGTCAAAGGCTTGGTAGGGATATATTTAAATATGTCCATGCAGTGCCAAGGTTTGATGCGAAGGAGGGAGAAGCCTTTTTCATTTCATGAAATGGCCACAGGACATGTGGGTATTACTGATTCAAACAAAGCTGGTAGGTAGGGCTAGTGAAGTGTTTGCATCACTATCGGAAGAGGTATCTGGGACTTACGAGGAGGTGAAAAAATCCATCTTAGGTGCATATGAACTAGTGCCTGAAGCCTACAGACAAAGGTTTAGAAACTTAAGGAGAGAACCTAGTCAAATGTACGTGGGGTTTGCAAGGATCAAACAGTAATTTTGATAGGTGGATAAGGGCTTTGAAAATAGATAAAACGTATGAAGATTTCAGAGAAATTATACTTTTGGAGGAGTTTAAAAATTCAGGGCACGATTCTCCCAAAACGGGAGAAATCGTAAGGCTGGCGTCAAACCCGGGCGGGTTTGACGCCAGCGCGCCCCTTCCCGACCGGGAACCGATTCTGGTCCCCGGTCGGGGCTAGCAGCCCGACGCCGCAAGCTCCGGCATCACGGGCTTAACGAATTTCGTTAAGCCCGCTTGCCGGAGTTAGCGCCGGCTGACGCGTCATATGACGTCAGCCGCGCATGCGCGGATTGGAAGACTCCAACCCGCGCATGCGCGGATGACGTCATCACGTATTTGCGCGAAACCCGCGCATGCGCGGGCCGGGATGCCCCTCAGCCGCCCCGCGAATGGATACTGCGGGGCGGCGGAAGGAGAAATAGTGCGCGGGCATCGGGCCCGCTGCCCGCGATTGGTGCCCACCGATCGCGGGCCCATGGCACCCTTGGCACGGCCGTGGTACTGCCGTGCCAATCGGTGCCATGGTTATAAAAAGCGAGTTGTTCCCGCCGTTTTTACGAACGGCCAGACCAGGTGTGTTTGCCGTTCGTAAAAACAGCGTAAAGGGCTGGGACTTCGGCCCATCTAGCAGCTGTGAATCGCTGCCGGCCGTAAAAAAACGGCGGCAGCGATTCGTGTCGGGAGTTGGGCGGGGGGGGGGAGAATAGCGGGAGGGCGGGAAAAATGTCGGGAAGGCCCTCCCGCTATTCTCCGACCCGTCGTGGGGGGCGGAGAATCGGGCCCTCAATTCCTGATGTGGGGCAGCACGGTGGCCTAGTGGTTAGCACAGCTGCCTCACGGCGCTGAGGTCCCAGGTTCGATCCCGACTCTGGGTCACTGTCCGTGTGGAGTTTGCACATTCTCCCCGTGTCTGCGTGGGTTTCACCCCCACAACCCAAAGATGTGCAGGGTAGGTGGATTGGCCACGCTAAATTGCCCCTTAATTGGAAAAAATAATTGGGTAATCTAAATCTATTTTTTTAAAAATTCCTGATGTGGTGAGAACTCATGCGGAAGAGCAGAAGATTAAAACTTGAGGTTAGCAGCAGAAATGGCAGATGATTAATTCATAAATCAAAAGCTTGGTTTCCGACATCAATTTCAGCCTGTGAGGGATAGGTTCGATTCCCGGCTGGGTCACTGTCTGTGCGGAGTCTGCACATCCTCCCCGTGTGTGCGTGGGTTTCCCCCGGGTGCTCCGGTTTCCTCCCACAGTCCAAAGATGTGTGGGTTAGGTGGATTGGCCATGCTAAATTCCCCGTAGTGTCCTAAAATGTAAGGTTAAGGGGGGGTTGTTGGGTTACGGGTATGGGGTGGATACGTGGGTTTGAGTAGGGTAATCATTGCTCGGCACAACATCGAGGGCCGAAGGGCCTGTTCTGTGCTGTACTGTTCTATGTTCTATAAGGCAGTGGGGTTTGTTAAAGTGGTAAAGGAAAGCCCATGTGTTCCCCATCACCACAATCTATTAAAAGTTGTGGGTCAGGTGAACTCCATGATCCACTTTGGGGTTCTCTAACCCCTGGCCCATAATAACAGATGCAGCCGGACCTGCTGAGTTTTTTCAGCATTTTATGCTTATATTTCAGAATATTTGGAGAGTTTGATAGAATTAGAGTGGACAATAGTAACATTAGATGGGGTCAGAATAAGGGGGGGGGAAGTAAAATAGCCTAAATCAGGGTTAGTGTGGATGCACGGAATGTGGTAATAAGACTGTCGAATTACCGTCACAGGTTGACAAATAGAATTATGTTATTATTGCTAAAACAGGATTCGGCTTCCGCGGGGGAAGAGAGCGGTCACGGGTGGAGGAGTTCCTGGGGGGGGGGGGGCGGTGGGGTGGAAGTTTCATCCCGTGCCTCGCCGAGAACTTGCATCTAAGTGCGCAAATTCGTCCATTTTCGCCCCGCAACAAGAGAGTGGGGAAGCAGAAGAACCCGCCAGACTTCAAAGCGCATTCAAGTGGGAGACCTGGGCGCTCGGGAGCAGAGCGATCCGCCACCCCCACGTAGGACGAGCGGTGGCCCGGACCAAAGCAGGGACCGAGCCAGCAGCAAGGAGCACAGAGGGATTCCAGGCCCAACCAGAAGCCTCTGTCTCTCTCTCTCTCGACCCTGGGTGTGTGAGGAAAAAAAAAAGAACTTCCGCTTTTTCCAAAAGAAAACTTTTTGAAAAGAAAACTTTTAAAGGAAAATAATTTTTTCACTTTTTAACAAAAAAAGTTTTTTTTGAAAAGAGTTTTAAAAAAAAGTGTTAAAGGAGAGAAGGGAGGGGGAAAGAAAGGGGAGGATAAAAAAATGCGAGAAGAGAGCCAAAGCAGAGGGAGAAAGGGCACCAAAAGCAGATGAGGCGATGGGCGAGCCCGTTCAGGCGAGCTAATCGGCGTACGAAGGGGCAGAATGGAAGGCTCGCCACAACAAAAAGAACTGGGCAGACAGGAGCATTTTCCCCTTGGGCCAGGGGGGGAACTGGAACTGGAAGGCAGCCTTTGCCGAGGCACTGAGGGGACATCAGCAGGTAAACAAGCCAGAGCAGACATGGAGGCCGCAGTGCGGGCAGCAATGGCCAAAGCCCTGGTGGAGGTGCAGCTCGCCCTGGGCAGAGCAGAGGAGAAACTGGAAACCCAAGAAGAGAAACTGGAAGCCCAAGAGGAGAAACTGGAAGCCCAAGAGGAGAAACTGGAAGCCCAAGAGGAGAAACTGGAAGCCCAAGAGGAGAAACTGGAAGCCCAAGAGGAGAAACTGGAAGCCCAAGAGGAGAAACTGGAAGCCCAATAGGAGAAACTGGAAGCCCAAGAGGAGAAACTGGAAGCCCAAGAAGTGACCATTAAGGAGCAGGAAAAAGCCGCGAGTGACATGAGCGACCGGATCACGGCCCTAGGGAAGGAGGCGGCGAGACTGGCACAACGCACGTGAGTCTGAAGGGCAGAGTGGACGATCAGGAAAACCGCTCGAGAAGGCAAAATGTCAGGATAGTGGGCCTACCAGGAACGAGAGTAGAAACCCCACGGCATATGTAGCCGAGATGCTGGGCAGCTTAATGGGGAGGAAAACTTTCCCCAACCCACCAGAAATGGACAGAGCACATCGGACGCTGCGCCCGAAGCCCAAGGCAGGGGACCAACCGAGGGCAGTTACAGCAAAACTGCACCGGTACCAGGACAGGGAAACAATCCTGCGCTGGGCCAGGAAAAACAGAACCTGCAAATGGGAAGGACACCACATTAGAGTTTACGAGGATATTGGGGCAGACCTCGCCAGGAGATGGGCTGAATTCAATAGAGCGAAAGCAGCTCTTTACAAGAGCAACGTGCGTTTTGGTATGCTGTACCCAGCGGAACTCTGGGCCACATACCAAGAAAGAGAATATTTCTTCACAGCCCCCGCCGAAGCAAACAAGTTTGTCGAGGAACACGGGCTGGAAAGCCGACAGCGAGGGTAGAACTAAGGTGCTCCTGGCAAGGGGCAATAGCACGCCGATGGAGGGGGGGCAACGCCAGGCCCCCCCACCACGGCAAGCGTACCCTGAACAAAAAGCAAACCACTACCCGAGGGACAGCTTCAGGTGGGAGGCCAGGCCCCTGCACAAGGGAACGAGAGTAGCAGAGAAGGGAAAGCAAGCGAGAGGAGTGCAGGGTGTGATGGGGGAAGAGTGGGCAGAAACCGGCAGAGAGGGCAGCATGGTGGCGCAGTGGTTAGCATTGCTGCCTCATTGCTGCCGAGGTCCCAGGTTCGATCCCGGCTCTGGGTCACTGCCCGTGAGGAGTTTGCACATTCCCCCCGTGTTTGCGTGGGTTTCACCCCCACAATCCAAAAGATGTGCAGGTTAGGCGGATTGGCCACACTAAATTGCCCCTTAATTGGAAAAAATGAATTGGGTGCACTAAATTTATTTTAAAAAAAGAAAACCGCAGAGGCCGGGCAAGGGAGAAGCGACACAGTAATTCCCGAGAGGGGGGCCACTGCACGAGCAGGAAGGCTAGCGCCGGGGACATGTAATTAAGCAGGGCCGCTGCGCGCCCCCAACAGGGGGGAAGGTGCCAGACCGGGGGTGGGGAGGGGGCACTCAACAGAGGCGGGAGAGCAAATGGGGATAGGAACAGGGGAAAGAGGGACAAAAGAGGGGTATACGGGAGAGGGGGTAAAAGGGGGGGAAAGGGAGGGACCGATGGGGGGGGACAGAGGAAGGAGGGACAAACAAGGCTAGAAAGGAAAAAACACTAGGACGACAAAGTGCCACAACCAAAGGCTCGTAACAAGGAATCGCTGCAAGCACCCACCCAGTAGGGTCTCTGGGCGAAGGGAGACCTCGGAGTGCAGGGGACCACCCGCATGGTGGACGCACAGTGGGCGGCCATGTCGGGTGCTCCCTGGACAAAGGGATACCCCAGAGGGCAGGGACCCGACCGCATGGAGAGAGCAGTGACAGCGGCCATCCTGGACGGCCCCCTAACAAAGGGAAACCCCGGGGCGCAGGGACCCGACCACATGGAGAGAGCAGTGACAGAGGCCATCCTGGACGGACCCCTAACAAAGGGAAACTCCGGGGCGCAGGGACCCGACCACATGGAGAGAGCAGTGACAGAGGCCATCCTGGACGGACCCCTAACAAAGGGAAACTCCGGGGCGCAGGGACCCGACCACATGGAGAGAGCAGTGACAGCGGCCATCCTGGACGGATCCCCAACAAAGGGAAACCCCAGAGGGCAGGGACCCGACCACATGGAGAGAGCAGTGACAGCGGCCATCCTGGACGGATCCCCAACAAAGGGAAACTCCGGGGCGCAGGGACCCGACCGCATGGAGAGAGCAGTGACAGCGGCCATCCTGGACGGATCCCCAACAAAGGGAAACTCCGGGGCGCAGGGACCCGACCACATGGAGAGAGCAGTGACAGCGGCCATCCTGGACAGACCCCTAACAAAGGGAAACCCCGGAGCGCAGGGACCCGACCACATGGAGAGAGCAGTGACAGCGGCCATCCTGGACAGACCCCTAACAAAGGGAAACCCCGGAGCGCAGGGACCCGACCACATGGAGAGAGCAGTGACAGCGGCCATCCTGGACGGATCCCCAACAAAGGGAAACTCCGGGGCGCAGGGACCCGACCACATGGAGAGAGCAGTGACAGCGGCCATCCTGGACAGACCCCTAACAAAGGGAAACCCCGGAGCGCAGGGACCCGACCACATGGAGAGAGCAGTGACAGCGGCCATCCTGGACAGACCCCTAACAAAGGGAAACCCCGGAGGGCAGGGGCCCGACTGGCATGGAGAGAGCAGTGACAGCGGCCATCCTGGACGGACCCCTAACAAAGGGAAACCCCGGAGCGCAGGGACCCGACCACATGGAGAGAGCAGTGACAGCGGCCATCCTGGACGGATCCCCAACAAAGGGAAACCCCGGAGGGCAGGGGCGCGTCCACCAGATAAGTATGGCTAATCCCACAGGAGCGAGGGGGCAGAAGCCCCCCACCAGGATAGTCACCTGGAACGTAAGGGGTCTCAACGGCCCAGTGAAGAGATCCAGAGTCCTCACCCACCTCAGAAATAGGGGGGCCGACATAGTCTTCCTCCAAGAGACGCACCTGAGGGAGCAGGACCGACTGCGGGTAAGAAAGGGCTGGGTGGGACAGACCTACCATTCCTGCTACAGGACGAGGGCCAGGGGGTGGCAATACTGATCAACAAGGGGACGATGTTTAGGGCGACAAAGACGGTTACAGACCCAGGGGGGCGGTATGTCATGGTCAACGGGGCCCTGGATGGGGCGCCGGTAGTACTAGTTAACGTGCACGTGCTCAACTGGGACGACACGAGCTTCATCAAAAATACCATGGCAGAAATCCCTGACATAGCGACACACCGACTAATCATGGGGGGGCTTCAACTGCATACAGGATTCAACGCCTGACAGATCAAACCCCAAAATGGGGAAAATCTCAAGCATGGCAAGGGAACTCGGTCACTTTATGGAACAGATGGAGCGGTGGACTCCTGGAGGTTCAACCACCCAGGGGAGAAGGAGTTCTCCTTCCTCTCCCCAGTGCACAATGTATACATCAGAATTGACTTCTTTGTGGTGGGGAAAACGGGGCTTCCGGGGATAGACAAAGTGGAATACTCCACAATTGTGATATCCGACCACACTCCAGTACATGGACGTGAGGCTGGAGACGGGCAGGGCCCAACGCCCCACATGGAGGTTGGACATTGCCCTACTAGCTGACATGGCCTTCAAAGAAAAGATATCACAGACCATAGCAGAGTACACGGAGAACAACCAGAACGGGGAGGTCTCACCCTCCACGTTCTGGGAAGCGCTAAAGGCCGTACTAAGAGGGGAAATTATCGCTTTCAAAGCGCGAAGAGATAGGGAGGAAAGGTAGTTAGGCAGCAGCTGGTCAACTCCATACTGGAGGTAGACCGTAAATACTCCGAGGACCCGACCGTAGAGCTCCTGGTGGAGAGGAAACAGCATCACGCTGGTGTCAACAGCATCACGCAAAGCTGCAGACTGGCTGTCCGACCTCTCGGAATCTCTCCAAATGGAGAAAATCAAATCGCCATCCGAGGGTCAAACGACGGCTTCCACAGAACGTGGGAGCCATTCACCCAATTGTTCTGAGACCTGTTTGTGGCCAACGAACAAGCAGAAGAATAGCCAGGTAGCCAAGAATCAGGGGAAAGTAGCAAAGGCATGAGAGGGAGGGATAGACCGGCGGGGGGGGGGGGTGGGGGGGGGGGGGGGGGGGCAGCTAAACCTAAGAGAAAAAGAAAGGAAAACCACAGCAGGGGTAAGGGGGCAGAAAAGGGGGGGGGGGGGGGGGAGGATGTTCCTGTGGGGTCAAGGACAAAAACTCTCTGGGTAGAGGTACGGAATGAGAAAGGTGCAATAACATTGATCGATGCAGAATATAGATCACCAAGTAGTGAAAGGGATGTAGAGAAACAAACCTGCAGAGAAATTACAGAGAGCTGCAAGAATTACAGAATAATTATAATGGGGGACATCAATTATCCAAATATAGACTGATAGAAATAGTGCAACAGGACAGTAAGGATGTGAGCTCCTGCAATGTGTTCAAGATAATTTCTGCAGCCGTATTTCCAGTCAGAGAGGGCAGGCACTGTTGGAACAGCTTCTGGAGAATTTGGCCCAAGTGGACCCAATATTGGTACGAGTGGGTTTACGGGACAGTGACCATTGTCGCTTAAGGTTTAGATTGGTCCTGAAAAGGGACAAGGAATAATCCAGAGCAGGGCTAATTAAACTTTATAACTGAGAGGGAGGGGATATTTGCAAAGCTATCTTAAAAAGAACAAAGAACAAAGAGGCCCTTCTGCCCTCCAAGCTTGTACCGGTCATGATACCAACCTTGGCCAAAACCCTCAGCTCTTCCTTGTGCCGTATCCCTCTATATCCATCCTATCCATGTGTTTGTCGAGTTGCCTTTTGAATGCCATTAATGTAAAGCCCATGAATAGCGAACACAAGGTGCAAAGCCTCGACCATGGCTGCCGAGGTAGTGGTCCCCATCTCCTGGATCAATAACCACTTCAAATGGGCATCTACCAGCACCAAAAACATGTTGTCCAAAAACGGGCCTGCATAACTCCTGTCCACCCTAGTCCACAGGCGACCTGGCCCTTCCCAAGGTGGCAGAAGGTGGCAAAGACAGATGCATTTGGCAAGGGTAACACTGTTGTACGAGCTCTTCAATGGCCTTGTCTATTCCTGACCACCAGACATAGACGCGCGCCAACATCTTCATCTTTGTCTGCCTTGGGTAGGTGCTGTGTAACTCTTGAAGGGGGGCCCCTGGCCTAAGGTGGGACAACCACCTGTGATTCCCAGAAAATCCTGTCGTCTTCACATATCAACTTGTTTTGATGCATAAAGTAGGGCCTCAGCTGGTCAAACGTCTCGTATCGCCAGCCAGAATGTATCATTCATTTGACCTATGTGTCTCTTTGTGTCCAGCTGCAGATGTTCCCTGCGGACACTGGCAGGGTGTCTAAGAGGTTGAGGATAGAATGATCTCCTGGGGTACAGGTGGAGGCAGAATGCTCTTGGGTAGGGGCAGGCGAATTAACGCATTCACATTTAAAAAATAAATAAATTTAGAGTGCACAAATTTTTTTTCCAATTAAGGGGCAATTCAGCGTGCCCAATCCACCAACCTGCACATTTTTGGGTTGTGGGGGTGAAACCCACGCAGACACGGGGAGAATGTGCAAACTCCACACGGACAGTGACCCAGGGCCGGGATTCGAACCCGGGTCCTCAGCGCCATAGGCAGCAGTGCCATGTGCCGCTCCTTAACGCATCCACATTAACAATTTACATCGCAGGCCAGTGCTGAAAAACTTGGCAGCAGACCGCCGACAGCAGGGCCCAGCGCTGCTCCCTCACAGAGGCCATGGGCAGTATGGGCTTGTCTTCCCTTCACAAGCCCAGTAATGATTTGCAGTTCATTACCATGTCGAACCGTCGACCGTACATACTGGTAGAATTTCTTCACATCGAAAATAACCTCCTTCTCAATCTGGGCGTAGTTTTGTTCTGCTCCTGAAAGGGTCCTTGAGGCAAATGTGAGAGGGCGTTCTGTACCATCTCCCATTTTGTAGGATAAAACAGCCCCGATACTGTAAGGGGAGGCATCACATGTAAGCACGCTTGGTGCCCCTGGATCAAAATGGACAAATAGATTTGAAGACATAGAATATAGAACAGTACAGCACAGAACAGGCACTTCAGCCCTCGATGTTGTGCCGAGCTTTGTCCGAAACCAAGATCAAACTTTCCCACTCCCTGTCATTCTGGTGCGCTCCTGTGCCTATCCAATAACTGCTTGTATTAGTGTCTGTGAGTGTGTGTATTAGTGTCTTTGTGTGTGTGTGTTGTGTGTGTTAGTGTCTTTGTGTGTGCGTGTGTTAGTGTCTGTGTGATTGTGAGTGTATTACTGTCTCTGTATGTGTGCGAGTGTGTGTATTAGTGTCTTTGTGCGAGTGTGTGTGTTAGTGTCTGTGTGTGTGTTAGTGTCTGTGTGTGTGCAAGTGTGTGTATTAGTGTCTTTGTGTGAGTGTGTGTTAGTGTCTGTGTGTGTGTATTAGTGTCTTTGTGTGAGTGTGTGTGTTAGTGTCTGTGTGTGTGTTAGTGTCTGTGTGAGTGTGTGTATTAGTGTCTTTGTGAGTGTGTGTGTGTGTTAGTGTCTTTGTGTGTGTGTTAGTGTCTGAGTATGTGTATTAGTGTCTTTGTGAGTGTGTGTGTGTTAGTGTCTGTGTGTGTGTGAGTGTGTGTATTAGTGTCTTTGTGTGTGTGCGAGTGTGTGTATTAGTGTCTTTGTGTGAGTGTGTGTGTGTTAGTGTCTTTGTGTGTGTTAGTGTCTGTGTGTGTGTGAGTGTGTGTATTAGTGTCTTTGTGTGTGTGTGTTAGTGTCTGTGTGTGTGTGTGAGTGTATTACTGTCTCTGTATGTGTGTGAGTGTGTGTATTAGTGTCTTTGTGTGTGTGTGTTAGTGTCTGTGTGTGTGTGAGTGTATTACTGTCTCTGTATGTGTGTGTGTATTAGTGTCTTTGTGTGTGTGTGTGTGTTAGTGTCTTTGTGTGTGTGTGTGTTAGTGTCTGTGTGTGTGTGAGCGTGTGTATTAGTGTCTGTGTGTGTGTTAGTGTCTATGTGTGTGTGAGTGTGTGTATTAGTGTCTTTGTGTGTGTGTGTGTGTGTTAGTGTGAGTGTTTTATTGTCTCTGTATGTGTGCGAGTGTGTGTATTAGTATTTATTTGACTTTGTCAACACCACGTCGACCATACTTGTAATGTCTTTCCCAGGCTGATGGATAATTTCATTGGTCATTGATAACCCTAACCCTAACCCTTCCTCACAGTGAACCTCATCACAATTGTGATCCTAAAGAGAAAAAACTGTGGACTGTCCAAATGTGTGACTTGTTACCTGGTGGCCATGGCAGTGGGGGAATCTACTGGTCGTTATTCTCAACCTGATATTGAGGCGCAACTCGGAAGGCATCTTTTTGAGGCTCCTTCCATTGCCACCCCCTGATTCTTCCTTAAAAGTAGGTGTAATGGTGCCAATGTTGTGGTTAGATTCGAAATATACCTTCCACAATAATTGACCATACCAAGAAAGGACAAGCTCACTGAAATTTTTAACTGCAGGGACATCTTGTATGGCCTTGTCCTTTTCCTCCAAAGGGTACAATTGCGTTGCATCAACAGAAAATCCTGGGAATGTCACTTCAGAGGCCTGGAAGGTACATTTTTCATGTTTTAGGCAGACCCCAGCATCATGAAAGCTCTTTAATGCTTCCTCTGGGTTGGCCACATGTTCTTCTAGTGTGGTGCCAGTAACTAGGACGTCATCAAGGTAAGCCATCACCGTGGGAATCCCCTGCAGGCGATTTTTCCATCGTGCACTGGAAAAAAGCTCAGTCTGAACCAATGCCGAGCAACATCTGGTATACTGGAAGAGGCTTTTGTGGGCGTTGCTCGTAGAAAACTTCCCACGCCCCTCATGCAGCCATCCAGCTCTGATGGCAGGTAGGTGTGACTGAGGTCCAACTTTGAATGGGCGAGGCCTCGTCTGCCAGCTTGGTGTAGAGATTCAAGGAATTGGATACCGATTGACCTGGGCAGCCTGATTTATGGTCATCTTATAGTCCCCATAAATTGTTAACGGCTGATCGGGTTTATGGACCGGGACTATCGGCCCAGCCCACTGTGAAAACCAAACCAGCTTGATTATCCCCAGCTCTTCCAACCTCTTTATCTCTGCTTCAACCTTCTGAGGAAATGCGTATGGCACAGGCCTGGCTCTAAAGAACTTGGGTGTTGAATCCAGATTGACATATATCTTTGCTTTTACGCCGTTAATTTGGCCCAATCTTTCATGGAAAAATACTTACTCAAGACATCTTAGAGGATGCTGTCAGATGTTTTGAAGATCTCCAGCCATTTCAGCCTAATCGTCTTCAACCAGTCTCTTCCCAACAGGCTGGGTCCATGTCCTTCCACAACAACCAAAGGCAGATTGGCTTTTCACAGTAACTTCATTGAAGCCTACTTGTGACAATAAGCGATTATTATTAGATTAATCTCCTGCCCTCTGTAGACCACTGGGGTATTGGCTGTCTGAGGATCTTCAATATCTCCCCGTGTATGTTGAAGGCTTGGCTGCAGTATTCTGTAAGCCTAAAGGCAGTGGTCCTGCCCAAAGATATTGCGAGGTCTGTTCACCCACTATGGTCACTGAAGCCCCGGTGTTAACATCCAGTTTAAGGGGTCCACTATTCATCCTTAAGATTATTTCAATCAGAACTGTTCTGATCAATTGGACTGCATTCAACCCATACATCAAATTTTCTTCACCAGAATTCTTCTCCACTATGTTCTGTGGTGCTGTGGATTGTTGCTGCTGTTTTTTATTTTACAATGATGCGCTTTGCCTTGTGCGGCAACATGGTTGAACGTTCCCTTGTTGGTTGCAATGGAAACACACAAAATCCCAAACATGGCAGGTCTCCTGGCAATGGTCCCCCTCCCCACAATGATTATTTTTCAAAGATATTTTATTCCAAACATACACAACATCAATAAAATACACAGTCCATCAAAGCGCAGTCAACAGACTTTTAATCCCTCCCTCCCGCAGCAAACAGCTCCTCGTGAACTGCCTCCACCTCGAAACCCTCTTCTGACCCCCTCAACTTGAATCTAATCTTCTTCAGCCTGAGAAAGTCGTACAAATCCCCAGCCAGACCGCCACCCCCAGCGGTGTACCGGACCTTCAAGTCAACAGGATCCTTCACCGGGCAATCAGAGAGGCGAAGGTCAAAGTGGCACAGTGGTTAGCACTGCTGCCTCACGGCGCTGAGGACCCAGTCCCGGGTCACTGTCCATGTGAAGTTTGCACATTCTCCCAGTGTCTGCATGGGTCTCACCCCTGCAACTCAAAAAGATGTGCAGAGTAGGTGGATTGGCCACACTAAATTGCCCTTCATTGGAAAAAAATTAAATGGGTACTCTAAATTTCTAAAGAAAAAGGTAATCAAAGGCTACTACATCGGCCCTCAGGTCCCCACGCAAACTCCCATTGGCCAAGGTTGGCGCGCTCCCACACAATTGGCCCCAAGCCAGTCACGTGGTCGATGGATCTCGTCTCCTTAAAGGGGCATCGCTACAACAGCATGAAGTATGTTTCAGAGGGGTAAAAAAAAAATTCAAGTGGAGATGGAGAGGCAATATTAGTAAAAGAGGCAATGGACAGATGCTGCAAAGATAAAATATATAAACATGCAGGAGATGTCGACAGAGTCAGCATGGAATACAAAAGAGGTTTGTTCCACCACTATTATAAGATTGTCAAATTGTAGAGAGAAAATAGAGGAGGAAATCCTCCGTCAAGTTTGAGAGATAAGTAACAATACCAAAATTATCATTCAGCAAGATTTTAATTATCCAAGTATTGACAGACAGGAGCATATGATCAGGACAATGCCTATTTTATGTTAGAACTCTAACATGGTTGTCCAGTGCCTTCAACTTTGAATTCTCATCCAGATGTTTAAAATTCTTCACATCTTCGCTTCTCTTTATGACTGTAACCTCCTCCCGCCTTCAAACTCTTTGGCACAGATCAGATGGCCCATCAGGGGAAATTGTTTAACACAGTGAGTTGTGATCTGGAATGCAAATTCAGTGGCAACTTTCGAAATGGAATTGGATAAATACTTGAAAAGGAAAGTTTGCTGGGCTGTGGGGAAGAGCAGAAGTCGAAGCAGTTATAAGAACATAAGAACTAGGAGCAGGAGTCGGCCATCTGGCCCCTCGAGCCTGCTCCGCCATTCAATGGGATCATGGCTGATCTCTTGTGGACTCAGCTCCACTTTCCGGCCCGAACACTATAACCCTTAATCCCTTTATTCTTCAAAAAACTATCTATCTTTACCTTAAAAACATGTAATGAAAGAGCCTCAACTGCTTCACTGGGCAAGGCATTCTATAGGTTCACAACCCTTTGGGTGAAGAAGTTCCTCCTAAACTCAGTCCTAAATCTACTTCCCCTTATTTTGAGGCTATGTGCCCTAGTTCTGCTTTCACCCGCCAGTGGAAACAACCTGCCCGCATCTATCCTATCTATTCCCTTCATAATTTTAAATGTTTCTATAAGATCCCCCCTCATACTTCTAAATTCCAATGGGTACAGTCCCAGTCTACTCAACCTCTCCTCATAATCCAACCCCTTCAGTTCTGGGATTAACCTAGTGAATCTCCTCTGCACACCCTCCAGTGCCAGTACGTCCTTTCTCAAGTAAGGAGCCCAAAACTGAACACAATACTCCAGGTGTGGCCTCACTAGCACCTTATACAATTGCAGCATAACCTCCCTAGTCTTAAACTCCATCCCTCTAGCAATGAAGGACAAAATTCCATTCGCCTTCTTAATCGCCAGTTGGATAGCTCTTTCAGAGAGCTGGTACAGGTTTGATGGGCTGAATGCCATTCTTCTGTTCTATGGTTCTAACCCACCCCAAACTGTGCGTTCCTTTGACTCTGAGGTTTCGGACATCATCCCTCCTCCCCTCATCTCACCGTTGGCAGCTGTGTGTTCAGTTGCCGAGGCCCAAAGATCTGGGATATTCTCCCTAAAACTCTCCAGTTCCCATTTCATCTTCAGGGCCCTCCATTAAAACCCACCTCTTTCGGTAAAGTTTTTAATAATCTCTGTGGATGGAATGGTAGCACAGTAGTTAGCAAACTTCACATGGACAGTGACCCGGGACTGGGATTGAACCTGGGTCCTCAGCGCCGTGAGGCAGCAGTGCTAACCACTGCGCCATTGTGCCACTTTGACCTCTCTGATTGCCTGGTGAAGGATCCTGTTGACTTGAAGGTCCGGACACACCGCCGGGGGTGGCGGATTGGCTGGGGACTTGTGCAACTTTCTCAGGCTGAAGAAGATTAGATTTGAGTTGACTACTGTGGCTTCACTGTGCCCAGGGTCCCAGGTTTGAATCCCACTTGGGTCACTGTCTGTGCGGAGTCTGCACGTTCTCCACGTGGCTGCGTGGGTTTCCTCCGGGTGCTCCGGTTTCCTCCCACAAATCTCAAAAAACGTGCTTTTAGGTGAATTGCACATTCTGAATTCTACCTCTGTGTACCCGAAGAGGCGCTGGAGTGTGGCGATTAGGGGCTTTTCACAGTAACTTCATTGCAGTGTTAATGTAAGCCGACTATTGACAATAATAAAGGTTATTATTAATATTTCATTTGTCTCAGTGTTGATTTTTTATCAGACACTGCTTCTGCGACACGCCTTGAGTCCTCTTTCTACATAAGAATCAGTAGATAAATGCAAATTGTGTTGCTGTGTAGCTATTTACAGTTTGTATCTTTTGGCTATTTTTACTAAAATTAGACGGTAATAAATTAGCGATGGCAAAAGTTCAATAGAATGATATCACTCATCATTTCGAGCTCAATGTCATCAAGGCTTTAGCCAAGGAAAATGAATTAGAGGTGTGGAGAAATCAAGGTATGTGTTGTGCAGTCTAATATATTTGCCTCTTTAATCCCCTGAGAAATTACCAATGTTCAGACCAATCCCTATGTTTGGCTCTAGGAGTCCTTGAGGCTTTCTGTCTGGATGTGAGTGCAGCTGCAGCATTAACTGGTTGCCTGGTTTGTTTGGACAGTGCCAAGCACAGCTCGACAGATTATTGCAGTTGGCCAATTTGCTAAAAGCATAAAAAAGAAAAACTCTTACGAACATATGACTTAGGAGCAGGAGTAGGCCACTCAGCCCATCAAGCCTGCTCTGCCATTCAATGAGATCATGACTGAACTGACTGTAACTTCAACCCCACCCTCCTGCCTGCTCCCCTTACCAGCATCACAAATGCCAGTCTTCAGCCAATTCGATTCACTCCATGTCATACCAAGAAATGTTTGAAGGCATTGGATACTGCAAAGGCTATGTGCCCTGCAACATTCCGGCAGTAGTCCTGAAGACCTGCACCCCTAGCCAAGCTGCTCCAGCACAGCTACAACCCTGGCACCCATGGGTGCCAATGCAGCAGGTTGCTTTCTCATGAACTGTATTGAATTTCTTGAGTGTTGATGGAGCAGCACTCATCCAGACAAGTGAAGAATATTCCGTCACACTCCTGACTCTGTCCTGCAGATGGTGGACACGGCGTCAGGATGTGAATTACTCACTGCAGAACATTCATACACTGACCTGCCCTTGTAGCCATAATTTCACAAGTTGAAAATGATTGGATCCAGGACACTACCCTGAGGAAAGATGTCCTGGGGCTCAGATGATTGGCCTTCAACAACTACAACCACCTTTCTTTGTGTCAGGTTTGACTCCAGCCAATGGAGTGTTTACTCCTGATTCCCACTGACTTCAATTTTGCTATGACTTCTTGATGCTGTAATTGGTCAAATGCTGCCTTGATGTCAAGGGCAGTCATTCTCATCTCATCTCTTGAGCTCAGTTTGCTTACCCAGATTTGGACAAAGGCAGTAATGAGATCTGGAGCTGAATGGTCCTGGTGAAAGCCAAACGGAGCAGAACATTGCTCAGTAAGTGCTGCTTGATAGCTATCTCAATGACACCTTCCATCACTTTGCTGATCATTGAGAGTAGATTGCTGGAGTGTTAATTGGTTGGGTTTAATTTGAACTGCCTTTTCTGAACAGAACATACCTGGGTAATTCCAAAGATGTGCAGGTTAGGTGGATTGGCCGTGATAAATTGCCCTTAGTGTCCAAAATTGCCCTTAGTGTTGGGTGGGGTTACTGGGTTATGGGGATGGGGTGGAGTTGTTGACCTTGGGTGGGGTGCTCTTTCCAAGAGCCGGTGCAGACTCGATGGGCTGAATGGCCTCCTTCTGCACTGTAAATTCTATGAATTTTCTCCATTGATGATTAGATGCTTGTGCTGCAGATGTATTGGAACAGCTCGGCTAGCGGTGTGGCTCATTCTGGAGCACAAATCTTCACAGATGCTCCCGAGCCAATGTTGATGATGGACATTGAAGTCCTACATCTAGAGTAGGTTCTATGCCACCTCAGGGCTTCTTCTAAGTGACGTTCAACATGGAGGAGGTTCACCAGCTATGGGAGGGTGGTCGATGTTAATCAGAAGGATTGTTTGACCTGATGCCACAGGACTTCATGGGGTCTAAGGTCAGTGCCCAAGACTACCAGGGACACACCTTCTAGACTGTGCCACCACCCCTGGCGGGTCAATCCTGCCAATGGCACGAGACATACCCAGGGGAGATGATGGAGGAGTCTGAGACAATGGGTGAAAGTGAAATGTCTGATTCTATCAACATGATTGTGCCAGGCTGTTGCTCAATGAGTCAAAGGTACAGCTCCCTCAATGTTGAAACAAGTCTTTAAATGTTAGTGAGGTGGTGTTGCAGATTTGACTGGACGGAGTGTGTCTTTATTGTGTCCACTGCATAGGTCAGTGCTGGGTGATTAGTCCGGGTTTATTGCTCTTGTCTTTACAATGGGTTGTTACAATTGGGTTGCTTGCTGGGCCATTGCCTTGCTGTGTGTCTGGAGTCACATAGGCCAGGCTAGGTATGGGCGGAACATTCATTCCCCTGAAGGACGTTAGTGAATAGTGAATCTATCACTCATCATATTACAAGCAACTCATTAAACGTTGGGCTGTAAGATAAACAAATCACAATCCAACATTTTTCAGACAGATTTGAATTCAGGCATCTCGGTCACAAGCTGCTGCAAGCTTCTATTTGATGGCTATTGCCCGTGAAAACACACAATTCTCTATTCAGCTCTGGATACCAAGGTGTTTGTTTATCTGACTAATATGATTGGGGAGTATTTTCCATCTGAAAGCAAATTGTGTCAATTTGAAAGATGAACAAGAGTCCTAATTAAAATCGCTCAACACTAGTTAACTAAATGGACAAACCTCACCTGTTGAGTACTTAATGATCTGTCATACACTGCACAGTCATAACGCCCTTTGCACAGTATCCATCATCCAGCACAGCGGGAGATTTTATTCTGCATTTTCTGGGCTAGTAATGGGCAGATGTAACTTCAGTGGCGGAACTGTATATAAGAACATAGAACATAGAACAGTACAGCACAGAACAGGCCCTTCTGCCCTTGATGTTGTGCCGAGCATTGTCCGAAACCAAGATATAGAACAGTAAAGTTCTTGTAAGCTGGTAATGTTATGATAGTGTCACAGTTCATTGGGAAATACTCCGGTCTCTAAATCCGAAGGTTGGGAATTCAAGTTCCACTCCAGAGACCTGAAGATTAAATCTAGGCTGACACTCCATTGCAACACTGAGGGAGAGCTGCACTGTCAGATGTGTTGTTTCTTTTCGAGTGGAGTGTTAAACCAAGGCCTTGGCCTAATCCTCCAGGTGGGAAATTTTTCAAGAAGAGAAGGTAGGTCTTTCCTGATGTCCTGGCCCAATGTTTATCCCACAACCAATAGCAATAAAAAAAATAAATACTCTGGTTGCTGCGTGCAAATGGATTGCTGCTCTGAAATAGTTCTTCACTCCTGCACGGCAGTGCTGCTTCATTGGCTCTTAGGCGCTCTGGAAAAGCCCTGAACTTTCGGGAAGGCACTATATGAATGCAAATCATGTCTGGCGGTTGCTGTTTTGTACTTCTGTGAGGTTTCTGCTTGTAAACGGCTGTGGATTTTGCTCAGAAATGATCTGGACCAGAAGTAGTGAAACTGGAATTCTGTGTCTCAAAGTTCCTTCCTCCACAACCCCCCCCCCTCCCCCCTCCCCCCACCCCCCTCGTTCCATGTGTGTGAGGGTGTGTGCATTCTCTCAACTCTGTGACCATTCATGTGGTTGGACCATGAGAAGGGGTGGGGGGGGCTCTGTAGAGACTATCACAGAAACATAACGTCATTTAGTCCACGGCTGAGGGAGAACTGCTAACCCGTGAAGAATGAGCTAGGCCTCTTGCATGTAAAGCAGTGGGAACTCCAGATGTTCCCTCTGAGTTTTTCTTTCAATATTTTTAAAAAAATGAATTTAGAGTGCCCAATTCATTTTTTCCAATTAAGGGGCAATTTTAGCGTGGCCAACCCACCTACCCTACACATCTTTTGGGTTGTGGGGGCGAAACCCACACAAACAAGTGGAGAATATGCAAACTCCACACGGACAGTGATCCCAGAGCCGGGATCGAACCAGGGACCCCGGCGCTGTGAGACAGCAGTGCTAACCACTGCGCCACCGTGCTGCCTTGCTTTCAATATTGACCCTGAGCTACATGATGTGAAAGCCAATGGAGCGTAAATTCAGCTCGAGGTTAAAATGGGGGTGGAGGGTCTCATTGTGTCAGACTTATACATGGAGCAGGGCTCCTACCTTCTGGCTAGAGCCCAGACTGATACTGACTGAGCCAGGCTGGCATCTGAGTTTTGCCCCGTGAGGTCTCCCCTCCCCACATGTGGCCCCAAAAAGACAAATGAACAGCCCTGCCCGGGAGATCACTCAACCCTCCGGTGGACCAACGTTGCGAGTTGATTTTCTGGGTGTGCACAGAATGATTCATATGAACTCGGTGACATGATGGATGGCAGCTCAGCTCCAGTATCACAACATTGCTCTGCTCCCAGCTGGCGGCTGCACTCTGAAGCTGTGGCTCGACCCCCTCTGATCTGGAACAGGATTTGCAGCTCGGAATATTGGAGAGAAACCTCCACTCCCCCCCCCCCCCCCCCCCCCCCCCCCCAACCCCTCTGCTCCCAGGAGGGGGTCCGAGCATCTCCATTGCACAGGACGAAGAAGGTTTAATTCTGAACACCAGCTGCTACAATTTAATACTTGAATTATTTTTGCACATACTCCTCGTGCAGAAAAGGCATTGGGATGAAGCTGTCGAACCAGATTCACCAGACCAATTCCCCGAATGACAGGACTCACACATGACGGAGGATTGGATCGACTGGGCTTGTACTCACTGCAGTTTAGAAGAATGAGAGGGGATCTCATAGAAACATATAAAATCCTGATGGGACTGGGCAGACTGGCTGAGGGAAGAACGTTCCCGATGTTGGGGACGTCCAAAACTAGGGGTCACAGCCTAAGAATAAGGGGTAAGCCATTCAGGACTGAGAAGAGGAAGAACCTCTGCTCTGAGTTGTGAACTTGTGGAATTCTCCATCACAGAAATATGTTGGGGGTCAGTTCGTTGGATATACTCAAGAGAGAGCTGGACGTGGCCCTTGTGGCTAAAGGGATCAAGGGGTCTGGAGAGAAAGTGGGAGTGGGATACTGAATTTGCATCATCAGCCATGATCATATTGAATGGTGGTGCAGGCTCAATGGGCCGAATGGCCTACTCCTGCATCTATTTTTTCTATGAAACTCCCAGTGATATATTGTACAACCAACAACCAGGTCTGCAACAGAGGACTTCTTATAGCACAGTGTCACTGCACCCGTTGTGCACAATCTTCACTGCCATGTGTTATTTGCCTCGTTACCAAATATTTACAGTGGCCTCACCTACCCCAGCTCTGTTCAATGGTCTCAAACCACCCAAAGGCCTCGCACAGTTCCACCCCGGCAACATCCCCCAGCTATATTTTTTTAAGTAGATATGATTTCAATGAAAACTCGAGTGTTCCTGGAGTTTTCCCATCCTTCTCCTCCGCTGTGAACTTTCTCCATTCACATCGGAGAAAGTTCAATTTCCTCCCAAGTTGTTGGCAGGCTAACAGGACCATGGAACAGTGCTAGACTGAAGGTTCCCGGTTCAATACTGGGTTTCGGCACACATTCAAATTACATTGAATTATATTCATTGGGGCCTGTTTCTGCTGATGTTAATAAACTCCAGCCCGGTTGCCGGAGTTAATATTAGGAATAAACATCGAATAAACCAGCTTTGTTCTTTTTTTTAATAAGGTCTTGGAAAGGTGCTTCCTGTGAATGTGGAGGTCAATCATTATAGAAGTCATAGAATCAATTATAGGAACCCTACAGTGCAGGAGGAGGCCATTCAGTCCATCATGTCTACACCGACCCTCCGAAGGAGCACCCCACCCACTCTACCCCTGTAACCCCACCTAATCTTTGGGCACTATGGGGCAATTTAGCATGGCCAATCCACCTAACCTGCACATGAAAATGAAAATCGCTTATTGTCACAAGTAGGCTTCAATGAAATTACTGTGAAAAGCCCCTAGTCGCCACATTCCGGCGCCTGTTCGGGGAGGCTGTTACGGGAATCGAACCGTGCTGCTGGCTTGCCTTGGTCTGCTTTCAAAGCCAACGATTTAGCAGGTGTGCTAAACAGCCCCTGACATATCTGGACTGTGGGAGGAAACCAGAGCACCCAGAGGAAAACCCTGCAGACACGGGGAGAACGTGCAAGCTCCACACAATCAGTCACCCGGGGCTACATGATGAATTCTTCAATTCTTCATTGAAAGGGGTGTTTGGTGCCCTGAAGCTGAACTTGGAGGCAAGGCTGTGTACCTGGAGTAACTGATTGATTGCTGGAGGACTGAGGGTCAAGCGAACAATACTTAATCCTGATGTGCAGTATTTTCAATATCATTCAATAAGCATCTGTCAATACTCGCGTTCTAGTACAACCTTTGTTTAAAAGACAAAATTGATGTTGGAATGAGAGTCTTTCCGTTATTCAAGTAATCCGTATTTTATTAACTTTTAAATAGGCTGCCTTTGCTACCAAATTGTAATAGTGACCAGTGGAATGAGTAGATTAGTTGACTACGAACTTGAGTTACAATCAGGCACGCTGATCCCATGTTCAAACTTCCCAACTGAATTAGAAAATCACCCGGAGACCCAACTGCTAAACAATTGCATTGTTTTTGCCTTTGTGTGAATAGGTTCCTGATCTCAACCCTACATTTAGCAATAAACCCAGTGACCCCTTGTCCTGTGCTTGCAGTTTAATTTAAAGCATTGTTCAGGATTTATCTTTTCCATTTGTTCACTGTCCATATGCCTCTATTTGCTTCCCCCCAGGTGCATCCTATCAGGGCCAGAGAGCACAGATTCCTCCAGTCACTCCTTACACCTGAAAACTCCAAGATCAGGGTGAAGCCTGGTAGCTCATGCCTCCCCTGACTGGTGACTAGAATTGAGTGTCGTACTCAACTTGCTCTTGTTGAGAAAAACTATAGGCAGGATTCTCCGATCGCCGACGCCGAAACCCCATTTGGCAATCGGCCGGAAAATACACGTGTCCGACAAAATCAGGGGCGGCGCCACTTTTGCGATGCTACGCCCCCTCCAAAGCGGCGTGCTCGCCGTATCAACAGCTTCAGGATGTTGCCTGAGGCCCCCCCCCCCCGCAATGCTCTGCCTCCCGACCGGCCGGGTTCCTACGACGTCGGTCGCGTGAGGTATTAGCCGTCGGGAACTTGGCGTAGTGGCTGCAGACTCAGTCCAGCAGTCAGGGGAGGGCCAGCAAGGGGGACTTTGTCAGGGGCTGGGGGGTGGGCTTTGGCTCGCGAGCCGGCCAAAGTGGGGGCACTATTTCGCAGGCCGGGTCCGCGAGCGGCCAGCGGCATGTTGCATGGCGCGGCCATTGTCATGCGCATGCGCGGCCACGGACCCGGCAATTCTCTGGGCCGTATCAGCAGCTAGCACCGGGTGTTCTACGCTTCGCGGTTGCTAGCCCCAGCCAAAGGGAGGATCGGTGGCCGTTTTGCACCGAATTTTCGGTGGTAAAATGCCACTGTTCCGCCAGCGTGGAGACATAGCCTCAAAATCAGAGAATCCAGCCCTATGTGTCTCTGATATTATCCTTCCCATCAGCTCCACATTTCTCAGCACAATGCACACACAAATGCTTTGTAAACAACTTTATTCTTTTTCACCACATAGTTAATCAGAACCAGTATGAGTTCTGTTGACTTCAGTAGATTGGGTGCTTCCTATCCAGCCCTTTCTGTTGCTGTAGTTGAGTTTAGGTTAGTGAAGGACTGATCAGTAGAAGCATTTCGAAGTACGGGCAAACTCTCAATGGATTGAGCTCCAGCCTCTGAGATCCACTGGCTTTCATCTGCAGGTGAGAGAGGAAGAAGTATAAATATCATTGTCCTGCGAGCTGGAATTACCAGACAGGCCTCTTGCAGACAGCGGTGCAGCGTTATGGTCAATAGGCTTGTTATCCAAAGACCCAGGTTAATTCAATTAATAAATCTGGAATATAAAGCCATTTATATGGTGATAATAATAATCTTTATTAGTGTCACAAGAAGGCTTACATTAACACTGCAATGAAGTAGGGCAGTACGGTGGAGCAGTGGGTTAGCATTGCTGCCTCACGCCGCCGAGGTCTCAAGTTCGATCCCAGCCCTGGGTCACTGTCCGTGTGGGGTTTGCACATTCTTCCCGTGTTTGTGTGGGTTTCACCCCCACAACCCAAAGATGTGCAGGCTAGGTGGATTGAACACGCTAAATTGCCCCTTAACTGCGAAAAAATGAATTGGGTACACTACATTTTACTGTGAAAAGCCACTAGTCGCCACACTCCGGCGCCTGTTCGGGTACACAGAGGGAGAATTCAGAATGTCCAATTCACCTCGCAAGCACGTGTTTCAGGATTTGTGGGAGGAAACCGGAGCACCCGGAGGGAACCCACGCAGACACGGGGAGAACGTACAGACTCCACACAGACAGTGACCCAAGCCGGGA
This sequence comes from Scyliorhinus canicula, assembly GCF_902713615.1. Lineage (NCBI taxonomy): Eukaryota > Metazoa > Chordata > Chondrichthyes > Carcharhiniformes > Scyliorhinidae > Scyliorhinus > Scyliorhinus canicula. The sequence goes on from NC_052161.1 coordinate 10,187,690, forward strand.
ATCGAACTTGGGTCTCTGGTGCTGCGAAGCAACAGTGCTAACCACTGTTGACAGTGACATTAATTAATTAATTAGGGAGGGAAATCCACCAGCCTTCTGCAATGTGGCTTCCTCTTAACTGACCTCTACAATGGCACTCAGTTGAAGAGGGCAATTAGGATGGATGGCAACAATTGCTGGCTTGTCAGTGATCCCCTCATCCCATCAAAGAATAAAAATAAAACTTTAAAGCAATAAGCTGCTCTGAAATTCATTTGTTGCTGGTATCCATGGTGACAGTAGCTTCTAGTTTGGAACTGGCCTATACAGATGTAACGAGGGAAAAGACCACCTTCAGCTCGCTGCGTTTAATGAGATATGGTGGCTGATCGGATATTGGTCACAGTTAAAATTACTGCTCCCTAGATCCATCTGAATCTGCATGAGCCATAGTGAATAATTATACAAATATCCTTGCCCGTGGTTAGCATTTGGCCTGCAGTAAAGGATTTGCACCATGTTGCAACTTAAAATGAACTCATACCTGTTTTCAATGATTGCCCCAGGCCATTGTTGATGAGATTTGCACAAGTTCAGGCGCATTAAGAACTGAATTTTACCAATGCACGGAATAGGTTCCACAGAATCATAAAATACAGTGCAAAGGATGCCAGTCCGCCAGTCACGTCTATGCCAGCTTTTACTAAGAGTAGTCCAATTAGTCCCATTCCGCCATTATTCTCCGTATCACTGCAATATTTTCTCCTTCAAGTATTTATCCAATTTCCTTTTGAAGCCTTCTATGGGTGGCATGGTAGCATAGTGGTTAACACTGTTGCTTCACAGCGTCAGAGATCCAGGGTGGATCAGAAGAATCTTTTCCTTATGGCAGAGGTGTCAAAGACCAGAGGACATAGTTTCAGGTGAGGAGTAAGTGGTTTAGAGGGGGACCTGAGGAAACATTGTTTCACCCAGAGGGTGGTGGGAATATGGAATGTGCTGGCTGCGAGGGCGGTGGAGCCAGATAGTCTCAAAACATTTAAGAAGCATCTGGGCAAGCAGTTAAATCGCAAAGGTATATTAGGCTACGGGCCAAGTGCTGGTAAATGGGATTAGTGTAGATTGGTATTGGATGGTCGGGATAGACATGATGGGCTGAAGGGCTTGTTTCTGTGCTTTATGACTCTATGATTATTCCCGTACCCGCTGTTTGGGCAGTCTTTCAGCAGGCACAAGAACAAGAAGGCCTGCTGCATTTGCTCCAGAAAAGAAGGACAATTGTAACTTACTTGTGAATTTGAGAAGCTGGCTGCTTTCTTGGGATCGCACTGTGTCAGGGTGAGCTAGTGCTGTGATATTTTCTGGTTCACCTGCTGTTTGGTTGTGCTGTGACAGGGGCTCTTCCTGTAAATCAGAGTCTACTCTCTCGTTCAGGTTTGCCTCAAAGTGTGTCTTTGTAGCTTCTTCTGCTGGGCCTGAAACAGTGACGTTGCTGTTTGTCACGGCAGTCGGACAAGGGGGTTCCTCGCACCCTTCCTGGATCAGCAAGGTTGGACAGGCCTCCCCATCGTTGGCGGGATGCTGTAAGATGAACCGTGTCCTCTCCCGAATGCCACTTCCACAGCTACGGCTGCAGAGACCCCAGGAAGACCAGGCAGAGACTTCGCAATCCAGAGGCGTGCTGGTGAATTCCTTTGCCTGGGAGTCTGAAGGGTAACAAAATAAAAATCTTGTTACTTCTACCTTATAACGCAGTTGCATTTAGTCATTACTGCTCAATGCATTGGTGTGCATTTTGATTTCGCTTTCCAATGAAGTGCCATTGTTGCCAATAAATGCTGAAATACTACTTTGATACATAGAATTATCACTTAAATTCCATATCGACATAGCACAGTTTAACCCAATGTCATTCAATACATTATGTGGAGGTGCCGGTGTTGGACTGGGGTGGGCACAGTAAGAAGTCTTCTTACACCAGGTTAAAGTCCAACAGGATTGTTTCGAATCACTAGCTTTCGGAGCGCAGCTCCTTCCTCAGGTCAATACATTAGCCACTAGCCACATGTTGCTAATTGAGAGTCTCAGATGAGGCTAATTAGTTTTCTGCTGTGAAAAAATGAGTAATCAGCATCACAATTTAAATCTTGATATTTATTTCTGTGCATTTTGCATGTGAACTTTAACATTTTTGTGCAACTCTTTGTAAATGGACAAAAACACATTAATTGATTATTGTATTTATATAGTGTACCTAAAATTACTATATTATGAGTACATGTACAAGAGTCACAGTTTTGTATTAACTAGCCGATTACAACAGACTCTAAGGGTCATATGGACTGAAAGCGTGAACTCTGTTTCACTCTTCACAGAAGCTGCCAGAACTGCTGTGTTTTTCCAGCATTTTCTGTTTGTATTTCAGATTTCCAGCAAGCACAGTATTTAAAAAAATTTGTTTTTAGCGTATTCAATTAATTTTTGTTTCCAATTAAGGGGCAATTTAGTGTGGCCAATCCACCTAGCCTGCACATCTTTGGGGGTGAAACCCACACAGACACGGGAAGAATGTGCAAACTTCACACAGACAGTGACCCAGAGTCGGGATCGAACCTGGGACCTTGGCACTGTGAGGCAGCTGTGCTAACCCACTGCTCACCTTGCTGCCCACAATAACAGTATTTTGCTTTTATTTTACACAAGTATGTGGTATTGGAGATTCCAGTAACTGGTATTTCACATTATATCATACTAGCTAATCTCTCATCCTGTTCATAGAATCATAGAATTTACAGTGCCAAAGGAAGCCATTCAGTCCATTTTACCCTTGGAAAGAGCACCCTACTTAAACCCACACCTCTACCCTATCCCCGTAACCCAGTAATCCCACCTAACCTTTTTGGTCACTAAGGGCAATATAGCATGGCTAGTCCACCTAACCTGCACGTCTTTGAACTGGAGCACCCGGAGGAAACCAAGCAGACACGGGGAGAATATGTAGACTCCACACAGACAGTGACCCAAGCCGGGAATCGAACCTGGTACCCTGGAGCCGTGAAGTAACAGTGCTAACCACTATGCTACAGTGCCACCCTTAATATAATTTCTTCAAATAGTTTACGAGTGGGTTTTAATGACTGCATTGTTGATTCTGTTATCATAGAATCATAGAATTAACACAGCAGAAGGAGGCCATTTGGCCAATCAAGTCTGCACCAGCCCCTTGGAAAGATCACCCCACTTAAGTCCACGCCTCCACCCCATCCCCATTACCCAGTAGCCCCACCTAAACTTTTGGACGCTAAGGGGCAATTTAGCATAGCCAATCCACCTAACCTGCACATCTTTTGACTGGGAGGAAAACGGGGCACCCGGAGGAAACCCCGCAGACATGGGGAGAACGTGCAGACTCCACACAGACAGTGACCCGAGGCTGGAATTGAATCCAGGACCGTGGAGATCTGAGGCAGCAGTGTTAACCACTGTGCCACCGGGCCACCCTGTTGCTCATGAGCAATCTGCGGTGTTGAGCATGTTTGTCATATTTAATTATTGACCTGTTCTTTTAAGGCCAATAGTCCAATACTCATCATAGGGAGTTGATCTGAAGAGATCATA